>NW_020837950.1:15200736-15530675 GCF_003676395.1 Aethalodelphis obliquidens | reverse complement strand
ATATATATATATATCCTTTTTAAACTTAAGAGTTTTGCTACTTCATCTACCCTGCAAACATGTTCACCTTTTCTGACAATATCTTTAGGTGATTTTTCAAAACTTAAAGCCAGGAAGATCTTCCTTTTGAGGGTAGAATCTTGAAATTGCATTCACCTTTTCTATTTTCAAATCCTGAATGTCATTCAGTATACAAAGAACCTTAGGCAGTTGACATCAATCCATCCTCCTTTAAGCAAGAATAGAACTAAATTATTAAATACAAAAGTTTAGCTTCAAAGAGACACAATTATAATAAGAACTACTTTTACTGTGTGCTAGAGTGTGCCAGATACTATTCCAAGAGCTTCCCATAATGCAACAAAACAAATTGATAAATAGATTCTCTTAGGATCTGTACTTTATAGCTATGGAAACTAGTTCAATATGGTTAAATGATTTACCTACTATTCCATAATTGTTAAGTGCCAAATTGTAGTAGGCAGAATTACCACCTGAAGATATCCATGTCCTAATCCCTGGAATCTGTTATGTTACATAGATGCCAAGGAGGAAATAAGATTGCCTCTGGAATTGATGAGGTTAATATGCTGACTTCAAAATAGACACTATCCTGGATTATTCAGGTGGACCCAACATAATCACAAGGATCCTCAAAAGCAGCAAGAGGCAGAAAAAAAGTTAGTGTCAGAGTAATGCCATGTGAAAAAGATTTAACCAGCCATTACTCATTTGGAAGATGAAAGGTGGCAGTGAGCCAAGACATACTGGCAGCATCTAGAAATTGGGAAAGACACAAAAATGGATTTTCCCCTCTAGCCTCCAGGAACAAGGTTGCCCTGCTAGGACCTTGATTTTAACTGAGGGAGACACATGCCAGACATCTGACCTCCAGATCTGTATGATAATAAATTCGTGTTGTTTTAAGCCACCAGGACTGTAGTGATTTGATACAGCAACGATAGAAAGCTCATACTCAAGGACTGCATTTATTTTTTATTTCACTCATTTATGAAATCTTTAAGTTTCTGTAATATGCCAGAAACTGTTTTAGTTCCTTGGGATACATCAGTGACCAAAACAGGTAAAATATATTTTCATGTAGCTTAAATTTTGTTGGATGTGAGACAGGAATATGAAGCCAAGTAGTCAAATTTTCATGCTATGTTATCCTATCTCTGAATAAATTTTGGAAAGAATGTTGCCCCTATTTGAAACTTAGCAGTTTTATTAAGAATAAAGATATTTTAGGCAGTAGAAATGTGTTTGTATCGTATTATGACATGCTTAGAATCTCCTATCAGTACACATTTACAGCCATATAATAAACCCTGGTTTAATCCACCAATTTTTGTTTGTTTTTTTCTGGCTGAAGCAGGTACTAGGGATATAAGCAAAGTAACTTTTAAAAATTATCACTGGAATTGATTTTAATAAACACTTCTAATAAGTATAATTTATTCAAATATACTATGGCAGGTCATCTCAACCACTGATTTTATGAAGACATAAAATCCCAGATTTTGAAAATATGGAACAAGTACATCAATATTACAATGAAAAAAAGAATGCTAAGTTTATCTCTTAAATACCATGAAAACATTGAAACACATCTTGCTGATAAATTTGATGAGACTATTATATTTTAAGTATTAAAAAAGTGATGAAGATCTTCCCTGGTGGCGCAGTGGTTGAGAGTCCGCCTGCCGATGCAGGGGACACGGGTTCATGCCCAGGTCCGGGAGGATCCCACATGCCGCGGAGCGGCTGGGCCCGTGAGCCATGGCCGCTGAGCCTGCGCGTCCGGAGCCTGTGCTCCACAACGGGAAAGGCCACAACAGAGAGAGGCCCACATACCACACACACAAAAAAAAAAAGTGATGAAATTTCATTCTGAGACAACTATCTTATGGGTCTTACTCTCAGACATTCTGCAGACCTCATAAATCATAAGAATTCAATTTTAACTACACCTAAATTCCTATGTATTTATCAATTTTTTCATGTAATGATATGAATATTGCTGTGTGTTTCAAAAACTTAACCATTCAATAGGTGGAAATGTATTTTATGGAAGGAGGAGAAACTCTGATGGAAAATGTTTTCATGAAAGACATAACAATAACACAAGGCATCAACAACAAGTGTTTGAGGCTTTTCTCTGAGCTCACACAAATTTACAGTCATGTGAAAAGAATAACTTCATTATACTGAGTAATAATTAAAAGTTTTTGCTGAAATAGAAAAATGAAAATGGAAAAAAAAACCCTCCAGGATTCTCTTTTAGTGTATTTTTCCCCGTAGAGGTCAGTTGTTTAAAACTGAGAAAAAAAAATACATTTACACAATTTTAGTAACCAAAATTTAACAGGTAACATGAAAAATGTAGTTTGCAAATTACTAAATAGATAACTGACACTTCTAATAAATGAGTTGTAAGCTTTTATAGTGATTTTCTTTTTAATTCTAAGGGGTTTATTCTTTCTATTTTTGCAGTATACAGTTGACCCTTGCACAACACAGGTTTGAACTGAGCAGGTCCACTTATGTACGGATATTTTTCAACAGTAAATATTGTAGCATTACATGGTCCATGGTTGGTTGAATCTGAGAATGGGGAGGGACTGTGGATACAGCAGGCCAATTATAAATTATACTAGAATTAACTCCTTGTTCAAGGATCAACTTTATATTTAATAAGTCCTGATTAGGTGTCAACCACTGTGAAAAATGCTGAAGAACAAAAGAATGGTTAAGTCTTTATGCTTTGAAAGCTTAGTCTAGCAGTCTAGTAGTTTTAAACGTTGTACATGTGTTGGGTTGGGGTGGGCGAGATTTTGGATTTTTGCCTCCCCTGCTCCCCACACAAGGGGAATTTAGCAATATCTGGAGATTTTTCTTCTTTTTTTTTGCGGTATGTGGGCCTCTCACTGTTGTGGCCTCTCCCGTTGCGGAGCACAGGCTCCGGACGCGCAGGCTCAGCGGCCATGGCTCACGGGCCCAGCCGCTCCGCGGCACGTGGGATCTTCCCGGACCGGGGCACGAACCCGTGTTCCCTGCATCGGCAGGCGGACTCTCAACCACTGCGCCACCAGGGAAGCCCGAGATTTTTCTTCTTGTCACAACTTGTTGGAAGGGAAGGTGCTACAATCATGTAGTGAGTGGATGTTAGGAATGCTGTTAACCATCCTACAATTTATAGAACAGGCTCCCACAACAAATACCATCTTTTTAAGAATATCACTAAGAAATTTTTTAACCTAAAATGCACCTAGTTCTGACTAGGTATTATAAACATAAAGTAGAAAAGATCAGGCCATTGAATTAAGACACCTGGATTCAATATTCAGTTCCTGTATCACTCATTTCCTCTTCTGTAAAATTAAGAAATGAAGCTAAAGTGTATATTATGCCTGATATAGAGAAGACATTCAATAAACTTCAATTAAATTACATTTTCATTGTGTTCTGCTCAGAGCAGAGCCTGAGGTAAGCACTTGTTTGCAGGGTTGGAGATGATCTATTGGTATGTTGGCGGGGTGAGCCCCGGAGGCAGAAAGAAGACAGCTTCAAGAGAGAGTCAAAAGAGGAAATGACCATAGGAGGACATATTATAGAGTTTGTTGAGATCACTGCTGAGAAAGAGTTGTTATACTGGTGGTACCATCTGAAAGTCCACAGAATTCTTCCCAGAGTTGTGTACTTTGGGAAGAAAAAGGGGGGAGCAAGGACCTTTATATCTAGAATGTTATTCACCCTTCCTTGAGAAATTTCCCCATGGATGTTAATTCCCTGGCCATTTAGCCTTGCTTGCATAAAATCTGAGGGCTGGTTGAGAGCCATGCTTTGGAGAAGACCCTGGGTTAGATAGTTGTACCACTTATGCTAGCGTGGAGGGGTGGGTCTGAGCTCCCACTGAACCATCTACTACAGAAATCAGATGTGAGTTGATGAAATATGGCAAGAGCATAATAAAATATGATAATTTAAAAAATAGCATTAATAATTTATATAAGAGCACTGTAAATACAATATACCAAATGGTCACATTAACCAAGGTTTGTGATTAATTTTATATTAAACTGTGAAGAATCCTATGAGAATATTAAATACAAAATGTAAGAATCTTATTTTTTCCTGATGATTAATAGATGATTGAAACTCAACAATCAAATGAAAAATACAAATCCAACAAATATTAAATAGCTGACAGAGATCATTAAAACCTTAGAATTAATCCACCTGTTAGTATGTGGTACTGTAGAAAGGTTATATATATATATATATTTTTTTTTGAGGTATACTTGACAAAGATTATGTATTTTTAAGCAGACAGAACAAAGTTCAAACATTGTCTCTAAATAAGCCAGTACACCATATTATTTAATTTGAGCTACTTTTTTTTACCATTAAAGGTGTGTGTTAATGAGCTTAGACAAAATTATTAAGAATGAATAATTTATTACAAACTTGATAAGAAATAAGTGTCAAGAACTATGAAGGATCTCAAACATCATCCCACACGCAAACTAATAAATTAGCCTGTCTCAGTTCCATGGATGATAGAAGACATGGGATTCCTGTGTTAGAGACTGAAGACAGTTTAGTGCTGCTAGAAATAGCAGTAGATGGAGTATCAGTGTTTTTTCACTGTTTCCCAGAGCCCCGATTCCCACAGGGTGACACAAAGGGGGCCAGATAAGACCTGCATAGCTCATGTGTATTTTAGGGTGAGGTACCCTGAGCTTAGGGAACCCAAATCCTTTGGGGAAGTGAGCATGCTTGCCCTTTGTTCCAGAAAGAGTATTGTCTTTGTCTTGAAAGACTGCGAACAAATCTGTCCTTTGCCAAATAGGTGAGCCCTATCTCTACCTCCCATGGCTCCTCCCATGGCTGTTCACTATATACACATCTTAAAAATATAGTCCAGGACACAGTGCAGTCAACGCTTTGCTCAGGAGATGTGTGGAAACAGGAGACACCCATAGAGAATTGCATTCTACAGTAGTTACTCAACACGGTATTAATCCATTCTATTTTAAAATACAATAATGCCTCAAGGTAAGAATACAGTTGAATGCACCCAGTTTATATTCATTTTTATACCAGAAATTATTGGAGGAATTAGGAAAAATGTTAGCAAATAAATTACAAAATACCTACTATACTTGATATCTTATGAAAATGTTGGAAATTTTGTTATTGATACTACCAATAAATTTTGTGAATTTCAAGATTTAAATTTTGTAGCACTCTTTTAAGATGTAACACAAATGAAACAGCTTAAAATCAAGAAGTAAAACAGTGATGTATAATAAGGATAAACAGTTGTCTCACTGAAGTCTATTGGACTGAAACAAGGAAATAAAAAACACTCCTGTCTCTCAATTTATTCCTCATAGCATCATTATTCTCTGACTTTGAGAACAGAAATTCTCTGCTGTACACATAAAATGAAAGGTGCCCACTTTACAATATCTGGTTACAGAAACCTAAAGAGAGACCTAGACTTTCCCTCCATATCTAAATTTCAGACACCTAAAGAAGTAAATGATTTAGCCCCTTCTGGACTAATCAATTATGCAGGGCTCAGGGATGTAGCACATGGTGGGATGCACTTTACATTGTTCAAGATGTATTCCAAGGTCCTTCTCTGTAATTTTGTGGGTAGGGAAGAAGGAAACAGAAAGAGGCAGTTCTCAGAATGCAGAGTCAGCCAAACTTAATGATTGTCTCTCACATATTTCCATTGTTCCTTTTTATATACAATGATTTCTTTACAACTTAGCATATAGTAAAACACACCCTTTATTTTGTCACCAATAAAGAGAGAGAAAAAAAGTGACTTGAATCTCTGCTATCCTAAGTGGTTTCCCCTGGGATAAAAGAGTTCAACTGTCACTTTCAGTAGCACATGATTTTTTATGTCTTAGACACTCAGTCATAGTAGGGGTATTAACACTAACACTAAAATGTAGAAAGCATTTTTCAGTTTACAAAGATTGATTTTCATAATATCATGCTTTTTTAGTTTTGGTGAGCCTGAGAGGTAAGTAATCAGTTTGAAAATCTGATAAGAGCAAAAAAAAAATCACCATAAGCATAAACACTGTAAATATGACAATAGTCTATCTAGTCAGTCTTAGGGAAGAGCACCTATTTTAGTGAGCAAATATTTATATATTTAACACAGTAGAAAATATTGCTAGGCACAGTACCAATGACATCAAATATCTTCATCAAATTGTACATTTGTTTAAAATATTAACTACTGTTTTTCTACTTTTGCTATTAAGGAAATAGATGTATGTATACAAAATAATACCACATATTTCTAAAACAATTTCCAAATACATAAAGTGCAGCATACATGGTTCAGATATTTTCAAAACTTAAAACTTGCATAATTTGTTTTGTAAATGAGCCATGTAATATAATTGATGATTATAAGATAAACTTTCAGTCATATTATGATCTGTTGAGTTTAAATATACGTTGATTATACATTTGGGTACTTAATAATCCCTTGCATACATAATGCTCAGTATTTGACTCCATATATATATATGACTCTCCTCTCATTCTTGCCTGCATTTAAATGCATTTCTTTACCCCTCAAGCCTAAATGAGAAATGTCTCTTTTAAGTTGAGTGACAACTACTCTGAAGAATCCAGCCCTCACTAAAATTGTCCAGCTAGAGGCATAAAAGATGAAGGATGCTTAGATAAGTGGAGGAGAAATGGCCTTATAGCATACTTCTAATTTTATATCTCTTCTTCATTTTTTAACTTCCTCTCACGTGATCATTGGTCCATTCAAAATCCTGATGACATTTTGATTACATTCACTTAAGAATTAAGAACCTGTCTCACGGTTTAGTGGCTTGGAAAAACCACTGTTGGTTGGAAAAACACTCAAAGAAACAAGCAAAGGTCTCCTCCTTCCTTTCTTTAACAATATATAAAAAATCTTAAGAGGATTATAGCAGATCTGTATTCTTGAGATTGTGATAGAAAGTTTAAAAGAAAATAAACAGAATTACCTTCAGAAAGAATTTTGAACCACAACCGTTACTGTAAAATCACATTACACAGCACTCTTTTGCATACATTACAAAACATGATCAGTCTATGTAGAAGGAAAAGTCACCTCCACTGAGGTAAATATAGGAATGAGAAGCAACTAGTTATATATGATGAGACCCAAGATTTTGATTAACATTTTATAATGTAAAATTGCTTGGATTTTGTAACAAGGCTTTGGAGAATATGATAAAAAGTCTCTTAGGGCTTTCAGTAAAATAGAATTTTTCTATGCTTGGGTACAAATGTAGAAATTCTACTGACAGGAAAGGGAAGAAAAGCATCTGGGACTGAATTTCTCCCCATGGAAATAATAAAAGAACATTTGACTCTGTAATGGAATAGAATGGAATGGAATTCAATAACATCTCTTTTAGTTACTGTGCTGGGAGCATTAATTTATGAATTTTACATAACTAGGATACTATTTTAATATGCTTGAGCTGTTCTCTTATGCTAATTTTACTGTCAATATTTTCTAGTTATCTTTGCACCAATATCTTACGTTAAGCCACGTTTTTCATTATCCTCAGACCTGGCATATGTTACCCAGTATTTTGGAAGTCTCTCAGGCTCAGAAGAGACTGAAAAGCTATCTGATTTCTGGAAATCCATGGAGGCGTTTGATGTTTTCTGGCACACAGCCAGAATAAACTGCTTACTTGGCCATCTCTTCTTAATGAAGGATACCCCGTGATACTCACTAACATAATTACATTATTGAGACGATAGATATTCCTTTACTTAATTCAGAAAAGTCAAGTTGGATTCAGGATACTAATGTGAAAGTTTAAAAGCCTAGTCTACTCGTGAAATGAACTCAGACCTTATTTCTAAAATACAAAACTAAAGCACGGTGGAAGTGTTACACTATAATTATACTATTTTATTGACAGTATTTCATTCATTATTTTGTCCCCCTATCTACTAAATTCTGCAACTTGGTAGTCTATCCATTTTGGCTACTATGAGGCAAGCAGATACCAGATGGACATAGTTTATCTAAATCTAATCTTTTTATTAGACACAGTTCCTGGGTCAATTTAATTGGTTAGTAGATTTCAGGATTAAAAAGTCTATTCCCTTTCTTTTTCTTTTTGTTTTTTTAGATTCCATATATATGTGTTAGCATACGGTATTTGTTTTTCTCTTTCTGACTTACTTCACTCTGTATGACAGACTCTAGGTCTATCCACCTCACTACAAATAACTCAATTTTGTTTCTTTTTATGGCTTTGTTATAAAACAGAAACTAACACACCATTGTAAAGCAATTATACTCCAATAAAAATGTTAAAAAAAAGTTTATTCCCTTATGTCAAATATATACAGAAATTCTGCACCTCATTTTACAAAATAGTGGCAAATGTGCATTAAAAATTCTAGGATGCATGTGTTTGTGTGTTACAGTTCAAGAAGTTTATTTGGAGCTTGCACTCTCGTCTCAGTCTTAGTACCACTGCTCATGGCAATGCCTTTAATGAAATTACTCTGGGAGAGGACTCTTTTTATCACCACAAAAGAATCTTAATAAATTATTTTCCCCAAAAGTATTAAAGAATGGATTTTTTAAAAGGCCATAGATTAGGTCACATCTCTTCCTGAATGATTGTTGAAACTTCCTTATTATTGAATCCAGGTCTTCTACTGGAATCAATGCATCCTACACACCATAGCCAGAGTGGTCTTACCAACTGGTCTGGGCATGCTATTCACCTATTTAAAATGCTTCAAAAGAATCTAAGCTGTATAACTATGTCTACTTTGGTTGAGTCATAATAGAAACATCTGTTATTTGCTTTTAAGTGTTCCTACCTATATCACTGGGATGCTCTTAGAGTCCCCATATAGCCTACATTCTATGATAGATCATCCCAAATCTTATTCTCCAAATCTGGTGAAAATATGACTAGCTGTATCTCAATTCTATTAATATTAAAACAAAACTAGAGAAACTTGCTTTTATTTATATAGCATTTTTGTTTTTTTCATATTTGCTCCCCAATAGAATATAAGTCTCAGGTAGCACAAAACACATTTTATTAACATTTGGAGAAATCATGTAACCTAAGATGATGTCTGGAACAAAATAATTTTTTAAAATAAATTTAAAAATAGAATACATTTTTAAAAAATGATCTTGCAGGTATATCTGCAAACATTTTCACAATTTCCAAATTTAAATCTTCCTTCCAAAAAATAAAGATTAAATTCATTTAAAATTGTTTTATAGGAATTAAGAATCTTTCCAAATCAATAATATTAGACATTTTTCTTTGTTAATGTTCTGAAACAAAATGGCATGACTGAGACTCTTGTCTAGTTCCCAAGGTAATATTTAAAGGAACATATCCATTTCATTGGAGCATTTTTTGCATAGTTTATTGTTTGTCTAATATTTTATATAATTCTAACAAACAAATCTCACAATTATTTAATATTTGAAAAGCTCCCATACTGGTAATTTTCCCTTTAGTGTTAAATAATTATAACATTAAAATATCAATATTAATCATTGCACTTTACTTTTTAACTCATCTTTGTATGATTCTTCTTGTTGTATCATTATTTCCAACTGTAGCTGCATGTTGAACTCCCCAGGCAGCTTTTTAAAAAATACTAATCTTTAGGTTACATAGCATAGCAATCATATATGATTCATGGGTTGGTACATGGATATTAGTAATTTTAAATTCCAGCTGATTCTAATGTATAGCCAGGTCTAAGAATCACTATTTTTGTATGTCAGAAGTATCCACATTTCTTTAGGGGCATTTAGGCTTGTTATAAAAGATCTGCAGGAACACACAAATAATAAAGCCAAAGTTTTGATTTCCAAGAGCTGGTTGTGTTAAGAGAAGAAAGGTCTCAAAGCAATCATAATGGAAGTCTCTGAGGGAATCAAGGCAACAGTTTTTACTGCAACAATTTGGAAGATGTTAAGAGCCAGATCAGATTATTCCATTCTCCAGGGATTCACTGGGCTGAATAGCTGGAGAAGAAAAGGACATGATTTTGGAGCAGATTCAAGAAGCCTGAGACAAGGGAATCACATCAGCTGATGGAGAGAGAGAATCAGTATCTGGAAGTTGTCCAGAACCATGACTGACCAATACCAGCGACACCCGTGAAAGTTGAGTCAAAGCCTGCAAAACACCCATGACTATTTAAGAACGTACTTTCTGTCAGCAGAGCTGGAGAGCTCTCCTAGCCGAGCATATCGTCTGGTTGGTCTTTGCTGAGGGTCTTCCATCTACAACTACCTACGTGCTGTCTATGGGTGAACAAGAAGCAATGATGTCATTTCATGCAATAAGACTTTGCTGTGACCCATTTGTAGTATCCCAAGTTGAAGTGTCACTTTTCAAAGCTCTGGGGCATACATGATAGCCCCAAACCCAAAATAGCATCCTTAGTATTAGAAAGTTATTGCTCATTAGGAAAGGACCATGCAAAGGACCTGCACCTGGGTGGTACAGGAGGGTGGTGAATCTTTCCCAGTTGCATAATAATTCATCAGGTAATCCTATTTTACTAATCATGTGATTCCATTCTACATTATGTAACAGAGTCCCTATCATGGCAAGATTTCATCTATTTTTGAAAGATTTAAAGAATTTTTTAAATTAGGGAAGTCAGTTTGACATAAACAATATTTAAATCAACTGCTTCTTTAAGTTCTGGGGTTGGAGAAATTGAAACAGAAAGGTACCCTCCTTTCCTTCCTCTGTCACTCCTTCCTTCCCTTTCTTCTTCCCTTCCTTCTTTGCATCCTTCTTTTCCTTCTTTCCTTCTTTTCTATTTTCTTTAATGATTTTTTATTATGATTTAATAATGAGCAGATTCTAGATATCAGCTTCTAAGATACACATCTGTTAAAGGGACATATATGAGGCTCATTGTCTCTCAGTATTTTAAAGTTTCAAAAAGGAATGCAAATTGTAAATTCTTAGTTTATAGAAAAAAAAACAATTATAGCATCCATGTTAACTCCAGTTTAATAATTCATATTACAAAGAAGATATTCAGAATTCACAAATAGATGTTTCTAACTATACAAATAGTTATGCAAAAATCAGAAATAGAATTGTATTAGCCTATGCCCTGAGATTCATCATTTACACAAGCATTTAATTCTCCAGAAAATGCTTGTCAATTTTATAGTCTGAAAGATCAATTTCACATTATTCCCTACTAAAGAAAATTTTCAATTATGCAAGATCTTTTCAGTCTATAAAAAACTCTCCCTTGAATCTTACTTCTCTCTGGCTCCATTTCCATTCTTTCATTCCAGCAGATGACAGGTAATTACTAAAACAGATAACTTCTATAAAGATCACAATATGCTCTTCAATTTACAGTGCAGTTACAGATTTTTCCCTTCCATCTTGAGGTCCTAAAAGAGTTTCAAACCATCTACTTAGGCATTTGTTTACTAGCTACTTAGAAAACATAATCATATATTGATTATATATATATATGTATATATATATATTAAACCCAATGTACACCATACAGGCACCCAAGTTTTTAATTCAACAGCTGCAATTTTCACTAAATATATGCTATATAAATTAGAAATTTATTCTTTACCTGTAACTAATAAAAGAAAGCTATTTTAAAATATTACTTTTATATCTACAGTTAATACACCAAATAGTATACATCATTCTACTTAACCTTAAAACTTGTATTCACATGTAAAAGACAATTGTTTTGACTCCACAACTCACATACTATAGAAGTAACTTTATTTCTAGGCTTTCAATTTCTTTATTCATAGAGTGGGAAAATAAGTGATATAAATCTCATGTAGTTGATTCTATGATATATTTTTTGCACATTTAACTCCTAAAAATTAACATTTCCCTTACAGTCAGTGTAAGAAAAAATTTTACCAGCTATCCAGATATTATATAGCCTCACTCATTGCCATTATTCAAATTTAACTCACCTTAGAAGTATTAAACTGACATTTCTATTCAAAGAAGATTTTCACATGATTGGTCCTTCCTTCCAAAAGCAAAAGGTAGAACTCATTCCCCCAGCATTCTCTGCAGTTTGGGTGCAGGCATGTAACCTAGGACCCTCAATTAAGAACATCTAAGCTTCATAATTTTGGAATTGAGTGACATGAAGCAGCATGTTAGATGAGGAAGCAAGGATGCACAGTATTGATCATTTATGTGAGGATTAACATATCTGTCTTAGCAGCAATAGCAGTAATAGAGTTTGTATCTATTCCCAGCAACAGGGTTATATGTGTCATCTCCCCCAACTCAATGGTCCAAAGCCTGGGAGCAATGGAGATTTCAGTAGATTTGTTCAGTTTCTGTAGTTCTCATGATTGGTTTTAAGGTTCTCCTGGAGAGCCTGTTAGTTACTTAATGTTCTCTGATCAATTCTCTTTCTGCTTAAAATAGGTAGGAACCAGGAACCTTGAATAATATACTTCTTATTAGATTGTCATCTCACTTATGATTTTTGAACCATGTAATTGAATATGAATCCTCGCTTGTCTTAAAAATTATTACATGTTGTAAAGCTATTAGACACTCAGAAAATTATATGTCATATGTCACACAATGAAATAAATAGCAACAGAATGGCCAAATAGTTCAGAATACTCAATTCCTTAAGGTAGAAAAATGTTTCTTGTGAGCAACTTACATGTCATAGAATATCACTCAAATGCTAAATATCTCTGGGTCATAAACTTCTGACTTCTTTCCCAAAGAAATTGTTAAACATCTAAGAATATTGAATTCAGCTAGTGAAAAATCTTTTTGAATAAATTTAACCAATATGAATTGAAATAATATCCTGGTATTCTTCAATCTGCCTTGAATTTTCCCAGGTACAAACTATCAAATCCAGGTTATTCTTAAAAATGTGAAGATACACACAAGAAAGTTTTTTGCAATTTTATGGTTTGCAAATGAAAGAACTGCATGACGCAGGTTGTCTCTGAGGAGAAATACACCTGGAAGATCGAAGTCAAGAGGAGAGACAAAAATAAATCCTCTAAACTAATTGGAAGCCTCTCAATCCAACCAGAACAAACATTAAACATAATCCAGCTCCTAGCCAGGTCAATATTAAACTTCATACTAAAGTCTGTTTACCTCAGTTCCTATTACCCAGTACAACATTTTTGGTTTCAACAAAAACTTACAAGGCTTTCCAAAAGACAAGCTAAAACACAGTCTGAAGAGGAAAAGCAAGATTCAGAACCAGACTCAGCTATGACACGGAAGTTGTAATTTTTAGACAGGAAATTTAAAATATCTGTGATTCATATGTTAAGGGCTCTAATGAAAGAATTAGACCACATGCAAGAACAGATGGGTAATATAAGCAGAGAGATGGAAACTCTAGGAAGGAATCAAAAGAAAATATAAGAACTCAAAAAAAAATTTTAACAGAAATAGTGCCTTTGATGGACATTCTTAAGAAGGTAAAAGAGAAAAGACGAACATGACCAATTTTAGAATTAAAATGAAAGAGAGGTTATTGCTACTGATCACATAGCAATAAAGAATAACAAAGAACAAAATGAACAACTCTATGCCCACAGATTTGATAAACTCCTTGCTCACGAATTTGCTATGGAATGGACAAGTACCTTGAAAGCCACAAACTACCAAAACTCACACAAGGAAAAATAATCATCTGAATAGGCCTAGAGTTAATAAAGAAATTGAATCAATAATCAATAATATTACAAGACCATTTATTTTTCTAAAATGAAACCCAGATATCAAGAAGTTTGTCTATAAAATATCAGACAACCCTAAGGCTTTGTGAGGAAATAAAAGACAATTAGTTATTTCTATGCCTAGATTATAACATATGTATTTTTTATTTTCTGGTTGTATTATTTTTCTGAGTTATACTTCAAAATAGAATATTGGCAGTTAACTTTTAAAAAGCAATTTCTTGCAGTTTGACCATTTGGTTACTAATTAAAAAGAGGACTGAGCCACTATTTGTATGTTAAAATGTTCAAAATGAAAAGTAACGAGAGGTGATAGAAAAACAGAATCTTCTGAGTGGTGATTTATGGGTTCTTAGTGTATTAGTTTCTTATTACTACAATAACAAAATAACAAATTACTAAAAACTCTATTAGTGGTTTAAAACAACACAAATTTATGATCTTACATTTCTGGAAATCAGAAGTCCAACATTGTCTCACTGGCTAAATCAACATGCCAGCACACTGCATTCCTTTCTGTGGGCTCCAGGAGAAAAGCCATGTCCGTGGTTACTCAGGTGTAGGCGGAATTCAGTTAGTTCCACGCAACTGTTCTGAGGTCTCCATTTACTTGTTTGCTGTAATCTGGGGGCTGAATCTGGCAACTAGAGGCATCTTTCTCATCCCTGCTCATGGCTCCCTACTACTGGGAACTAGCAACAGGGTATGAAATCCTTCACATGCTGCCATCTGTCTTGCCTTCTTCTTCCATTGTCGTATGTCTCCTACCCACTCTTTTTGCTTTCTCCTGAAATTTTAAGGACCCATGTGACTACTACACTGAACCCACCTGGATAATCAAGGATAGTCTCCATATTTTAAGGTCAACTAATTAACAACATTAATTCCATATACAACTATGATTCCCTTTTGTCATATAGTGTTAACATATTCACAGGTTTAACACCAGGAATTAGAACATGGACATCTTTGGGGAGCCATTATTCTGCCTACCCGTTAAGCTTTCAAACAAGATATCAGGTCTTATTTCACCTTTCACAGAGACTGTTTTTGATTGAGAGAATTAAGCCAGTGAATATAAGGTAGGATAAACTCATGCTGGGAAATACACTCAAACTTAGTGGCCTTTGAAATTTAATGGTGCATACCCTCATGGAAGACTTCTGCTGTCATGTTTAAACTTATTACCTCCTTTACTTGCTTATTGAAGGAACTGTCTTGATAGTGTGTGAAGTAGGAAACAATTTAATTCTTTCCTACTTCAGCTTTTAGATGAGTGATGTTGGAACTCTTTCTCCTGTGCCTGGACGATACATCAAATAGAGCCATAGCCTTTAAAATCATATTCAAGCACTAACAATTTTATTTGTGGTATTGTAATGCCTATTCCAAGCAAATTTCAAATTTGCAATCACATTCTCATCAAGGTTTCTTTATCTTTAGAATGCAGACACATTTCTCACCTATTGTGACAAATTTTAAGGTTCAATGTTCAATTACTAACAATCTGTAATATTTCATACTTGATGCTAAGACATAGAACTTATATAAGATAGATCGAATGTGTATAGCAAGGTAAATACTATAAGCCTATTTAGTGTAATGATTATAAGAGCACTGGAGTCCCATAATCTGGGTCATAATCCTGGCACTTTCTTCAGAGTTCTGTGTCCTGGGGCAACTCTCTGAATATGTCTATGCCTCAATTTCCTCAACTGATGTAGCCCAAGCCATAAAGTTATTGAGTATTATTGAAGGAATACATAACAAGGCAGGGAAGAGTGCCTCAATAAAATATGCCCTAATTGCCTGTGGGATTTTTGTTGGTATGCTTGTTTTAATTTATTCACTTACATTTTTTATATGCTCAAGTAAAGGTATAGAGGTTTGGTATTAAGTTATATACTGACTAAGGACTAATGCCAGCCTGCATATATAAAACATAGCAGAGCTACAATCTTTTACATCAATATAATTTAAAAATTAGGAAATAGACTTCTGCATAGAAGAAATTTTTTGACTACTAAATTAAAAAAATTATCATTGTAGTAAATGTTAACTTACTTTTGGTCTATAATCTTTAAAATTGCATGTAACATGGTAATATTAGTCACACTACTTTTCATTCCAACCCTTAAAATAATTAAAAACATACTAAGGCAAGTAATGAAATATTAATGGAACTAATAAACAACTATTTCCTATCCTTTCCTTTTAAAGTTACTTTAAAGAAAGTTTGTCCCAAATAAAAGGATTATACTAAAATCAGTGAGCTCAAAGAAAGAAAAAATAATGTAAAATAGTCATTTGTTTAATGCGCCAGTTTATTGCTCTTAGTATGAAACTTTCCTGAAAACTTCTTTTTAACATTGAAACTAAGGGAAACATATAAAATACTAAAATATGTATATTTTATAAACTCCTTACTTCTTTCATTTAAACTTTATTTAAGCTTTTTTTGTTGTTGTTTTTAGTGGGAAGTTCAATTCTGACTAAGTAATAATAATATTACAAGCCCACCAGGCAAGGAGCCTGGGACAGGAAAGTAAGTGCAAGCTAAGCACTTTAATTTTGCAAGTAGAGGGGTGTAAAATCCTAGACTATGATAAACCAAAAATAAATGAGGGAATTGGTATGAACTTAAAGAAGTTAAGTTCTTGGCTAAATCTCCCTGGGAGTTTCAGGGTTTCGTTTATTAAATCAGTAAATCTAGGGAAATAAAACTTGACTTTACTCAGATATTATAGAAACTAATTATTTCTTGAAAGCTTTCAAAAACACTGATTATAAGCCTGGTGTTAAAATTCCACAAATATCTATGAGCTTCATATTTGTATTAAGACCAGCGCTTATAAGTAAACAGAATAAAGAATAGTCAGGTGTATTATGAATCTAGTAGTTTCAGGGGTGACAATGAAATAAGAGGTAAAAGTTTTATTATATATATGCAGATATTGTGAACATCACAAGCAGTTCACAAATGTCATTTTAATTTCTCACACAGTATCTTAGAAAGATAATGTAGCTTGCCTTATATTATAAAGATCAAGGTACGATTCAAACTCACTTCCTTCTGATACCACAGTTTGTGCTCTTACCAGTAGTTTAGAAAGGATCCTCATCTAGATTTATCTTCTCCTCTCTGATGAAGTCACAGAAGACTTACTATGCTGTCGTTTAAGATCTTAGTGGATAATAAATATAATAAAGGCCCTGTAAAAGATATATAGATTATATAGATAGATAGGTAGTTATTAGATAGATATATATAGAGAGAGAAATAGGAATGGAAAAGATGGAGAAGCCAAGAAAAATAACAAATCTTTCATGAGCTCCTGATATGAGAAAAGCACAGTCTAGTAGTTTAATGTAAGTCATTGACTTATTCATAAAATAACTTGAGGAATACCTCATGGTTTCCCCTTTACCAACGAGCAAACTGATCTCAACTCAAAAATAGGAAGCAAAGGTCCCGTTGTACAAATTCTAGCTTCTTAAGAAGCAAAGGTGAAATTTAATCCCAGGTTTATCTGATTCAAAAAATCTCTTTAGCATAAAAAACTTACAAATAAAACATATTATTCTATATTCATATTTAAGAACACACAGACCCAGTAGGATTAAATTTTACTAATTATTTATATGTCAAAGACTGAGTTACCTCTAAGCTTATGCACTCTTGCATTTTCTTATCTAAACCAAAACAGCTGTTCTCCAAACAGACTTCTGCTCCCTTGTTTCCAAGAAGAATAGAAGTGGTATTTTAAACCTCTTTTTCTATGCTGGCAAAATTGGAGTTGCAACTGAATTTGGAATGTCACATGGGGCTGAGCCATGGATGGACAATATACTTCCTATGTATGACCATTAAAAATCTCCTTGGAGTAGAGCAATCTTGGCTGAGAGACTGTTTAAATATACATATCCTGTATTATGTTGGCTATCCATGTGTTCAGTGGAAAATAAAAACAAAAATTTCATGTTTTACTTTGGGGAGTTATTTTTAAATTGTTTATAGAGTTGGAAATTAAACTCTCTAGGTGATCTTTTTTATTATCTTCCTAGGAAAAAAATAATTGGCTGTATCCCAATAAATTCACTTCATTAGTTTTAATTTTTAAAAGAAGCTTTTTAAAATTCATAATGGCGTAACTTGGAATAAGAGCTCTAACTCTATTTATTTGATTATTCACTTAATAAATATTTATTTCCTGATAATCTTAAGAAATACAATGATGTTTGGATCACTTTTGTATAGCTGAAACTAAGTCATAGATGTGTACAATATTGCCTAAAGAAAATCTATGCAAAAAAAGGCTCTAGGACTATAACACTGAATGTAAGGAGATTGAGCCTGCAAAGAATTAGAAATAGTAGCCAGAGAGATATAGGGTGAAAGAGGAAAGCGCTGTCTCATGAGATTCTAGAGTCCAGAAAGTTTCATTTAAAAAAAAAAAAAAAGGGCTTCCCTGGTGGCACAGTGGTTGAGAGTCCACCTGCCAATGAAGGGGACATGGGTTCGTTCCCCAGTCCAGGAAGATTCCACATGCCGTGGAGCAGCTGGGCCTGTGAGCCATGGCCGCTGACCCTGCGCTCCACAACGGGAGAGGCCACAACAGTGAGAGGCCCACGTACTGCTAAAAAAAAAAAAAAAAAAAAGAGTGAGGTAAATAATAAAGGACATTGAAAAAATGTCTTTTGGATATCAAAAAAATAAAGGCTACACTTGAATAAGTGAGGATGATTTTGGTGAAGTGATGAAAGCAAATCCAGATCTCAGTGAATTGAGGAGATGGTTTTCCACAAAAGCGAGAACAAGGAAGTGTCAAAAATAGTAAGATAGAAACGATGTGAAAGTCATTCTACACCATAACCGAGATTAATGTTTCTATTCTTAAATTAATGGAGTACATGTATTATTTTTATTAACAAATAAGATTATTCTATAACAAAAATCAAATGTGATTCATTTAGTTTTTACTTTCTTGCAAAATTTATCTATGCCAATAAAAGTATAGTACATACAAATAACTCAATTTCATTTCTTTTTATGGCTGAGTAATATTCCATTGTATATATGTGCCACATCTTCTTTATCCATTCATCCGATGATGGACACTTAGGTTGCTTCCATGTCCTGGCTATTGTAAATAGAGCTGCAATGAACATTTTGGTACATGACTCTTTTTGAATTATGGTTTTCTCAGGGTATATGCCCAGTAGTGGGATTGCTGGGTCATATGGTAGTTCTATTTGTAGTTTTTTAAGGAACCTCCATACTGTTCTCCACAGTGGTTGTATCAATTTACATTCCCACCAACAGTGCAAGAGGGTTCCCTTTTCTCCACACCCTCTCCAGCATTTATTGTTTCTAGATTTTTTGATGATGGCCATTCTGAGTGGTGTGAGATGATATCTCATTGTAGTTTTGATTTGCATTTCTCTAATGATTAATGATGTTGAGCATTCTTTCATGTGTTTGTTGGCAATCTGTATATCTTCTTTGGAGAAGTGTCTATTTAGGTCTTCTGCCCATTTTTGGATTTTTTTTTTGTTATTCAGCTGCATGAGCTGCTTGTAAGTTTTGTGTTTCCATACAAATTGTGAAATTTTTTGTTCTAGTTCTGTGAAAAATGCCACTGTATTTTTACTAGCTTGATAGGGATTGCATTGAATCTATAGATTGCTTTGGGTAGTAGAGTCATTTTCACAATGTTGATTCTTCCAATCCAAGAACATGGTATATCTCTCCATCTATTTGTATCATCTTTAATTTCTTTCATCAGTGTCTTATAATTTTCTGCATACAGGTCTTCTGTCTCCTTAGGTAGGTTTATTCCTAGCTATTTTATTCTTTTTCTTGCAATGGTAAATGGGAGTGTTTTCCTAATTTCACTTTCAGATTTTTCATCATTATTTGTAGTGAGGTGGATGGACCTAGAGTCTGTCATACAGAGTGAAGTAAGTGAAAAAAAGAAAAACAAATACCGTATGCCTACACATATATATGGAATCTAAGAAAAAAAAAAAAGGTAATGAAAAACCTAGGGGTAAGATGGGAATAAAGGCAAGAACTACTAGAGAATGACTTGAGGATATGGGGAGGGGGAAGGGTAAGCTGTGACCAAGTGAGAGAGTGTCATGGACATACATACACTACCAAATGTAAAATAGATAGCTAGTGGGAAGAAGCCGCACAGCACAGGGAGATCAGCTCAGTGGTTTGTGACCACCTAGAGGGGTGGGATAAGGAGGGTGGTAGGGAGGGAGATGCAAGAGGGAAGAGATATGGGAACATATGTATATGTATAACTGATTCACTTTGTTATAAAGCAGAAACTAACACACCATTGTAACGCAATTATACTCCAATAAAGATGTTTAAAAAAAAAAAAGTATAGTACATACAAATAAGGAAATAAGGAAACGTAATATATACAATTTTCCAAACAAATGAGATTGTTTCCAAAAAAAACTTCTATTTGCTAATAGAATTCACTGATGCAGGAGACTCTTGAGTCAAATACCATGTCTGAATTTTGAAAAAGCCCTGTATAACTTTATGACCAATTATGCTACCTGTAGCTATCTAGATAAACTAAAGATAATTAAGTCTTCATGCTTCAGGATCTAAACTGAGAGCCAGCATGACTATTGCAATTGAATTCATTAGTTAAATGCTCTATTACTCAAGTATCACATAAAATTATCAAAAAGATCAAATATGGGTAGGCCTAGGGACAAAAATATCCATTGAGACATTTTTGGTACCTTTTCAATGTGTTATCTGAAGACAAAGCATCCGTACGCTAAATTTCTATTTGAATTGATTTTTACTCTCCAAGCAAGAAGAATAAATATTGCATAAAATAATTCTCAATAGTGCAGGAAACCAAATTATACATTTTGCCTAAAACTGTCTATTGAGGTTAACAGAAATGGCAGTATTGTTTCAGAAAAACAACTATTAAAGCTAGATAAAAGGAGTTGAAGAGGCATGAACAGTGGCTAAATCTATTTTCTTTTTCAAGTAAGATTTAATTACTCAGTTCACACTTCTTCAACAGCACATACTAAGTTATAAGAAGTTCACAATTGCCCTTCCTCAATGAAAGCTATCAGAGATGAAAATAATGCAGTGAAAAAAATGTTATAAATGCATGTAAATACTCCTACAACTATTGAACATGGGGGAGATTTGGAAGTAAAGTTACATAATTTTCAATAGTAAATTACTTAATAATCTGTTAAGTAATACAGATTTCTTGTATATAGGTTTTAAGTTGGTAGATCATCTATTAGTTCTATGATATAAAAAAAACTATATATTATAAAAATCTGCTTATTAGGTCTTTATTTGGTTGAGAAATCCTACCAACACTATATATTGTCAGTCTATCCTCACTTCATTGTAGTCTAACCATCTGTAGATGATCCACATTTAAAATATCGTAAATCTTTATCCTATTAGGTTTTTCCTAAAGCAATTGTTTAATCCAAAGAAACAATAAAAGTATACCATTCTGTACAGTGTAAACTATAAAAATATTTCCATGGTAAAAATGATCCTCTGTTTATTATTAATAAATTATATATACTTATTTATAAAATACATAATTATACATATAATCTTTACATGCACTATCTAATTTAATTTTTCTCAATCTTGTGAAACAGAGACTATAATTATCTCAGGATGAGAAAGACACATATATATATCTTGAATCTTTTCATCCTGAACTCTAAAAGTAAATTACCTTTCTGTTTTATTTATGCTTTCTGTGTCTACTTCTTTGACAAGAAGAATATGAATATATATTTTTGGTTCCTGTTCGACTAAGTATGTTGAGGTCAAGTGTACAAGTTGTGTACTGAAGAAAGCATAGCCTGATATTAAGTAAACAGGATAAAATTTCCCTTTAAAGATGTGTTTTACTTTGAACTTGATTTAGTATTTTTGTATGTCTTTATATAACAATTTAAAATTGTCTCCATTTTCTACTTATATGTATACTTATTTCAAACTAAGTTATCTTTATTGAGAGAAACAGATATAGACCCATGATGCTGCTTTTCCCTATTTGATAAGAATTCCACATGTACTACTACTATTGTCTCCATTTTCTACTTATATGTATACTTACTTCAAACTAAGTTATCTTTGAGAGAAACAGATATAGACCCATGATGCTGCTTTTCCCTATTTGATAAGAATTCCACATGTACTACTACTAATGACCTTAATATAAAGAACTATACTGCTGATAACCATAGTGATGATAGCTAGCATGTATTGAATATCTATTCTATGACAGAAACTATGGTAGCTCTTTACATGCATTATCTCATTTAATTTTTCTAAAACCTATGAGACAGAGTCTATAATTTTCTCCACTTTAGAGAGAAGGAAACTGAACTTTAGGGAGGCTTAGTTATTTTCTAAGTTGATATATATATCAAGTTCAAAACTCTGATTTGAATTCAGATCTGTGTTTTAGTAAAATGAATGTGCTTAATTACTCTTATATCAGGATATAAGAGCATTTTAAATTTGAATTCATTCTCCATTTAAAAACTCTTAGCACGACAAAATCCATTAGCCCCATTAGAAATGTAAGCTGTCAGAACCAACTTCACTTTTGTATTAGAATGTTTAGTGATGAGGTCATTGGTGTGACGTGTGTGTGTGTGTGTGTGTGTGTGTGTGTGTGTGTGTGTGTGTGTGTGTTCTAGCATTCTTGATTAATATGCTGGTACCTTTGCAGAACTTTGTTCACACAATTTTGCTCAACAAAATCAATATTTGCAGCCATACAAACTAATTAACCATCAAATGTCTATTCATTTGCTAAGGGATGAACAGATGCAAATGACATTTTTATCTAAGAGAATACACATCAGCAAGCATGTTTTTGTGATAGGCATGTGAAAGGTGAAAAATGAGACTCCGTAGTGCTTGAAGATGGTCTCACCCTCCACCTGGAGAAGTACTTTCACCTGCTCTGTATTTGAAAAACAAGGGCTCAAACCTAGATTTATAAGAAAGTGCCATAACTTTAAGTAGAGTAATGGCCTACACAGTCTTTGAATATGAAAAACTGAAAAGTAATTTTACTATACATTAAAAGAAACCTGTCTCCCTCAATACCCTGAAACTGGTATTGGTAGTAGAGAAAGAAAAATTTTAAAACAGAGACTTGTTAATTAATCTATGCAAGATGATGAATCCTAAAAATCTGGAAGAATATTAATCCATGAATCAGTTCTTAAGTCTTCTCCAACTGAAAAGAGATCTACGCTGGCCATGTTATAATTCAGTAAACCAAACATGGTTTAGCTGTCGCAATGCCATCATACAAGAAGAAAATTCAGTCTGTCATTATTGCAACTGGCTCCTTGCTTCTACCCTTAACCCTCCCTCTAATAATCCATTCTTAGCTCAGCAGTTATGGTGATCCTTTTTCAAAATGCGACTTAGCCAATGGCATTTCTCTATTCAAATGCCTCCAATGGCTGCCCATTTTCTTCAGAGTAAAAGCCAGAGAATTTATAATGTTTAATAGGACCTAAGTTAGTTGTACTTCTTCCAGACTAATCTCTTGTGCACTATTTTCTAGCAACAGTTGCCTCCTCAATGTTCCTTAAAAATGTCAAGCATTCTTCCACCTCAGGGACTCACAATGGCTCTTTCTCTACCTAAAATATTTTCCCTTAACACATGCATATCTTCCCCTCTTGCATCCTCTCCTTCAAGTCTTTGCTCAAATGACACTTTCTTAGTGAGGATCCTTTGACTGATCTATTGAAAACTTTAATGCCCATTACTCAAAATCTTCTCTTAGTTTGTCTGATTTTTTTCTAAAGTACTTATGATTATCTTATATCATTTAATTTTTTGTCTGTCAACTACTATCAGAATGCAAATTTAACAAGAAAAGATTTTGTTCACTGAAATAAATATATACTTAAATCAGTGCCTGGCACATAGGAAGCTTAATAATATTTGTGTAATAAATGAAGAATGATTGATTGACTGATTGATTGAATTAGTAACCTTTAGTACATTCAACTTGCTAAAGTTGATCGATAGGTGTAGATTAGGCAGAATGTCCTAATCAAGGAAATATTTAAGGAAAATGAAGTATGATCCAAATGCTGGAATTTTCAGGGGCTCCCCATTTCTCTCTACATCAGATTTTATTCTTAATATCATAAGAAAGCCAGACTATGATATCCCTTAGTCCAACAAATGCAGGTAGCCTATCAGAGCCAATTTCAATTATGTGTTACAAAGATTAAGAGAATGAAATTTTAAAATATTATTATATGAGATGATTGTAGATGTGGTTAAAACTAAGAAGGAAACAGAAAATGAAATGATGGAAAGTATAGACAAGCACAGTAGACTGTTATGAAATTTATTACACATACCTTAGACTGCCTGCTATGGCCACAGAGGTCACTGATGTTCTTTTCATTGTAAATCCTTTTTTCTCTGTTCCTCAAATTAGATAATTTCTATTGATCTGTCTTCAAATTTACTGATCCTTTTTCTGCAATCACCAAAATACTATTAGGGTCATCCAGTAATTTTTTTTTAATTTAAGACACTATTTTTTTTCTTCTTTCCATTTTTTAAAAATTGAAGTATAGTTAATGTACAATGTTATATACGTTACAGGTGTACAATATAGTGATTCACAACTTTTAAAGGTTATATATAGTTACTATAAAATATAGCCCCTGTGTTGTACAATATATCTTTGTAGCTTTAAAAAAAAATTTTTTTTATTGGGGTATAGTTGATTTACAATATTGTATTAGTTTCAGGTGTACAGCAAAGTGAATCTGTTATACTTATACATATATCCACTCTTTTTTAGATCCTTTTCCCATATAGGACATTATATTGAGTAGAGCTCCCTGTGCTATACACTAGGTCCTTATTAGTTATCTATTTTATATATACTAGTGTGTATATGTCAATCCCAATCTTCCAGTTTATCTCTCTCCCCCTTACCCCTAAGACACTGTAATTTTCAATTTTAGAATTTCAATTTAATTTTTTTTCTTGTAGTTTCTATTTTTCTAGTGAGACTTCCCATCTATTTACTTATTATAGCTGTCTTTTTCTTTAAATTTTTGAGCTTTTATAATAGCTGTTTTAAAGTGCCAGTCTGCTAATTCCAACATGAGTCACCTTGGGGTCTGTTCCTATTGACTGCTTTTTTTCTTAACTATATACCGCATTTTCTTGTCCTACACATGCCTAGTGACTTTTCATTTATTAAGGACATTTTCCCTGGTTCTATTATGTTCTCTAAAGATGCTTGCTTATTGTTGTGGCAGGCAGACAAATTAGTACATGATCATCAAGAATCTGCGGAGGCTTGATTTTAATATTGGACAGTGCAGATTTGTGTAAAGCATGAGTTGTTTATCAAACTCATCAAACTCAGCAGAACTCAAACGGCAAACTGTTTCTATTGCAATAGGCATCAGCTAAAATATATGCCCAACTCTTTTAGCTTTCTGGTGTCATTTTTAGCAGGAATCCCAAACATATGAAGTTTAGAGTCAGGCAAATATTTGAGGGAAATCTACTCACAGATTTTAGGTCTCCCTCCTTTCCTGGACACCCACTCACCCCCCAACCAATGTTCATTTACTCTGACAGCCCTAAACGCTCTCCTTGGACACCTTAAGTCAATAAAACTGTACCTTTCTGCTTATATTTCATGCGGCCTCACGTCACACTGACAGGGGTGTGACTTTAGGGAAATGTAATATAATTGTGAATGTCACCCAGTGAGTGTGGTTTTCTTCTTTCAAAGGTTGACTCTCTTTTAATATCTGCTTGCTATTGCCATTCCTCAGGGTCTTTGAAGAGTTTCTTTATATTTTGTACAGTGTTTGCAGTTGTTATTTCCATGAGTATTAGAACCAACACCAGCTATTTTGTCATTTCTAGAATGCTCTTGCTAGTTTGTTAAAATAAATCATGCCTAGTTGATTTATCATAAATTATGTTCATTGTCTCAGGTAGAAATCTTAGAATATTGAAGACAGTTGTTTATCTAGTCATAGATATGAGTAGACGTTTACCTGTATGGTAACCAATTCCTATATTAAAGGGAAGATTTACAATGCATTTTTCTTATTTATTAATTGCCTAATTAACTACTCTATGTCATATGCTGTACTTTATGTTGGGTATACACTGGTATTCAAAACAATTATGGGACAAAACTTTATATTTCATCTTTTGTTCTCTATTTATGATAGGTCATTCAACTATTGATTAAATTATAGTTTATCTTTTGAAAACCAATGGATTAATAAGCTACATGTTCTTAAAAAACAAAATTCATCTGAGTAAATTTGAAAATCTAATTGGCTTTATTCAGCAATCAATGAATCAGGCAGCATCCCTTCTAGCCACTTGGGTGCTCTGAGGGCTTATACACAGTGGAGGGTTTTGTAGGGAGAAGGGTGGGGCAAGGGAGCTATTAGCAAAAGAAAAGAAAGGATTATTTTTAGGCCAGGACACCCTGTTTTCCCTGGAAAGAGAACAGCAAATGTTTTATAGTGCAGATTGCCTCTTCTTCCTGGAGGTGGGCTGGTGGCGGGGGAATAGAGAGGGCCCACATGACTTATTACCTCATTGGTACTGACCGGAAAATTTCTGGATGATTAAGATTACATTTCTGAGGAAGGTTGAAACTATAGTTAGGTTAGGTATTAAATCTAGGTTTTGTATCATGGACTTTAGCACCATTTGGGGCCTGTGGTTTTTCTCTTTAATGATGTTTTATGATACTAGTATTTAATCAAAGTTATGTTTTTATTATTTAAATTAATGATTTCATTGTTTATTTCTTATCAGGAAGGATTTAAATGAGGGTTGCATCTGAGAAGCACAAAGATATAGAGTATGCCAAAAATATATAAATGATATTAGAGTCAGCTAAAGATTTTAATTAAAATAGGGAGAGATTCGCATATAGATTTTTTTATCACCCGGTAATTTTCCACAAAGAAGAACAAAGGTACTAGAAAGTGATTTCTCCAATCATATGTTAATCATTTTGCATGTAACTTTTATTCATTGGTGGTAGGGGAATGTAATGGCATGAAACTCAGAATTGGATTTCAGAATATCTAGAATCAAAAACCCGAAGGAGCAGAAGGAAATTCACCTTAATAGCATGCAGCTATATATAGCATCTGGATATTATTGTTGTAAATACTATATATGTTTACAAATATGCCTATATAAAATATACATTCTTTTTGATAATTTTAAATGTTTAAAAGGCTGTGATGAACACAATCCAAAAGCCCTGCTACTGTACTCTGAGTGGGGAAAGTCCTGTAGTAAGGAGCGATTAACTTTCTCTAAAGTATGCTTCAGAAGAACAATTTCCTTTTGATGTTTCAAGTGCACAGAAACCTTCCTACACACAAATGCAGGAATCTCATTTGTAATGGCCAAATATCCATTTAAAAATGAAAAAGCTTATCATGAAAGTCTGGCCATTTATCAATTCCCTGATTAATTTATTGAACTCTATACCACTCTCTTCAATATATTTTAGGGCAAAAGTTTTACAGCTGGGTTTCCTGAATGGCCTATTTTACTTGCCAAAGGAAGTAAACATGGGAGGTATTTTGTCTCCTTGAAAAGGTTATGAAACTGTTTTGTAAAAACTTTCCCTTGGGGGCTTTCCAAAAACAACTGAGCCAGTTCTATGTCAAAACACAATGAACACAACGTATAAGAAAACCAGACTTTTCGAACCAGCAGCTGGACTACCTGCAGCTCTCCTTAACAATTGGGCCAATTCTGCCTGGGAACAGAATGAACACGAGATATCAAAAGATCAAAATTGTTTGAACCAGCAGCTGTTCTACCTGCAGCAGTTAATCTTTCCTGGCAATCTGTTAGAGACACGATTCCTCAGGATAACAGGACTAGGAAATTTTTGCTGACTCTGTACCTCTGGGACATGCTCAGTAACAGTTCTTCCAGCAAGCATTTGGAATGTGTCAGCTGTACACTTACACAGCATAGAAACATAGTGCCTTTTATTTCAATTTCGATGTAAAGAAGTGAATATTAATGGTCATTCTCACTCAAGGAATACAAACACATTTATTGTTTACATCTTAATTTCACCAACAGGATATTTGAGATATTTTAAAGTGTGCTAGCAGTAATATTAACTAAACTAAAACTGATACTTAAAATAATGCATGCAACAATGTGGTCTATAATTTATTTAAAAATCGAAAGCTATATATAGAAAGACACATGGGTAAGCTCAGTGTGTCAGCCACTGTTCTAAGTGACATACAGATATTATTTCAACTAATCAAACACTAGAAGAAGTAAGAACCGTAAAGAGCAAGGACCTGAGACACTGAGAAGTTATGTAATTTATCCATGACTACATAATTCACAACCAACAGAGCTGGGATTCAAACACATGCCATCTGAACACAGGGGGCATGTTCTTGATAACAATACCATGTTGCAGGGAGATGAACATTCACTGGAAACATTTCCTTCAAAGAAATATAAACAACTATGCCTGAATACTTGGAATTTTATTTTGTTTAAAATGTATAATCTAGATCTTTACATATTAACTATGGTATTGAATTTATTTCTGTATTATATTGTGTCAAATATAAAAAACATTTACAGTATGTTTAAAATATTAACAATTTGGAACCATTCTCAAACCATATTAAGTGCTCAAGAAGTTGATCACAATTAATGTACAATTAAAAAGGACAATTTGACTATTACTGTTCTCCATTTTTCAGATTCAAGCTGTTATGATGTGTGCATAATAGGTACAGGCAATCTAGTAATAGTCTAAATTGTTTAATTTGTGAAATAATTTTTTTTATTAGGGTATAGTTGTTTTACAGTGTTCTGTCCATTTCTACTGTACAGAGAAGTGGAGTTCCTTGTGCTATACAGCAGGTTCTTATTAGTTATCTATTTTATACATATCAGTGTATATATGTCAATCCCAATCTCCCAGTTCATCCCACTCCCTCCTTGGTGTCTGTACATTGTTCTCTTCATCTGGGTCTCTATTTCTGCCTTGCAAACTGGTTCATCTGAACCATTCTTCTAGATTCCACATATATGCATTAATATACAATATTTGTTTCCTCTTTCTGACTTACTTCACTCTGTATGACAGACTCTAGGTCCATCCACATCTCTACAAATGACCCAATTTCATTCCTTTTTATGGCTGAGTAATATTCATTGCATGTATGTACCCATCTTCTTTATCCATTCATCTGTCGATGGACATTTAGGTTGCTTCCATGTCCTGGCTATTGTAAATAGTGCTGCAGTGAACATTGGGGTGCATGTATCTTTTTGAATTATGGTTTTCTCTGGGTATATGCCCAGTAGTAGATTGCTGGGTCATATGGTAATTCTATTTTTAGTTTTTTAAGGAACCTCCATACTGTTCTCCATAGTGGCTGTATCAATTTACATTCCCACCAACAGTGCAAGAGGGTTCCCTTTTCTCCACACCCTGTCCAGCATTTATTGTTTGTAGATTTTCTGATGATGCCCATTGTAACCAGTGTGAGGTGATACTTTATTTTAGTTTTGATTTGCATTTCTCTAATAGTTAGTGATGATAAGCAGGCTTTCATATGCCTCTTGGTCATCTGCATGTCTTCTTTGGATAAATGTCTATTTAGGTCTTCTGCCCATTTTTGGATTGGGTTATTTGTTTTTTTTGATATTCAGCTGCATGAGCTATTTATATATTTTGGAGATTAATCCTTTGTCACTTTCTTCGTTTGCAAATTTTTTCTCCCATTCTGAGAGTTGTCTTTTCATCTTGTTTAGAGTTTCCTTTGGTATGCAAAAGCTTTTAAGTTTCATTAGGTCCCATTTGTTTATTTTTGTTTTATTTCCATTACTTTAAGAGGTGGGTCATAAAAGATCTTGCTGTGATTTATGTTTATGTCAAAGAGTGTTCTTCCTATGTTTCCTCTGAGAGTTTTATAGTGTCTGGTCTTACATTTAGGTCTTTAATCCATTTTGAGTTTATTTTTGTGTATGGTGTTAGGGAGTGTTCTAATTTCATTCTTTTACATGTAGCTGTCCAGTTTTCCCAGCACCACTTGTTGAAGAGGCTGTCTTTTCTCCGTTAAATATCCTTGCCTCCTTTATCATATATTAGTTGACCATAGGTGTGTGGGTTTATCTCTGGGCCTTCCATCCTGTTCCACTGATCTATATATCTGTTTTTGTGCCATTACCATATTGTCATGATCACTGAGCTTTGTAGTATAGTCTGAAGTGAGGGAGTCTGATTCCTCTGTCTCCGTTTTTTTCCTCAAGATTGCTTTGGCTGTTCAGGGTCTTTTTTTTCTCCATGCAAATTTTAACACTTTTTTCTTCTAGTTCTGTAAACAATGCTATTGGTAATTTCATAGGGATTGCATTGAATCTGTAGCTTGCTTTGGGTAGTATAGTCGTTTTCGCAATATTGACTCTTCCAATCCAAGAACATGATATATCTCTCCATGTGTTTGTGTCATCTTTGATTTCTTTCATCAGTGTCTTATAGTTTTCTGAGTACAGGTCTTTTACCTCCTTAGGTAGGTTTACTCCTAGGTATTTTATTCTTTTGTTGCAATGGTGAATGGGATTGTTTCCTTAATTTCTTTTTCTGATCTTTGTTGTTAGTGTATAGGAATGTAAGAGATATCTGTGCATTAATTTTATATCCTGCAACTTTACCAAATTCATTGATTAGCTCTAGTAGTTTTCTGGTGGCATCTTTAGGATTCTCTATGTATAGTATTATGTCATCTGCAAACAGTGACACTTTTACTTCTTCTTTTCCAATTTGTATTCCTTTTATGTCTTTTTCTTCTCTGATTGCTGTGGCTAGGACTTCTAAAACTATGTTGAATAAGAGTGGTGAGAGTGGACATCCTTGTCTTGTTCCTGATCTTAAAGAAAATGCTTTCTATTTTTCACCATTGAGTATGATGCTTGCTGTGGGTTGGTCATGTATGGCCTTTATTATGTTGAGGTAGGTTCCCTCTATGCCCACTTTCTGGAGAGTTTTTATCACAAATGGGTGTTGAATTTGGTCAAAAGCTTTTTCTGCATCTATTGAGATGATCATATGATTTTTATTCTTCAATTTGTTAATATGGTGTATCACAATGATTGATTTGTGTATATTGAAGAATCCTTGCATCCCTGTAATAAATCCTACTTCATCATGGTGTATGATCCTTTTAATGTGTTGTTGGATTCTGTTTGCTAGTATTTTCTTGAGAATTTTTGCATCCATATTCATCAGTGATATTGGTCTGTAATTTTCTTTTTTTGTAGTATCTTTGTCTGGTTTTGTATCAGGGTGATAGTGGTGTCGTAGAATGAGCTTGGGCGTGTTCCTTCCTCTGCAATTTCTTAGAAGAGTTTGAGAAGGATGGGTATTAGCTCATCTCTAAATGTTTGATAGAATTCACCTGTGAAGCCATCTGGTCCTGGACTTTTGTTTTTTGGAAGGTTTTTAATCACAGTTTCAAATTCATTACTTGTGATTGGTCTATTCATATTTTCTATTTCTTCCTGATTCGGTCTTAGAAGGTTATACCTTTCTAGAATTTGTCCATTTCTTCCAGGTTGTCCATTTTATTGGCATATAGTTGCTTATAATAGTCTCTTATAATGCTTTGTATTTCTGCGGTGCCCATTGTAACTTCTCCTTTTTCATTTCTAATTTTATTGACTTGAATCCTCTCCCTCTTTTTCTCAATGAGTCTCAATAATGGGTTATCAATTTTGTTTATCTTCTCAAAGAACCAGCTTTTAGTTTTATTGATATTTGCTATTGTTTTCTTTATTTCTATTTCATTTATTTCTGCTCCAATCTTTATGATTTCTTTCCTTCTGCTAACTTTGGGTTTTGTTGTTCTTCTTTCTCTAGTTCCTTTAGGTGTAAGGTTAGATTGTTTATTTGAGATTTTTGTTGTTTCCTGAGGTAGGATTGTATTGCTATCAACTTCCCTCTTAGAACTGTTTTTGCTGCATCTCACAGGTTTTAGATTGTCGTGGTTTTGTTGTCATATGTCTCTAGGTATTTTTTGATTTCCTCTTTGATTTCTTCAGTGATTTCTTGGTTATTTAGTAACGTGTTGTTTAGTCTCCATGTGTTTGTGTTTTTTATGTTTTTTTCCCTGGAATTGATTTCTAATCTCATAACACTGTGGTCGGAAAAGATGCTTGATAAGATTTCAGTTATCTTAAATCTACCATGGCTTGATTTGTGACCCAAGATGTGATCTATCCTGGAGAATGTTCCGTGTGCACTTGAGAAGAAAGTGTAATCTGCTGTTTTCAGGGAATGTCCTGTAAATATCAATTAAATCAATTTGGTCTATTGAGTCATTTAAAGCTTGTGTTTCCTTATTAATTTTCTGTCTGGATGGTCTGTCCATTGGTGTAAGTGAGGTTTTAAAGTCCCCCACTATTATTGTGTTATTGTCAATTTTCTCTTTTATAGCTGCTAGCATTTGCCTTCTGTATTGAGGGGTTCCTATGTTGGGTGCATAAATATTTACAATTGTTATATCTTCTTCTTGGATTGATCCCTTGATCATAATGTAGTGTCCTTCCTGGTCTCTTGTAACATTCTTTATTTTAACGTCTATTTTCTCTGACATGAGTATTGCTATTCCAGCTTTCTTTTGATTTCCATTTGCATGGAATATCTTTTTCCATCCCCTCACTTTCAGTCTGTATGTGTCCCTAGTTCAGAAGTGGGTCTCTTGTAGACAGCATATATATGGGTCTTGTTTTTGTATTCATTCAGCCAGTCTGTGTCTTTTGGTTGGAGCGTTTAATCCATTTACATTTAAGGTCATTATTGATACGTATATACTTATTACTATTTTTTTAAATTTTGGGGGTTTGTGTTTGTAGGTTCTTTTCTTCTCTAGTGTTTCCCACTCAGAGAAGTTCCCTTAGCATTTGTTGTAAAGCTGGTTTGGTGGTGCTGAATTCTCTTAGTTTTGCTTGTTTGTAAAGCTTTCAATTTCTCCATCGAATCTGAATGAGATCCTTGCTGGGTAGAATATTCTTGGTTGTAGGTGCTTCCCTTTCATCACTTTAAATATGTCATACCACTCCCTTCTGGCTTGCAGAGTTTCTGCTGAGAAATCAGCTGTTAATCTTATGTGAGTTCCCTGGCATGTTATTTGTCATTTTTCCCTTGTTGCTTTTAATAACTTTTCTTTGTCTTTAATTTTTGTCAATTTGATTACTATGCGTCTTGGCCTGTTTCTTCTTGGGTTTAGCCTGCCTGGGACTCTCTGCCCTTCCTGGACTTGGGTGGCTATTTCCTTTCCCATGTTAGGGAAGTTTTCGACTATAATCTTTTCAAATATTTTATTGGGTCCTTTCACTCTCTCTTCTCCTCCTGGAACCCCTATAATGCAAATGTTGGTGCATTTAATGTTGCCCCAGAAGTGTCTTAGGCTGTCTTCATTTCTTTTCATTCTTTTATCTTTATTCTGTTCCATGGACGTGATTTCCACCATTCTGTCTTCCAGATCACTTATCCATTTTTCTGCCTCAGTTTTTCTGCTATTGATTCCTTCTAGCGTATTTTTCATTTCAGTTACTGTACTGTTCATCTCTGTTTGTTTGTTCTTTAATTCTTCTAGGTCTTTGTTGAACATTTCTTGCATCTTCTTGATCTTTGCCTCCATTCTTTTTCCAAGGTTCTGGATAATCTTCACTATCATTATTCTGAATTCTTTTTCTGGAACGTTGCCTAACTCCACTTCATTTAGTTGTTTTTCTCGGGTTTTATGTTGTTCCTTCATCTGTGACATAGCCCTCTGCCTTTTCATTTTGTCTATCTTCCTGTGATTGTGGTTTTTTTCCCACAGGTGGCAGAACTGTAGTCCTTCTTGCTTTTGCCATCTGCCCTCTTGAATTACAATTTTTTAATCAACTCATTTTACCACAGTCAGATTCTATGTAGCACTTTGTGTAGAAATATATGAGAGTAATTTTTTTTTATTGTCAGAGGCCAAGCAACTTACATGATGAAACCCAGATTAGAAGTCCTGATTCAAATATAAATGCAAATATGACATTTTCATAAAATATTAACACTCTTCTGGCAGTTTAAAAATTGTACACAAATTTCATCGAAAGAACAATTCTGACAAAAATACTTCGATTTTAGACCGTTTTTATAAACATTATATTTCTCAGTTTTGTATAAATGAGATTATTATAAATAATCAGTAATATCAGCACAAGTCATAAAATACTCAGTCCACAGAATACTTGTTGTCTCCTGGAATTTTCTTCATTAGGTCACTTTTAGTGAGTGACCCACTCACTAAAAGTGACCTAATGGAACCCATCTATTTCCGTACATTCTAAAGATCTCAGACTCTAAGGACAAAGCTGGGTTTGAACTTGAGCTTTGGCAGAATTTAGCTGTGTAACCCAGGACATGAAGCTACTGCTCTTGAATTCTAATTTGGATTATGGGGATAATGATAATATTCATCTCATACAATTATATATGAGTATATATTAAACGTCATAATATACAAAAATACCTTTGTGTCAGGGACAAACACAACATATTCAGCCACAAGTGTGACCAACCACCCCAATTTGGCCAAGTTCACCCTAGTTTTGCCAGTGAAATCCCTCAGTCCCAAACCAGGACAGTTGGTCACCCTACACCAGTCACACAAATATACCTTACATATATGTATCTTCATACTTTTGGGAACACAACTAAATTTTTTAAACTATAGATAGGAAGATAGATAAATAGACAGACAATTTAGCAATATACTGTGCCTTAATTATGTAAAATTTAGCTGCCCTAGAAGTTCAACAGAATAATTTCAAAGATCATGGAGAAAAAAGACTCTTAAAGAGCAAAGCAGGTGCCTCAAATTTCATGAGCACAGTTCTTTGGTTTACTCATATAAGAAGCAATCAGTCTCAAATTCTACAATTATCCCCCAAACAATTCTATCAAGTCTTGTTATTGGCTTTGCAGACTAATGGCAGAATAGAAGAAAAATCATAGGATGAAGAAAAAAGGCTGCTGTGGACAGTCACACTCAAGATTGAATGTCTGGGTCCTCCTAAATGGCAGTATTCTTCTAACAATAGTACAGAAAGTTCAAGGCTCTCATAGAAATTATCACAATTGAGGATGAAACAGTAGGTGGACTTCATTCACACAGTTCAAATTATGAGCTGGAAACTGAGAAGAATACAGAAATACAAGCAAATCCAGTACCATTTATTGAAGGAACAAGGATAGGAAAGACACGCTGTCTGTCTTACCTCAAGGCACAGCAAAAGAAAGTGCAGAGAGTTTACAACATGGAGTATTATATTGACCTTTGCCTGTAGTGTTATTACAGAAGGATGTATTTATTTATCTAACAAGCTTTTACTGAGTGCCTGTCATATTCTAGGAATACAATATTGAACGAGAGAGATGATGTCCCTATTCATTCTACACGAAAAGGACAAAAATATTTATGAACAAAATAATAGTGAAAAGTGCTATAGAAGAAATAAGGTAATTTGATAAAGAAAGACTCAGAGGGCACTCAGGGTTGGTCCCTCTAGAGACATGTCCCTTGAGTTGAGATCTGAATGATGAGAAGCAAGACCGACAATTTAGTAATATACGGTACATATACGAGATGGAAATAGCCCAAAGAGCTTCCCAGTCCAGAGAAAGGCAAGGCCTAGGTTTGGCCTGTGGAAGAGGAGAAGAGAAGAGACCACTGTGTAGTGGAGTAGTCTCTTGGGGGTGTAGTGTTCAGAGTGACAGAAGTCTGAGATGAGTTTTGGTCAAGCAGGTGGAGATAAGACCTTGTAGACTATGAGGCCACGATAAGGTTGCTCTATGAAGTCAGGGGAGGGTGCTAAGCAGAGGATTAACTGGATCTGATCTACAAATGTATTAGTTTCCTAGAGCTACTGCAATAAAGTACCACAAACTGCGTACCTTAAAATGACAGAAATTTATTCTCTCACAGTTTTAGAGGTTAGAAGTCTGAATCAAGGTGTTGGCCACAAAGCACTCACTCCAAAGCCTTTAATGGAGGATGGTTCCTTGCTTCTTCCAAACATTTCTGGATATCCTCAGACATTTCTTGGCTTATGACAGTATAACTCCAATCTCTGCTTCAATCTTCTCATGACGTTCTCCCTCTGTGTCATCTTCACAGGGCCAGCTGCTATAAGAACACCAGTCATCTTGACTGATTATATCTGCAATGACCCTATGTCCAAATAAGGTCACATTCTGAGGTACTGGAGGTTAGGACTTTGACATATCATTTTGGGAGGATACAATTTAACCTATAATGACATAGATAAGAGATCACTTCTGCCCCTCTATGGCAAAAGGAGCTTAAAGGGGCGAGAGTGATAGGGGACCAGTTAGGAAGTCATTGCCGTAGTTCAGTTAAGGGTAAATTTGTGTCTTGCTCTAAGTTATTAGCAGTGAAGATTGATAGATGATATTGTTGGCAGTTGGGGGGTGGGAATGGACCAGACTTGCTTGTGAATTAAATGTGAAGAATGAGCAAAGAAAGCATCATTTATAATTTTATAAATTTATAAAAAATTTTATAAATTTTATAAAACTTTATAAATTTTATAAAGCATCATTATATATTTTGGCATTTTTAATGTTAACAACAAAAGAGATGAATGGTGGTTTAACCAAAATGGGAAATATTGGCAAAATAACAAAGAAGAAATCTGAGAAGTGCATGTGTGTGTGTGTGTGTGTGTGTGTGTGTTTAATATGTTAAGTCTCATATATATCAGATCCTCAAGTGAAGGTACTTGATATAACAGTCTGAAGCTCAAGAAGGAGTTATATAAATGGGTGTTTCAGTTATATATTAATGTAATAATACATTAATGTAATACAATTAATTAATATTAATCCAGGTAATAGCCTGGATGAGAAACCACAAAGAAGGACGCTAGGGCTGAGCCTGGAGGTATCTCAGCAATCTAAAAAGAGGGTTTATATAGAATTATTTCTGAGCCAGGTCAAGATAAATGAAGTTCTTCAGCAATATAGCTGTTAAAGAGAGATAAAAAGATGAAATCTAAGTAGAATGGAGATTCCAGGGTTCTATGAAATAATGCTATGTAGTGGTGGTATTAGTGGTAGAGTGTGTGTGCATGTGTGTGTGTGTTGGGGAAGTTGTCTTGAAGATTCTTTCCAATATAAAGGTCTTTTCTACAGAGACATGAATACACACTTGGTATTAAATGCTAGGAATAAGTAAAAGTCTGTGTAAGGGGCTATTTATCTCTATGGGTAATTGGGGTGGCAGAAGTTAAAGAAACTCTCCTGTAATACATTTACTCTGTTTATTGGGAGGGGGGTTCCTCTGGGGAAAATCACATGACATAGTCTAATCTCCTCATAAATACACTAATAAATGACCTTCCTGGTTGTAGACTAATGATATTTGCTAAGAGAAAGATTGTTACCTATGTAATTCTCTTGTTTTTGGTAAATAAACTCAGAGTTTATGGATTTATGGAAAATTACACATAGGCTGGTGCATAAAATGGAAAGGTTTCATAAATTAAATGATCCAAGATGTGTCAGGTAATATTTCACATTCTTCACTTAGAGACTCAACCATTCTGTGCCAGAGTTCACATCTAATGTAGCAAAGGAAGGATCTGGGGAGACAACCTCGATATGCCTGTCCTCTCCTTGTGTTTCTTGTGCCTTTTGATAGCTTGCATATTTGAAGTTATTAGTAATACTAGTTACTAGATAATATTTCTGATTCTTCTGAATCTTATTTGCCAAATTTATCTTTTTTGTTAGGTAAGTAATTGCTCTCATTCCAATCCTCTCCTGCCTCCTACAAGACAGTTCCTTAGAGTTTCCTTCACAGAGGCTAAGAAACTGTGGAATAGAAATGATCCTAGGGACACTGAGCTGTGTATCACAGGGCCCCCTAACTTTTAAGTTATGGATGCTGCGGCTTGGGGTCAGAAAACAAGGGTTACAAAATAACCCTTGTTAGTTTGAATATATATTAGTTTGAATATTAGTTTGAATATTTGAGATCATATGTCTTAAAGAAAAGTTTCAATTCTATTTCTACACTATTTTATACTATTTATTAGTGTAGAAAATCTGTAATACATATTGGAAGGAGTCCAAGGTAGAAATTACTAATACTGTCAACCTCTTGGTGTTTAAGAAGTAAAACTGAGTTATTAGAAAAATTTAAATGTTTTACATTATTCATTCTCTGGAGGTCCCAGATAGTTCAGATTTCATTGTCCATACACTGAAGACAACTGCTAAGAGACAGCACTTTATATCAATTATTTGAAAATTAGTATCTGAAATACTTGATATAGAGAGGTGGTATTTTCAAGTCACAAGCATTGATTTGAACTAGTATTTTTATTTATTTCAAAAGTTCTTCCCTTTTTTCCTTTCTTTAACTTTTCCCATCCCCCACCTGCCATTTCAACCATGTAGAGCTATTTGGGAAAATTGGTCTCAGCAGAACACCAGAGAACACAAGCATCAAATATCGCCTTTGGACTATGTAATTTTAAAAAAATCTTGTTTTATCAATAACTCAAATATTATTTTAAGCATTTAGTCCATGTAATAGTAACAAAATAAATGCTCACTTCAGTGTTTTCAAAATCACTCCAGACCTCACCCTCGGCTATTCTTCTCCTTGGGGTGAATAAACTTGGGTGTCTGTATTTGGTGACCCACTGAAATCTGCAGAGGTCTGATATGTTCTAAAACTGCATGAATCCTGGCTTTTTCCTCCTCTTCTCTGCCATCTTCCACAAAGGGTAAAGCCCATCTTATCTCTGCTGGCACAGGACAAATCGGTTATTGCTTCTGTGGCCTCTTATCACTTCTGAAAGGTTTCTGGAGGCTTGCCTCTGACTTGACAAATGGATGTGCCCTCTCCAGCCACAGGGCAAGCTGCTGCTCTTCCAGTCCATTCTACAGAAAGTGCTTTAGGGCTCTCTCTCAATGCCCCTGGCAACTGAGCAAAGCCAGTTCTCTTCTACTATTGCTCCGTGTTGGCAAAGGATACCTCTGTTGAGCTACTCTCTACTGGGGTTCTGTGAAAGGATTAGGACAGAAGTCATCTCTACACATTCATTTCCTAAAATATACACTCTAGATCAAAGTCCCTTCCCAGATATTTCCAACACTATTAAATTCTATTATTTCTTCTGATGACACTTCCAGCCCAGTCAAAAAATCTTCCAGCCTGGTCACAAAACCAAGTCTAGGATAGAAAATCTAACCTGTAAATCAGGAAATGTTTCTCCAAAATCTAGTCTTTGTTTTTAAATAACTTTGACATGTAGCACGTAAATATACTCTAGGAGATAAAAAATCTTTTTTTCAAATTATTATGATTTTTAGAAATTTTGAAACACTATTTTAGAATTCAAGAGGTGATAATTCATTCCTTTATGCTCTGGTGTTCCACTGAGGCCACATTTCCTAAACAGCTTCAGGAAGTAGAAATGGCAAATGAGGGGGTGGTTAGAATTAAGGAAGGAAAAAAAGGGGAAAGAATTATTGGAATGAGTAGTTACATTAGTTTCAATGAAGCTTATTTCCCTGCTGCAGGGTCAATCCTGGGAAAAGAGCAATGGTGGCATCATTTTTGAGTCTACAAATCCCTACATAAAAACAAGTAGAGGAAATAGATAGTAGAATTTTAAAAAAAGAAAAAAGCAACTCATGAACCACTCTTAAAACTAAACCAGGTGAAAATGTATCTTTATGAACTCAAAAATACAAGTCACAGTAAAAAACACCTGCATGGTATCAGCTTCTGTGCAGGAGAAAGCAAGGGTAGCAACAAGGTATCTGATGGACCTGAGAAACAAGAACTTCAAAATAATTAGCAGGTACTCAGTAGAGACCCTGGTGAGACAACGTCAGAACAGCAGCTGAAATGGAGAGATGCTGTGCCTAATCCAGAAGGGTGAGTGCAAAGGGTCCATGGCAAGACCTGTAAAGGATTAGAGTAGCCATCTATAAACTCTTGAACCTGAACATACAGAACTTCTTTCCAGGATAGGCCCCACATTGAGGAGAAAGTGCTAAGAGTTGAACTCAAAATTTAGTAGAAAACTGATATTAGAAAGTAAAAATCCACATAAAAGTGAAGGAGATGATAGAGCCAGGAAATCTTAAAAAATCAAGTTACCATGTATTTGTTCACTACACAAGCTTAAGAGGAATGTCTCTGAAGGTAGAAAAAGTACCTGAACCACACTTTCTTCTAAAAGTTTAGGAAAACCAATTCAAATATAATTCAATAATAGAAAAGTATCAGCACAGGGAATTATAGCTATTATTATAAATTGTAATGTGGTATAAACTATAAAAATACTGAATCACTATGCTGTACATCTGAAACTAATATAATATTATAAATCAACTATATTTCAATTTCAAAAAAGATTATTATAGATTGAATTATTTCCCCTTAAATTTCATAGGTGAAGTATTGAGTTGGCCAAAAAGTGCCTTCAGTTTTTAAGTAAAAATAAAAAACACATTTTTCATTTTCTCCAGGAACTTAATTGAATAACACATTCATCCTTTTGTTCCACTACCTTCTGCCATTTTTCAGGCAGCTTCATAATTCCATTTTCCCAAAACTTTCAGTCTTTTTAAGCAAAGAACTGTTCCAGGTACATTTTATAGTCTTCCAGGGAATTGACATTTTTTCCATTAAGAGAATTTTGTAAAGACCTAAATAAATGGAAATCTGAAGGTGCAGTGTCTAGTGAATATGGTGGATGAATCAGAACTTCCCAGCCAAGCTGTAGCAGTTTTTTGCCTGGTCATCAAAGAAACATGCCGTCTTGCATTACCCTGATGGAAGATTATGCGTGCGTTTTCTGTTGACAAATTCTGGATGCTTTTTGTTGAGTGCTGCTTTCAGTTGGTCTAATTGGGAGCAGTACTTGTTGGAAATAATCATTTGGTTTTCTGGAAGGAGCTCATAATAGAGGACTCCCTTCCAATCCCACCATATACACAACATCACCTTCTTTAGATGAAGACCGGCCTTTGGTGTGGTTGGTGGTGGTTCATTTTTCTTGCCCCACAATCTCTTCTGTTCCACATTATTGTACAGTATTCACTTTTCATTGCCCATCACAATTTGTTTTAAAAACGGACATTTTCATTACATTTAAGTAGAGAATCGCGTGTGGAAATATGGTCAAGAGGGTTTTTTCGCTTAACTTATGTGGAACCCAAACATCAAAGCGATGAACATAACCAAGCTGGTGCAAGTGATTTTCAATGCTTCATTTGGATATTTTGAGTATGTCAGCTATCTCCCATGTGGTGTAATGTTGATCATTCTCAGTTAATGTCTTGATTTGATCACTATCAACTTCAACTGCTCTACCCAACCATGGAGCATTGTCCAGAGAGAAATCTCCAGCACAAAACTTGGCAAACTACTTTTGACACGTTCAGTCAGTCACAGCACTTTCTCCATCTGCTGCACAAATCTTTTTTTGCATTTCGGTTGTGTTCTTACCTTTCTTGAAATAATAAAGCATAGCATGCCAAAAATGTTGCTTTTTTTCTTCCATCTTCAACATTAAAATGGCTACACAAAAATTCACCAATTTTGATAAGTCTTTTTTAAATGTACTCTGATATGACAGCTGTCACATATAATCTAACAAAATTGTTTTGAATGAAGTTAAAGACAACTAAGTGATACTATAGCCATCTTATGGAAAAAAACGATGAATGTTTTATCCATTATGTCATTTAGGACAAGAGTTCTCAGAATGGAAAAAAAATAAACGTAGATTTAAAACAAAATGTTAAATTTTAAAAGCTAGGCCTAAATTTAAATTGGAAGAAGTATCAGTATGATCAGGCTGAGAAACAATGACAAACTCGGAAGCTAATAGGAATCTCTAGAGCTGAGATTGTAGTTTGAAATTCCATTACCCATGAAGAGAAACCAGCACCCCTTGAAGAAATGCTGATCCAAGTCTGGGGCAGAAAATGTATATGATAACTGGGAATATCTTAATCATACCAAATACTGAGGAGGCTATCAAAGTGAAGTAGGGTCATATCAGTCAACTAGGGTAATGTCAAACAAAACAGCAACAATAACAAACCAAAGGTGCCAACTCAAAGAATCTTCCACTAACTTAAAATTATAAGCTTCAAATAGAGCAATAATTCCCATTGTTTGAAACTCATTACATTTATTTGAATTTATGAGTTGAAAATCAATTAATAAAAAAGCTTATTGGTCCACTTTGAAGGATGACAGGGAATCTATTCATTATTATGAAAACCAGTAAACATGAGGAAATTGCAAATACTTAGCCCATTGTACCTATACTAACTGTGTCACTGAATAACCAAATACTAGATGATGTAAGGTGTTTATCTCTTTATAAAAAGTATTTTAACTAATAAATAAGAAAAAGGTGATTGATTTGTATCACCATTTTTGCAAACACCTAATGAACTGTTGGATATACCAGGCATTGAATACCAACAGCATCTCTAAGACAATTAGATATTGTGTACCTTCTACTACTGCAAGAAGACACTTCTGTCTATAGTCTTGACAAAGGGATCAAACAAAACTCTGGTTAAGCCTCTGGATCCAGCTACCCATATGCAGTCAGCAATACCAAAACAGCAATACCGTTGGAACACCAACAGATAAAATATAAGAAAATCAAAGTAGTGAAGAGGGTACTTATAAAAAAAAGTCAAAATATACCACCACTTTAAAAAAAATAGGCAAGACTATTATGTCTAGGAATGTATTTTTAGTGATAAAACTGTAAAAAAATTGTAAGAAAGAATTTACCATAAAAGTCAGGATAATGGCTGCTTTTGAGGGAAAAGGAATTTGAAATTGGGATGGGACACATGATGAACTTCTAGGGTGGGTGGCAAAGTTACATTTCTTGACCTGGGTGTAAAACTATATGGGGGTTAGTCTTACAATAACTCATTAAGCAATTCATTTGTTTATGATGATTTATGTATATATGAGTTTTATTTTACAACAAAAATGATTAAAAAATATATGTTTTTAGGGTACACAGATTTTATATTGAAAATTTGTACTGTATACCCAATTTCGTTGGGCAGGTTATCTCCATTATGGCCATGACTCTGTTATTTGAAATCATTAACTATGGGAATTGGATGGGAATTAGGAAGAAAGAAAAGAGGTGAAGAAAAGAGCATAGCAGGTATAATACACCAAGCCTGAGTGCCAAGTTGGCTCTTCACATTAGGGAAGAGTAGAAACCCACTATGTGAGTGAGCAGGCTGACTGATGAAGGAGGATTTCTCTGATAATAATATGAAGGATAGTGGAAGTGGAGAAGGATCCTTTTTTTCTTAGCTATTTAAAGCTATTAAAAGTTATCAAAAGTTCCTAAATAAATCTACCAAGTTATAACTTTATAACTCTAGAGCCAAAACTAGTTTGGAAGGAGGGAGTAGAGACATGGAGCTTCCAGATAGCAATAAATATACATAGACCCCTATGCCGAACTGCACCGTGAATAACTCTAATGCATCTTTTTTTTTTTTTTTTTTGGCTCACGGGTCCAGCCACTCCACGGCATGTGGGATCTTCCCGGACCAGGGCACGAACCCATGTCCCCTGCATCGGCAGGCGGACTCTCAATCACTGCACCACCAGGGAAGCCCTCTAATGCATCTTAGTAAGCTTCACCAAATAGGATGACATCTGCTCACCTTCCCTTTTACTTGGTAAGGTAACTAATGAGTCTAACTCTCTTACAGTTCATTAGGAGCTCAGAAAATTTTCTCTCTGCTGAACAGCCCACCTGTTCTCTCTACCAGTTAGTGGTATCTGAGAAAAATTGCTCTAACCTTTGGGTCTTCTTTGGAAGGAAAGGAAAAAGGAAGAATAAGTGAGGAAGCCACATATATTCATTAAAAAAACCTAAATAAATAAATGAGTGGATATATGAATGAATGAAAATCATACTTAGGGAAAGACATTACTTATTATAACTTAATAATGTAATTAGTACTTATTTTGTTCCCAAATGGAACTGCAGAAGAGCTGACTAAGCTTGGATTCCTGTCGCTTGAACACATGCTCTGGAGGCATCTGGCGCCACAAGGACTAAATCTGGCTCTGCAGGGATTCACTGCATATGAGGAAAGATCCTTCGGTAAGAGGCAGGTTTCTCAGACCTAAGCAATTCTGTAATAACAGTCAGTAGAAACACTGCAGCACACAACCCAGGAATGCCTTCTCATTAAAGAAAGAAGTTTTGTTTGTTTGTTTAGGTTTTTTTCTTTTAATGTTCAGACTTTACACACAATTCATTATTGATGGGGTAGTGGAGTATAATTGGATATAATGGATAGGCAAGTAAGACATGGAATATGAGTGCAGTCACCCTAAATTTCTGAACTTCGTGAGAAGTCAGCAAATTCTCAGATGTCTCAGTTTTTACTCTGAAAGAGTAGATATATGGACTGTTGCCCCCTAAGAATGTATAGTAACCAGGTCAGTTTAGGTTCATAGGTGATGAATTTCTGACAGCTGGCAAAGGTCAACTAGCATTCCGATAAGGTAAATACAAAGGTTTCTCCACCTTCACTCAGTACCAGTTGTTTTATACTATGGTGGGTGTGTGTATGTGTTTACAAAACTACAACTAGATTTCTGGGAACAGAATTGTTAATTAAACTTGAGATAATTAGCCTGAGGGCTTAGAATATATATTTTCCTAATTTGGAAAACATAAGCTCAGTGCTGGTATATTCTTGCACATCTTCTTAACTCGTTCAATTCTTTCAAAATATAGCTAACGAAGAATTTGATGTTAAATTAATACAACTTCTGAGACCCAGAAATTACCACAGCCATTCCAATAAAAGCTCCGCTTCTAAAAAATCCAAACCCCACGCTGCCATTGAGAACCCTCCTACTGACTTTGTCAAAATGAAAAAAAAAAAAATAGTGGGGAGGATAGATTTTGGAAAAATATGTAGCAATGATTATGGATTTTATACTTTTAAGTTTAAAATAATAAAATTTGACTTTAAAATTTCTTTCTTTCTGACTGTTTCTGAATTTAATTCTTTCAAGAGAATTTAAACCTTTAATGTTCAATTTATCTTTGGAATTCGAAAATAGAAAAAGGTTTTATTAAAATTGGGGGCATCTCAATGTGACTGACATTTTATTATTGGAGTAGGTAGTGTTTAAATAATAGAATTCTCTTATGATTTTATTTCCTCTTATTACAGAATCTCTAACAGTTTTTATTAAACAATGTGGCTGAGCAAAATCTGTAATAGGAAACTGAATGATAAATGAATTTTTGAGCTTGTGAACAGAATGATCCCGAAAGAAACTTACTAAAGACAAATCTGACCCATATCAGAGACTTCTGAGAGTATAAGCTTAAACTACTCTGCTGACGAATGGTCCAAGGAAGAGAACCAAAGGAGCAGTCATTGGTACTTAGAGAATTGTCTCATGAGGTTAGAGACTTATTATCCTGATAGGTGGTAACCATAACTACTATACTGGTCAGTCATTGACTTGTGATTATATCCAGTAGGTTAAGAGGGGAAAAAAGAGCTGGAAATGACTCTTGCCCGCCTCTTTCCCCTTAACCTTCCTAAGAAGTGACATGGCTCAGGAATTGGGAGATAAGGTAAATTGATGCTCAGTATCTACTGTTCACTCCTCCTAATGGGCCTTCCTCCAATGCAGAGACTTGGGTTAAATACCACCTTTCCTAGATACCTTTATCTTCATCAGTAATAAAGTTAACAGTTTACTCTTTCACTACTGGTTCCTGTAATACCCAACTGCTTCATAACCTGAAAGATATGAATACTATTTTCTGGACTTCATCACAACCCATTACATTAAAAAATGGAAAACACGGATTTTAGAAAATTGGGAAAATATAGGGAAGCAGACTTTGCTTTTTATTTTGAATTACTTAGTTTTTTCTCACTAATTAATAGAATACCTTAAAATTTTACAGACAGTAATCTTTTGTCTGGCAAATATTAACTAAATTTCATCAAACTAGTATCCCCACTACTCCCGTCCATCCTTTATATCATTGAAAGTGATCTTTCTAAAATTTAATTATATTAATCCTCTGCCTGAATTCCTTCCTTTTAGGTCGGATAAAGTTGAAATTCATTACTCAAATAAGATTCCCATTTGTCTGGCCATTGCTAACCATTTCAAACCTACATCTTACTTCAGTTCCCCCGGTTACTCTGTCATCACCCTTGCACCCTTGCACTGCTTAAACCCTTTCTCCACACGATGTATCAGCAATGTGAATATGATCACTTCCATGTCCTGCTCAACACCCTGTAAAATCCTCTCATCATCTCGCACATAAAATGCAAGCTCATCAAAATAGCTTTCAAGGTCATCCATGATCTGACTACTGCTTAGCTCCGCAGCCCCATTTTCTGTCATGACTGACTTCACACTTCATGCTCAAACAGTGTGAAACTGTATAGAGTCCCCAGAGATACAATATAATCCCTAACCTCTGTGTCTTTGCTCATACAGCGTTTTGTTTTTGAAATGTCATCCCTTTCTTTTTTATGGCTTTCTGCTAGTTTTTAAGACTTTAACCCAGATGTCCCTCCCTCCCAAACTCTAAGAGAAGTGAGAAGGCACTTACTGCATGCTGCTGAATATTCTGTGCACACATCTATGATAGCACTTTCCACATCATTTATAATTATCTGACTGTCTGTATTTCCCCCCCCTAGATTTAAGCTCCTTGAGGGCAATTACTTAATTGTATGATTACTTCCCTAATGCCTGAAGAGTAGAAGGAACTCAGTAATTATATATTCGATTGAACAGTGAATAAATGAAATCATATTTTTTATGGTTGGTAGTCACAGAGAATTACTGAAAACTCCTTAAATATATCTTGCAATTTCATAGACTCAAAGTGTACATTAAATGTAGCATTTTTGGAAGACAATACATTTCATATTTAACACATAAAAACACCTTTCCCAGCAAATTCCACTTTTAGAGAAAAATTCTAAAAATATAATAATATAGTAATATACTATTATAACATAAATATTTATATCATACCCTAAAGTATCCTATAGATATTTGTATCATACCCCAGAAAGACAGTTCTTTGCAATGTTTGTGATGGCAAGTAAATTATAAACCACTATGCTGGTTAATTTTATGTGTCAACTTGAGTAGACTATGGTACCCAGTTTTTGGTCAAACCTCAGTCTAGATGTTGCTGTGAAGGTATTTTTTAGATGTAATTAACATTTAAATCAGTAGACTTCGAACAAGTAGATTACCCTAAATAATGTGGGTGGGTCTCACATTCAGCTGAAGGCCTTAAGAGAAAAGGTCTGGAAAAAGAAGTAATTATGTTCCAAACTACCATCACCAAAGACTGCACTGAAATATCACCTCCTCCGTGGGTCTTCAGCCTGAAGAACTGCCCTGCAGCTTTCAGATGTACCAGCCCCCACAAGCACATGAAGAAATTTCTTAAAATAAATAAAGTGCTTTCCTTTCCTTTCTCTCTATCTCTCTGTCTTTGTATCAGTCTCTCAATAGATAGATAGATAGATGGATGATAGAGATATGGAAATACACATAGATATAGATACATACATATGTAAACATACACACACCCTATTGGTTTTGTTTCTCTGGAGAAACCCTACTAATAAAGCCACCTAAAAGAAAATAAACAAATAAATGTTTGGATAAATTATCACATATGCATACACCATCAATATCTTTGCTCCCCTCTCTCTTGTTGATATACTTGCTTGATTAAAGCAATAACCTAGTTAAAGCCAAGAGTAAACATATTGCAGCCAGTATCTCCAGAACTGAAAGCATCTAAGGACAAAAAAACAAAAAACCAAAATAAAACAGTGCTGACTACTCTCACTTTAATATCAGTATCAAAAACATCAAGTGGTCCTTAATAGTGCCTGGAAAAATCATATTTTCCTTGCTCATTCTTCCACTTTTCTAAATGACTATTCCATACCTTTTCCTTTCTCTTTATTTCTCCAGTAGTGCCATTCTCTTATTATTAGCTCCGACCTTAGTTCAAATTTTACAAAGAACAAATTGAGTCAAAGGAGATTTTACAAAACCTCCCACCCACACATCCATACACATCCACACATCTGTGGATCTGCAAAAACAATAAATACTGATGATCATGTAGGAAAGTTTGCAGTTCTAAACCAGATACTGACAATTGCCTAAAGTATTATTTACATATTCTAAAATATATTATTTGATATTGAATGAGTAAATATCTGTAAACTGCTTAGAAGTATGTGTACATGTAGTAAGTCCTATATGTTTATTACCTACTGAATATTCCACTTCCACTTCATGAACACACCTAAAGGAGAATTCATGAATTTCCCCTATATATCTAATTTCTCACTTTGTTAAATGCATTACATTCTTCCACTTCTTTAAATCAAAATCCCAAATTCATTTTGTACTTCTCTCTCTCCTGCTTATATCTGTTCATGCAACAAAACTTTATACCTTTTCTTTTGCATTAATTCATGCTGTCTTTATATCTTTCTGTAATAAAACAATTCACTAGGCTGCAATGACTCCACTTTTAAAGTTTCTCCATAATGTATACTGTGGCAATATTATTCTTCCCAAAATATTTTTTGTCTTCCTACTTGCCTGTTTAATAACTCAAAATGGATTACTGTAGTCTACTGAATAAGTTCCAATCATTTCGTCCTGACATCATCAGTACATGATTAAACATAGATACTCATTTCTTTTCCTCCTTCCACTCCCCCATAGAAACCACCTAAGATTAACCATACAGGTATTCTGAAAATTTTGAAAACACATCATTATTCACAGACTATCTTATTTTCATCAATCTTGTTATTACATAGATTTATATTAGACAAAAATGTGTCATGTTCTAGATTTAAGCTGCTCAAAGACTATATAATATTTCCACATATGTGACATTACATTTTGCAGATGATAATAAATACCTTGTTTTTCTGAACCCTAGTGTGAGAATCTAATGTCTAAAAAAGTTATGAAGTGTCCTTTTTAGATTCTCAAAATAAAAATTTAAAGTGGGAAGGGCTCTGTGGAAGGGTATGGTAAAATTCTTATCTTTTGTGAGAGCCAGACATGTTATTAGGATGGGGAGAAAGAACTAGGACAACATTTCAGAGTCTGTAAAAGAAACAGAAACATGATAACACTTTTTGAAAGTTACAATAATTTAACTAAATTGATATTGAAATATAAGTCAAGTTTTAAATTTTTTTTAGTAGGACATTATAGTCATATCGAAATTTTAAAAAATTAAAATAAAAATAGAACCGAAGTGTTTTAGGTAGAGTTAGAGAGAGGCTGCCTATAATCCCAAATTGGAGAAACAGTAAGACTCTAGCAAACAATGTGATTCAGTATTAAGGACACTACCATTCAGATTCCTCCGTGTGTATATGTCAGCCCCTCTTCCCTCTCAAAGCCTACATTAATATGACCTAGTCTAATTAATCACACTAAGACATAAGGTATTGTGTTTATTTCCCATGAAAAAATAAACCATTAGAATAACTCCCTGAATGATTTGTACTTTAACTACAAAATGTAACACTGAAGTACTTTGTCTTTCACAAACATTTTTTATTTACATTCTGATACATATAAATTCTCTTGAGTGCTAATAATAAGGGATCTATGGTATAATTAGCTTCAAAATGCCTATGATATATCTTATGAATATTTTGACCATCTTATTTACATTTAAAATGAATGTGTTTGTCAATTACTGAGGAATATCAGAATGCTCCTAAATACTAATTTTATGCATTAGGTTTGTTTACGGAGTCAAGTACATAAAACATAAAGGTATATTTGTTTTCTGTTAAAAAATGAATTATGAAGTTAAAAAATTATCCTGGCTATAAAAGTATAGAACATACCACATTTGGGACTTTCCTGGTAGTGCAGTGGTTAAGAATCCGCCTGCCAATGCAGGGGACATGGGTTCAAGCCCTGGTCCAGGAAGATCCCACATGCCACAGAGCAACTAAGCCCGTGCACCACAACTACTGAGCCTGCGCTCTAGAGCCCCTGAGCCACAACTACTGAGGCCACGTGCCACAACTACTGAAGCCCATGCACCTAGAGCCCATGCTCTGCAACAAGAGAGGCCACCACAATGAAAAGCCTGCGTACCACAACGAAGAGTGGCCCCCACTGTCTGCAACTAGAGAAAGCCCGTGGGCAGCAATGAACACCTAACGCAGCCAAAAATAAATTAATTAATTAATTTAAAAAAAGAAAAAAAAGAGAACATACCACATTCACACACACAGACTTCTTGAAGCAGAGTCACTCATTTAGGATTTTCACAAGTTAGGGTGTGTGAAACAAACTTTACAGAAACATAGTCCATTGAATTTTAAGTATCATTTCTGGCAATTATGTATGCTTCCTGTTATATTCCCTAGCTATATTTATATACATTATAGAAGAACTATTTAAAGACTTTTACGTTAAGACTTAATTGATATAGTTCTTAGATAACCTTAAGTTAATCTTTCCATTTTCCTATTATCATTTTCCTCATTTTAGAACTATCTTATTTACCAATTTAAAACTGAGATGTTACCTTTGTAGATTTTCCCACAGAGTCTTCTGTATTTCCTCCCATCATTTTCATCCCTGTATTAGTCAGATCAGGCTGCCATAATAATATACCAGAGATTGGGTGGATTAAACAGCAGAAATTAATTTTCTTACAGTTATGGAGGCTAGAAATCCAAGATCAAAGTGCCAGCAGGGTTGCTTTCTGGTGAGAGCTCTCTTTCCAGACTTGCAGACAGCCACCTTCTCCCTGTGACTTTTCCTCTGTGCCTGTGGAAAGAGAGATCTTTGGTGTCTCTTCCTATAAGTGCACCAGTCCTATAAGACTAGAGCCCCAAACCTTAAGGTTTAATTTAATCTTATTTACCTCATTAAAGTCCCTATCTCAAAATACAGTCATATTGGGAGTTAATGCTTTATTGGTTGAATTTTGGAGGCACACATTTCAGTCCATAAAAATCCCCAGTGCTAATTTTTTTTGCATTTTCATTACTCTTTGTCTTAAAGTTTCATAGAGCTTCAATCTAATGTTTTTAGATTAAAAAATCATATCAAAGTATATAAAAAAATAATAAACCACATTGCCCTAAGTTCAGTAGGTATTTGGAGTATATCTACTTCCAAGAGTAAAAGACAAAACTTATGAAGTTTCTTTATGCTTTACAACTTCAATAAATATTATCAGATCAGTGATATCAACCTGTTCATAAAGGTTTCATAAAATATCATAAAAGTGATGGTTCTTCCTCATCAAATTATATCCTGAAATTCTGAAATAACTCTCGCACTATATTTCCTGTTTCCTAACGATAGATACTCCAAGCAAATATATAGTGCACATAAAATATACTGACTCAATGGAAAGAAAATATTTATTCACAGATTTGTGTTTGACAGTCCTCAAGGAACTGAGAAAATTAAATTTTGTATTTTAACTTGTCATGTAAAGGATTTCAAAACCTTTGGACAAAATGTGATATGTACACACATATATTTGTGAAATATATGTACATATACACACACAAAAAATAAATGTATTCCAAGTAATTATATGACCTTGGAGAAAGTTTAAAATTTGCTATAAGTAAATTTTCTCATTTACAAAAATTAATTTGTATCACATTTGCAATTTTATAGTGATTTACTTGATCTTTGGTCATCTTGCCTTTTTTAAGACTTGCAAATGATTTCCATAGATTAAGACTTTTTGTTTGTATCTCTAGTACTTTTGAAGGCATAGAGAATATCTTATCCAATCAATTGTTAATTCACAGTATTCCAAAGTATTCTTTAAAATATATGTATCTATTTTTCAGGGTTGGGAATAAATAGGATCTTTTGAGTACTCCTCATTTAATATGAGGAACTTAACAAGGGTTGTTTCCTCAGACCAATTCACTTATCCTCCCACGCACATCTTGATCAATTTAAAAAATTTCATCCAATAATTTTTGTCTGCTTTTTTATTGTTAATCTAAAATCTGATTAATTTTATCATATAATTATTTATTTATTTAAAAAAACATCTTTATTGGAGTATAATTGCTTCACAATACCGTGTTAGTTTCTGTTGCACAACATAGCGAATCAGCCATATGCATACACATGTCCCCATTTACCCTCCCTCTTTAGCCTCCCTCCCATCCTCCATATCCCACCCCTCTAGGTCATCGCAAAGCACTGCAACAATGTCCTTGTGCTATGCTGCTGCTTCCCACCAGCCAACTATTTTACATTTGGTAGTGTATATACATCGATGCTACTCTCACTTTGCCCCAGCTTCAACCCCCCACCCCATGTTATCAAGCCCATTCTCTATGTCTACCTCTTTATTCCTGCCCTGAAACTAGGTTCATCAGTACCTTTTTTTTTTTTTTGATTCCATATATATGTGTTAGCATACAGTATTTGTTTTTCTCTTGCTGACTTATTTCACTCTGTATGACAGACTCTAGGTCCATCCACCTCACTACAAATAACTCAATTTCATTTCTTTTTATGGCAGAGTAATATTCCATTGTATATATGTGCCACATCTTCTTTATCCATTGATCTGTCAGTGGACATGAGGGTTGGTTCCATGTCCTGGCTATTGCAAATAGTGCTGCAAAGAACATTGTGGTACATGTCTCTTTTTGAATTATGGTTTTCTCAGGGTATATGCCCAGTAGTGGGATTGCTGGGTCATATGGTAGTTCTATTTTCAGTTTTTTAAGGAACCTCCATACTGTTTTCCATAGTGGTTGTATCAATTTACATTTCCACCAACAGTGTAGGAGGGTTCCCTTTTCACCACACCTTTTCCAACATTTATTGTTTCTAGCTTTTTTGATAATGGCCATTCTGACCAGCGTGAGGTGATACCTCATTGTAGTTTTGGTTTGCATTTCTCTAATAATTAGTGATGTGGAGCATCTCTTCATGTGCCTCTTGACCATCTGTATGTCTTCTTCAGTGAAATGTCTACTTAGGTCTTCCACCCATTTTTTAACTGGATTGTTTGTTTTTTTGATATTGAGCTCCATGAGCTGTTTGTATATTTTAGAGATTAATCCTTTGTCTGCTGTTTCATTTGCAAATATTTTTTCCCATTCTGAGTGTTGTCTTTTTGTCTTGTTTATGGTTTCCTTTGCTGTGCATAAGCTTTTAAGTTTAAGTAAGTCCCATTTGTTTACTTTTGTTTTTATTTGTTACTCGATGAAGTGGGTCAAAAAAGATCTTTCTGTGGTTTATGTCAAGAATGATTTTCCTATGTTTTCCTCTAAGAGTTTTATAGTGTCTGGTCTTACATTTAAGTCTTTAATCCATTTGGAGTTTATTTTTCTGTAGGGTGTTAGGTAATGTTCTAATTTCATTCTTTTACATGTAGCTGTCCAGTTTTCCCAGCACCACTTATTGAAGAGGCTGTCTATTCTTCATTTTATGTTCTTCCCTCCTTTGTCATAAATTAGGTGCCAGTATGTGTGTGGGTTTATCTCTGGGCATTCTATCCTGTACCATTGATCTATATTTCTGTTTTTGTTCCAGTACGATACTGTCTTGATTACTGTAGCTTTGTGGTATAGTTTGAAGTCAGGGAGCCTGATTCCTCAAAGTCTGTTTTTCTTTCTCAAGGTTGCTATGGCTATTCGGGGTCTTTTGTGTTTCCATGCAAATTGTAAGACTTTTTGTTCTAATTCTGTGAAGAACGCCATTGATAGTTTGATAGGGATTGCATTGAATCTGTAGATTGCTTTGGGCAGTATAGTCATTTAGCATTTTAGCATTGCTGTGCTTTGTTTCAAATAAGCTTTATTTTATAAAACAATTTTATCTTGATTTTTTAATTATGTATGTGCAAAATGTATGTGCATATCAAACCATCACATTGTACACTTTAAATATATACAATTATATATATATTTATATAAATATATACAATTATATTTGTCATTTATTCCTCAGTGAAGTTGGGGGAGGGAAGGAAAGTAAATTATAAACATTGGTCCATCCAAATAAATTTCTTTTAAAGAAATGTTCTTACAATTAATATAATTTAGTATTTATATTGCTATATAACAAATTACTATAAATTTATCTGCATAAAACAACACAAATTTATTATGTCATTGTTTCTTTGGGTCAGGAATCTGAGCACAGCTTAAGTGTGTCCTCCACTCAGGGTCTCACAGAGTACAATCAAGGTTTACATTCTCATCTGGAGTCTTGGCTGGGGGAGAATCCAATTCAAGGCTCATTCATATTGTTGGCAGAATTCATTTCCTTACAGTTGTGTGAGTAAGGATCCTGCCTGTTTGATAACTGTCGCCTGGAGCTTGCTTCAGGTCCTAGAGGCTTCCCACAGTTCCTAGAGGCTGCCCACTGTTTCTAGAACGTGCCCATAGTTCCTTGCCACATGGGCTTTCCCTACATGGCCTCTTATTTCACCAAGCCTGCATAGAGAGTCTGATTTGGGTTGTAATTATATTTGCAAAAGTTCTTCACCTTTCCTGCACTCTATTGTCTAAAAGCAACTCAGAGGTCTTACCACACTCAGGGGGAAGAGATTATACCAGGCATGAACACCCAGGGACAGGTATCAGGGGACCCTCTCTAAAGTCTGCCTACTGCACCAAGTGATAATAATAATTGTGTTTTGTGTGGTTAGGATCATCGACTTTAGGGTAGAACAGACTTGGCTAAGAGTCCTGGCTCTGTTGATTGTTAGCTTTGTGAAGTTGACGTCACTTCACTTCTATAAATGTCAATTCCTTCATACATAAAGTATGAATAAGAAGATCTACTTCATGAGGATGACTACATGAGAGGATAATTCTGCAGCACTTACTATCATACCTAGTAACTTAGAAGTATTTTGAACTTTTTATTATTGCTATAATTATTAAATATGTGCTTTATGAGTAATCACAATTTATTTTTAGAATAAATAGAATAAACAGGTTTATACTAGCTGTTTAATGCTATCTATTCTTACTAAGATCCTAGTTCTAAGCCCAAATCTATAGAAGGGAATTTGATTATATTAATACTAGTCCTATAAACAAATTATTACAATGGAACATGCGAGAATTCTTGTGTACTTTTTCAGCTTTTGGGTATTTTAAAATTAGCTCCAAAGTAGATGATTCTGTCTGTCAACACATTTGTTTTCCTACAAAGTTCTCCAGGCACTGTTTGAGGTTTTCCTAATGTTTTGTCTTTTTTCCTCAAATACATTTCCTTCTTTCCACTTGGCTTCAGATTTCTACTCTATCTGGCAGCAGCTTAAATATTTATAAAGCTTAAGCTACAGACTTTCTTTCAAAAGTACCATAAAATTGAAAAGTGAAACTGAAAGTGTAGTGATAACATCAAGAACAAATATGTTGACTTGGTGAATTCTGAAGAGCACAAAGAAATTTTAGAAAACTGTGGTTTTCCTGTCCCTGTTCCCAAATTATAACAGGCCTATTTCTTCTCATAACACTTCACAATTCTATTTTTAAATGATACAAAAAACTCAATGGCGATAATTTCAGAAGCTACCAATTCTACTTGATTATAAAATTCAACTAGAAATTCAGAATTCACATCCTTTCCCTCCAAGGGTCCAGAGTAAGGAAGTGAAGGGAGAAGGGGAACTGTCATTTACTGAGAGTCAGCTGTGGATGAGCCATTGCTTTAACTTTTATAAATGCTGCCCTTTCATGCCTTCACTTAATGAAATATAGTAGTTGTAGGGAAAGGGGGAAGTTCTAAAACATGATCAATTTCACAATTTCAGTTTGTAATCATAAAGTTTTAATCTTAAATTGATATTTGTCTAAAAACTTTAATATTTTCCACTGCCTATCAAATCTAACCACAATTTAAAAATATATTTTATTGTTGATAAGGTGGACTTTGACACATACACATGCACAAATACGCGATACAAGCGCATGCACATACCACACCCGTAAGGAAATTTTGAAGTGTTTTGTCAAAAAAAAGAAAGGAGAGATATTGGCTGTAAGTTAGAAAGCCTGAGGAAAACAAAAAAAATTACAATAGGTACCTTGAAGAGCTTTTTTAAAATATGACTGTGAAGTTTGTTTGATTGTCCTGGAGGAACACAAACGTGTGGTGCACAGATCTTCCAACCTAGTAGATGGGCAGGTCTAACACTGAAGTTCAGTATTAAAACACTGTTGTAGTACACCTAATTTACATTCTTTAGTATCAGCTTTATTGGTAATAAATATTCTACTTTGATTTTTATCTGCCATAACCTTTTTTTTTCTTAACAGATTTTGAACTTAAGTGAAGTAAACAGAGATACCAATCACTGATTTTCCTCAGACCCAAACAGAATGATGAGTTTAGGGTGATGAGTTTTTAATATTAATTAATATTAAGTCTAATCAGTAATCTGTGATATATTGCATTTTGCCTTTTATGCTTATCTGTGTGCTTCTGCTTGTTATAAAACTGCAGTTTCCTGTGTGCAGTGATCATTGCTCTCCTATCATTATTGTGCCTTCTTCGCCTTGGAAAGGAAATAAATAAGCCTACTAAGCTGGAATACTACTCTGCCTTTTTAAGCAAATATTACTGTTGTTGAATATTTGTTATGGTCAGCAAGCCTATCAGAGGTCACAACATAATTGACAAACTGACACACATTTTTAAAACTACATTATTATGAACTCTTTGTTCTGATTTTTTGTTATTGTAGGTTCAAAAAGAAGCCACAACCATTGGGACAAATAATTAAAGCCAACTTAAACACATATTTATAAATAATAATACCTTAATATTTGTAGAACAGAATATAATTTTGGAAGTTTTCCAATACTTTTTCAAATTCTAGCCTCTCATTTTCTTGGAGATATATGAATATATTATTAAAAACTTTGTTGGCCAATCTATAGAATTTTGTACCATTATAGCTTCAGTATTTGACCTAGATAGATTGCACTTGTTACTTTATTTTATTATATAATTTTTTACAGGGAAAAACTCATTTAATAGGTTAGTGAAATAAATATATTGCCAAAACCTGATTTTTGCTGTGCTCTAAACCAATGTAATTACTCAAGTGAATCCATCAAGTGTATATCATAAAAATGAGTGGTGCCTTTGAATGTAATACAAATGTAGTAGCTTGCCATTTCCAGCTCTCTTGAACTAATGAGGCATCTCACAAAACTGATCGAGTCTCAAGAGACCTGTGAAGAGGGTCAGGATCTCTGTGATCATTGTTTGGCAAAGAAAAAGCTTTAGGGGTTTGTACTTTTTTATCAACTACACTTTAGATCTGCTTAGTTTCTTTACTCTCAGATGTTCTCTCCTCTCTAAAGCTTCTTATGTTTTTCCTGGAGAAATAAATGAGACCTAAGGGGTGAGTCTCAGCAATTATATCTCCATGACCCTATTTTCCCAGGCAGTGTTGATCTCACAGCAGTTCCATTTTTCTCATTTTTCCCACAGATGTATCTTACACCAACACCTTTCCTTATGAGACAAACTGTAAATTGCTGTAAGCACAGATTTTAAGAAACTGAGAACTCTTAAAGTCTGAAATTAGCTGTTATTTTCAAGTATAATTAATTTTATGTTAAAAGCTAAAGGGGATTATTTATAAAATACTTGATAAAATGTGTGTAGAACTATTCAAATGCATGTTATCCTTTTGCTCATGTTCTAAAGATGTATAACATCTGAACAGCTTAGCAAAACACAACTTTTTAAAAGAGAAATCAGTGAACAGATCTTCTCCCCTTAACCCTTGCTTTCTTTCCTACCATAAAAAATATTGGAAAATTACAGTCTCAAAGATCCCTTCCTCTTCCTTTGTTTTCTATTTTTTCTCAGGTGAAGCAGCAGAGTTGAACTAAGGAACAGAGTTTATGCTTTCTCTCCCCAATGTCCATGTAGGACATCCTCTTAATCCCTCTTAGAGCTTCAGAGTCATAGTGTTTTTCTATATGAAGGTAACATAACTGGATACCATATATGAAAAAATTCTCACTATAAGGATATTTTTGAAATTCATTTCAGTTTTTTTCATTGTCAGTAATGTTCTCTTTACCACATGCCCCCTTCTTCAGAACCACCCCAATGCCCTATTCCCTTTACAGCAAAACATCCTGAAAATTTGTTCTACTGTTGCTGTTTCTAATTCCTCACATCATTTTCCCTGTGCACTACCCTAATTAGGTTTCAACTGCCCTCATAAGATGAAACTGTTCTTGTTAAGGACTGCTGCAACATCCACACTGCAATCCAATGTCATTTTTATGCACTGTCACACTCAGAGTTGCAACAGGAAGCAGATTACATAATACAATTAGCATAATTCAAGGAAGGTTGAATACAGGGTTTATTTACAAAATGTAGGAAGACTCTAGAAATAGCACAGAGATAAAATAGCACCCAAGGTCGACTAACAGCAGAGCTGTAATTGACCCTAATCTTGGAATGATGATGGAAGAATGCATTTGCTAATCAGGAAGAAAAAAGTCATGAAGAGGGGGCCCCCTGGAGAGGAGCTATGTCTTCCAGTAGAGGAACATAGCCAGAACAAAGCAAGCCTCCAAGAAATGAGGTAAGGAATAAACATCCTGACTTTACTCTCTTCGCTCTCTCCAGATGTCATGCTGGAGATCCCAGTTAACTGAGTTGACAGAATTCACAGATCAAGGAAACTCTTGATTATTCTGCACATCTCAGCCTTTTGGGACAGAACGCAGGCACATGAAGGACAGAGAGTGGATCTGGACGGTTAAAGAGAAAACATACTTATATCCACTGCCTCGTCTTACTCTACCTCTCAGGAGTGTTCTGCACAGTTGACCACTCCCTATTTCCTAAACGCCTTCTTCACTTGTCTTCCATGCCGACACATCCTTCTCGGTTTCCTCTTAAGTAACAACCACTTTTCTTCTCCATCTCCTCTTCAACTCAAATTTTAAGTGTTGTATTATTCCAAGGTAAATCTTAGGCCTTCTCTTTCCACATGACCTTATTTTATGAGAGCTTTAAGTACTAAAATTACTGGTACCTTGTAGTTTATAACTCCAACATGGAACTTTTCATTAGGATTCAAACTAATATAATAAACCTACTTCTTGACATCTGCGCTGCCTAGATGTTTAAGAGGAAACCTCAGATTTAATATTAAAATAGAACAATCCCCCTCTTCTTCTCCCACCCCTACCTAAATTGTTATTTTCTTAATCTTACTCATCTCTCTAAATAGAGTCACCATCCACCTACTTGTTCAAACCAAAAATGTAGAATCATTCTTATTTTCTTATATTTCCTTAAGTATTGCAACCAATCCACTTGTAAGTCCTATAGGCCCTACCACAAAAAGATGTTCCTTGGATATCCTTTTCTCTATATACATCACCATTTTTCATGTAGATTTCAGCAATAGCTTCATAACAGATCTTTTTGCTTGCTCTCTTTACCCTGCTACAGTTTCTGCATGGAATTCCAAACAAGCCCAGAGTGATCTTTGAAAAATATAAATCAGATAATGTCACATCTCTGCTTAGAATCTTCCAAAACTTTCTCTTTGCAAATGCACTCAAATTTAAATGTTTCATCATGGTAAAAACTTCTACATGACTTTCTGCCTACTGAGCTCTTTGACCTAATCTACTCTTCTCTCAGTGGTTCTTTATTCTCTTGCTTCATGGGCCTTCAAACTATTTTTTAGCAAGAGATTTTGCCCTCACTGTTTCCTCACTTGAATGATCTGGCCTGTCATCCCTGCAGGTCTCACTCTATTATTCTTTCATTCATGTCTCTGCTCAAATGTACCTCCTCATTAAGACCTATTCTGACCACCCAACCTAAGTTATCACCCAAATCATATTGTTTTATTGTATGTCTAACATTTATCACCTTTCTTCTCTCTATACTTTTTGCTTTTTTCTGTTTTTCCTCACTAAAATATGTTGCATGAGATCCGTGATCTTATCTCACTTGTTCACAACTCTAACCTGAGCATCTAGAACAAAGTGTGGCTCATGGTAGATGTTGATTTTGCTTGATGTAGAATGAATGTAGTTTCAGTATTCAATTATAGTCTGAAGTAAAGGAGAAAACGAGTGGTACTTTGAAAAAGAAAACCATAGGACTTAGGGGTATTTTCTTCCAAACAGGAAGTAACAATTAAATGATCTGAAGGAGAATTAGAAGGAAGAGGACAGGAAGTGAGAAATATGTCCTAGATCCCTGTCTGGGCAGAAACTCAGCAGAAGAAGCCAGCAGAAGCTAGAAATAACCAGATACAATTGCAGATTGTTTATCAGTTACAGGGACAAAAAATTGGAAATTTTCATACATTTTAGAAACATGCAGAGTCCTTTGTTGCATCCCAGATGTCATGAGGCAAAGGAGGAATTCCCAGTAGAGCAAATGAGGACTATTAAATGTGACACATGATAGATCTTGCAGCACTGAATCCAAATAATGTCAAAAATCATACAAGGTGAGCTCATTAAGAACTGGAGCCAACAGAAAGGAAACCATGAATTTGATTAGTTACAGACTTCAGCAGTGGATGTCAGTACCTTGCCCAAAAGAAGATAGGGATTAGTCATCATTAGATGCTCAAAGGCAGGAGAAGACAAGTCCCTCCTTATCAGAGTAAGGCACTGACACAATCACATAACCTTGAGACTCCTTTTACCTATTGCCACAAGAATCCCTGATTCTTAGCAGCAAAGAACATTCTACTTTCTTAGGTGCAGTAATCCTGGGTTCAGTTTTTCAACCAAATTTATCAGACATAGTAAATTCTTCCTGCAATACATTTACTTAGCTTTAAAAAATTAAACAAGTAACTACATAGATTACAAGAATGGCATATAAACAAGTCCAGCATCTGAACATCTTGAAATCATTCTATCCTTGAGATGTGCATGGTCACAGTGATGATGGTTAGGTGTGTTCAACCTCAGCTTAGGGAATTTATCATATCTAGGCTTCTTTCAGCTTTTACTCCTAATTAGTAGATTTAGGAATACATGGATAGCTCTCATTCTCTGGTTTAGGTGCATCCCATCAATACCATTTAGTCATTACTTATTAGCCAATATTGATATTGAAGTACAGATGTTTGCTCTAGTACTCAGCTGTTGGCCAGATTCTCATTTACCTTGTATCCTGTATCCTCCTATACTTTTCTTAAGTCAATATTACAAGATATATTTGACCAGAGGTCTTTTGGCATTTCAGAAGGTAGATGAAAGAAAAAAGAATCATCTGTTTACCCCCCTACTTCCCCAAGTTCACCCAATCATTATCATCTCTATCAGTCAATGAGTTAGAAAAAAGTAAAATATGTTTATTGTGATCATATATGCTTACTTTTTAAAATATTTGGTTACCAGTTAAATTATTCTCCCATCTCCCCTTTATCCCACTTATACATTTTATAGGTATTAGTAGAGGCATACCACACTCCAAAACTACATTCATATTTTCTTATACTTTTCTTTACTCTGTATCACTAAAAGTCACAGTCTTGTTCTTTTAAAAAATCACTTTTATCGTTTCCTGAATGACAGGAAGGATTAGGATTACATAATTTCCTCAATATATATATTCTTATAAAATAATAAACTTACACGCACATGTGTACAAGCTTAAAGTTACAATAAAAAAAGAAGTGATCAGACGATATGTCTAAAATCAGCACTAAAAAAAAAATAACTCTTACACTAGAGGCTGCAAACAAGTGAGATGAGTTCTGAGACCCAGGTAATTGGAGCTGAAATTTTAATTTTCTTTATTATTTTGAAAAATCATTATACACTGTTAAAGTGTACACTATGAAAATATGTATAAATTCTTTGCATTCTTTGGAAAAGTAGTAATGTAATTGTGAATCAAATTGTAAATTAAATGAGGAATGGCCACATACTTCCTATGAAAAAAACTGATTAGGAACACATCATCTACTCATATTTATTCATAGTCATGTATAAACCTCAAAGAAGGAAGGAAGGAAGCAGGGAAAGAAGGAAGGAAAAAAGGAAAGAAGAAAGAAAAGCAAGAAAATCACCTATGGGATAACTTCCTTTATCACCCAATTCAGAATACCAATGGATCAACAGGTATAAAATGTACCCTCTCCGTTTATAGACCAAATGTGTCTGTTCCTCCAAAATTCACATGTTGAAGCTTTACCCCCAATGTGATATTTGCAGGTAACACCTTGAGGGGGTTTATAGGATTAGAGGATGACACAAGGGTGAAGCCTCCATGACAAGATTACTGATGAGATTTCTTCTTATAAAAAGAAGAAAAGAGACCAGAGCTCTCTTTTTCTGCTCACACACAAAGAAGAGATCACGTTGAGCACAAAGTGAGATGGTGGCTATCTACAAGCCAAGAGGCCTCAGTGTGAAACCTGCCTTGCCGTCACTTTGATCTTGGACTTCCCAGCTTCCAGAACTGTGAGAAAGGAATTTCTATCTTTTAAGCCACCCAGTCCATGGTATACTCGTACGGCACCCTGCGTTGACTCAGCCACTCCCTGAGATGACTGTGTGGTGAGTTGCAATGGTTGCAGGTTATGAACCTGAGCAAGGTTTTGTTTTATCTCTTTAAAACTTGAGGCTGTTTCCCTGTGTGAAAGTAGATGGGATGGAAGATGAGATAATAATAATAATGTTTTCTATAAATAATTTTTATTATACATACTATATAATAAATCACAAAATACAAGTGTCTGGAACGTCATGGACTCGTCCTTTACCTCCCACTAAACTTTCTCCTTGAAAATGCTAAACCAATTTTCCCATTACTTTTTTTTAAATTGTTTTTTCTGAAATAATTATGGCTCATTTCATTTCCTTGGTATATCCATACCATTGCCTAACCACTCAGCTAATCGTTACAATAAATATTTTCAGGGTTTCCCTGGTGGCACAGTGGTTCAGAGTCCACCTGCCAATGCAGGGGACACAGGTTCGTGCCCCGGTCCAGGAGGATCCCACATGCCACGGAGCGGCTAGGCCTGTGAGCCATGGCCTCTGGGCCTTTGCCTCCGGAGCCTGTGCTCCGCAATAGGAGAGGCCGCAACAGTGAGAGGCCCGCGTACCGCAAAAAAAAAAAAAAAAAAAAAAAAAATTCACCTCAAGTCAGAATAGAAAAGAAGTTTATAGAGATACTCATTTTAAAAGTGTGATTTTCGTTCTCAAAAGATTAAGCAAAATCTTTCCCTGATAACTATAAACACATTAGCATTTATCAACCAAATTCGTAGAGAGGCACTATAAGTATGAGATCAGCTAGAAAGGTGAGGTGTGAAATTGGGGATATGAGGTTTGTTTCTGGGGTTTGCCGCTTTCTTGAGTGTGAATATGTCTGCCCCTAATTTGGGCAGAGTTGCTTGAAAAACCAAAAATTGCTCTGGTGACCATTTTAATGTATCATAAGCCCCCCAAATGACGTTCCAAACAGAAATGCATTTTTACATTTCTGCTGTAGCATTTTTCCTGCGTTTTCTGACATACTTTGTTATTCCCACTATCTCTGATGTGTTATATCTTATTATTAAGAATTATTTCACTTTTACTATTATATTATAGTAGTATTTATTTGCCTATACAAATATCTCAATATCTAGGCACACTTTATTCTTTAGAAAGGTTATCATCATCATGCAAACAATAAATTTCATTCTAGCCCTAACATCAGCTTTATTCCATGAACGCATAGTTTCTTTATTCCTCTAAAGAGGACAATATGTCATGAATAATGAAGTGTAATTCCCATTTGGGTCATAGTTTCAGATATAAAGAGATGTGAAGAGACAAAAAGTGAGACTAAAAATGGGAAGTCCTTGTGTATCTTTTCATCTTCTAGCCTGTCAAAAACATGGAAGTTTGTACTGAACACAATGTCTATAATTATAGTGCTGGTTGCCAAGAAGAGTTACTGTGTCTGTTAAAAAGAAAATTACAGCTACTTTGCAATTCAAATCTGTGTTCAGTTACCTTGTGAAATCCAAATGAATGCTAATCTGACCTTATGTTTCCAAAAGGCACTATACTTTTTAATACTTTTTTAAAAAACTGTATTACTGAGGATGACAAACACTCTCACATCTTCAAAACGATTACACATAAAACAAGCACTTCAACTACCACACCCTGGACACACTAAAGAATTTCAGCAACCATAAAATTCATCTCTGAAGCACTTAACATTTTCATATGCCTCAGGTACGCCTGCTTACTCTACAGTTCAAACTCGGATTTATGTACCAGTGAGGGTCTAGACAGGAAACAGATGGCACACTCAAACTGGGTAATTCAAGATAGTTTAATAAGGTCACCTTCACAAGGGTGAATTGGGAAAACTACCAAGGGACAATACAGTTTCCTGGGCTGGCAAGAGCTGGAGCCTTACTACCTCTAGGTCTAAATGGGCAAGAATAAGAAGCGGTTATCAGAACAAAAACGGTAAGAGTTGTTTGGAGGGGGTCACCTCCAAACCGGGGTGGGGCCTTCAATAAAGAGACACACTTAATTCCTTGTGTCCTGGTAGAGAGAGAATCAAGACTATACATACTCTCACTTCCCTCACTTTTGACTTCTCCTCTTCAACTGATGCCCCACTTAGATCAAATCTACTAGGAAGACATAGGGCAAAGGTGCAGACTGACACAGTCTATAGATGCCAGCTTTCTGTGGCACAGAGTAGAATTGAGGATAAAGAATGGAACTAGAGGAGGAAAAGTAAAATACTCAGAGCAATACATAGTCAATTTAAAACAACTTTCAATTAATGATTGCAAAACCAAATTTTCTATAGTATCATAATTCCAACTTTTGTAAAGAGTTAATTTCCAAATTGCCCTGAATCATTTATGAGATATTTCTCTATGCTGTTTAAAAATATAATTTGCAAATGCTGCCTCATCTAATATGTCAAACAGCTGAAAGGCAGGTCTTTTTAGCACACAGTGGCTCAGAGAATTGAAACATGTTGCTCTAAGCCACAGAACCAAGAAAGGAATAAAAAATGAATGAAACGGTGAATGCTATAAAATGAATGTTTGTCATATTTCTCCTACCATATACCAGACAATGCTTTAAGAATATTAAATGTATGAACCTATTTATTCCAGGCAACATTATATGAATTACACCTTATTATTATTATTCTGCCTATTTCATAGATTAGTAAACTTCATCAGAGAGCAAGTATCCTGTCCAAGGTCACACTACTGGGGTCAGGATGCATCCTTAAGCATTTGGTGTTAAAGTCTGTTCATTAGATCAAGATTTTCATCAGGATTATATTTGCTGAGAGACTTAAGCAAGAAGTAAACATCACAGAAATAAATATTGTGCTTGGACTCAAATGTTGGCTGTAAAATAAGTAGAAAATAGATAGATGTCAGTGTGATGTGAATGGAATCTTTCTAAATTGAATGTATATTAAATTTTATATATCCTTTCAGGGGATCATTTAGAGATAATGTCAATAATATAGAGTTTTGTCACAAGATTATGATCTCCCACTGTTACATAACCATGAACATGAAGCCAAGTTGTTTATTTTCAATGCAGGAAAAATCAATCCAAGAATTATGTTCTATAACAGTGCTTTTAGTTCTATTATACAAAATGATGCATGTTGATTTAATAATTTTGCCTGATGGATGCTTGAGAGGCAAAATGACAGATGTTCCCTGCACCATTGTGAGCCAGAGTCTTCTGTCAGGCTTAGAAAATATACCTGTTGTATGTTTTGCCTAATCAGAAACAGTCATCCATAAAAGTGATGAGGTTGTACCTCTGTTGTAATCTGCACCTTTATGAATGAGATGATTTATGACCCGTTAGTTAAGGGTGCTGTGGTTTTTAACTTTAATCAGGGAATAGTGGTCAACCATGCAGCTATAAAGTCTAAGAGAGGAGTATATATATATAGTACTTAAAAATTTGAACTGACAGCAAAACAACTACAGAAAGGTCTATTGCACTTGGTAATGATCATGATTCAACTTTCATTTTAACTCCAGATGGAACTGTAGTAATTGTTTACTTGGGTACCAAATAGAAAACCTTTCAAAGTTTCACTTAGCCTAGAGTGTATACAAAAACACCTAACTCCCAGAAAGGCATAATAATACATATCTGTGAGAATATATTAAATGAACCCTTATATTTTAATATTTGTGATTGTTTTCAAAGTGTTTTCTGTATACTTATTCATTATTCATTTCATGCTTACAACCACCTGGAGAGTTAGACAGCTCTATACTAGTTAGCTGAGTAAATTGAGGAATGAAAAGAGAAAAATCAATAAGAGTTAGGTGTTCTGATTCTTACTCCATGTGATTGCATCCAGTTATACCACAAAACCTTTCTTTCTTGAAAAATTATCTGCTTTTTAATAATATGTAGCTTGCCATAGTTTACACTTTTCTAAACAACAAAGACTTATGTAATCGAAGAGACTGATTTTAAATGCATTTCAAAGTTAAGGTACAAAACTCATTTACTTAGTCACTGCAGGTCATTTTCAAATACCTGGATAGCAATATTTTATAAAACTAAATACATTCTTGATTAGGTAGTTAAGAATTAATAATCAAGTTACAAAACTTTTGTTTATAAAGTGAGTTTTAAAACATCACTCTTAGATTTGAGGTTAATAGCATCAGGCCTTAAGCAACGCCCAATAGTGATATGCCTCTTCCCCACAGAACTTCTAAATGACTGAGAAATTGAAAAAAAGAATGGGCCTACCTCAGTTTACCCTCAGAATTCCCACAAAGATTTCCATAACTGCATTCTCCAAATAGGAGTGTTCTTAAATGTCCAGTTATCTAGGACCCAATTTCTAGTCTATACAACAAAGTTGTTGGCCAAAGCCCAAACATTAAGCTGGAAGTGCAAACCTAATTCTTCCTTCAGTACCAGATTCACTGTCCTCAGATAGCACTATGCAGCTGATGTTGTAGAATATGGTTTATATATTTAAGAGAGTTGTACTCCTGACACCAAATCTCAGAATTAGATAGATGCACTCACCCAATTTTATAGCAATACAAGAAAGGATAGGCCATGCCAGATGGGAATTATCCCTTTTACATCATAGAGGTGGGTGAACAGAGGAAAATGGGTACAGAGGATTCATTGCAAGACAAAAGAAAGGGAAAAACTAGCCTACAAATGGCTTTGTTTCTCCTGCCACACTCACTTAAAACAGAATTCATTTCACCTCCTTTTAGGCAGAATAAGTAAAGAGGGCATAAAGAGTCAGAATGTTTATGCTATTGAAGTACCCTTGGAAGGAAGAAAATATGTTTTTACATTATCCATCACTATTCTAGCCATCTACACTTTTGTTAATATTTTCTCTGCCAGAAAGCTGTTACTCATACTTCTTCAACCTAGCACAGGAAATATGATTTGCTGCATAAAAAAACATTTCAAACCTTAGTGGCTTAAATCAAAAATTATTTGCTATTTCTTACCATTCTCAAAGTTGACTGGGCAAATCCAATCCCCAAAGAATTAGGTGAGGTCACCCAAGCTGGACAGGCTTGGCTGAAAGTTCTAAGGAGACCGCTTTCACGTATCTGGAGCCTTAGTGCCAGTGGTTGACTAACGTGCCGCTATTCTCCTCCACTTGGTCTCTTTCTAACAGCATGTGCCTTAGCCTCTGGGGCCTTTCAACAGAATCTCTCCTTCCAGAAGGCGGCCTGATTTTTCTTTACAACTAGATTGAAAGAGCAAGAGTAGAAGCTTACAGGTCTTTTAAGGGCTGAACCCAAAGCTACTTGCAAGATGTCACTTCTGTCACATTCTATTGATAAATGCAAGTCACAAGAAAGGGAAATACACTCTACCTATCCGTGGAAGATGTGCAAAGAGAAGGCATAAATTATTGACCACCAATATGCAGACTAGTTATTGTAAACCCCAAAGGAATTTCCCCATGATTACAAGTGACACCTAATGCACTTTCCTTCCCAGCCCTAAGGTATCTATTCTTACAAGCAATACATTGCCTCTGATTCTTCTGCATCCAGGCTTCCCTTCCCTGACTCCTTTGCTTTATCCAGTATTCTAAATTAATTCTATTTGCTCTCTGGAGCTGGAAAGTGGATGCCAGACCACTCTTTGAGAGCAATTCTTCATCTCCTTTCCCTCATCCATTAAGATGGATATGGCACTCCGTCTTAAATTTTGACAGCTTCAGCCGAAACTAACTTACTCAACAGATTCTTTTAGAGAAACAAAAAATATTTTATTTAAACCTACCATATAATCTTTTAAGGTAATAATTACAAATGAATAGGTTTTGTGTTTTTAGGAACAAATTTATTGGGAACTAGATTGAAAGTTTACAATTTAAATATTTTTCAGTTCTTAAGATGGTGCTGTGATCACTGTTACCTCCTTAGGATATACAGTTCATTTCTGAATTATTTTATTAACAGATTCAAGTTGGCAGTCATTAAGTAAACATAGTTCTGGTGCTTAGAACTTAGTCAAGACTAACTTGAAAGCAATCCCACTGTGTGCCACCCAGAGGGACAGGCTTCAGGAAAAGGTTGACATCCATACTGTATGTGTATGACAGGTATTATTTTAAAATCTGTCTTCATAACTTTGAAGTTCACAATTATCTTAAACAAAATTAAGAGAGATCGGCACCAAAACAGCAGTGCCCCTGAAGGCAAAACAACAAAAACAGTGAAGAAAACCACAAACAAATATTGAAGGCTCCTATAGTCACATTTTCTTTGATTATAGAATTAATAATAGACTGTGTGGTGAATCTGATACACAGCTTGACAGTAATGCTGCTCTTGCTGCTTCCAGTAAAGTCAAGAATCCAGCATGTTCGAATGGGAAGAAAATGAAGTGATTAATTTTGAGTTCTGCTGCCTGGTCCTCTGATACCTGTCCCAGATTCTTGGGGCTAAATCATTTCTTTTCTGTCTTTTAAGTATTTTAAATAGCTGTCTCTAATCTCAAACTTGGAACTCCATATCACTGTTCTCCTTGTCAACATCAGTGACCTATACAAAGCAAACACTCAAGAGATCGTATCCTCTGTTTTATTACTCTCTGTATTAGTTTACTGGGGCTGCCAAACAACAAAGTACCACAAACTGGGGGGCTAAAACAATAGAAATTTATTGTTTCACAATTCTGGAGGCTAGAAGGCTGAAATCAAGGTGTCGGCAGGGTTGTTTCCTTCTGAAAGCTGTAAGAAAAAACCAGGTCCAAGACTATCTCCTAGTTTTTGGCAGTCTATGATGTTCCTTAGCTTATAGAATGCATTGTTTCTCCCTGTGTCTTCACACTGTCTTCTCTCTATGCATATCTATCTCTGTGTTTCAATTTTCCCTTTTCATAAGTATACCCAGTCACATTGGATCAGGGCCCACCCTAATGACCCCATCTTAACTTGATCATCTGCAAAAACCTTACTTCCAAACAAGTTCATATTCATGTACTAAGGGTTAGGACTTCAACATCTTTGGTGGAGACACAATTCAACCCATAACCATCATGAGTTTGGAGAAAGTCCAAACTCTAGGTGTAGCAGAAGAGAGCTGCTATAATCTGCTCTCTGCTTTTCCCTTTAGGCTCATCTTTAGCATACTCCACGTCTCAATATACACTCCAGATTATTGAACAGGTAACACTGTAATTTCCCTGGTTATACATCACATCCTATGCCAATGTCTTTAGTTTTTTGGCTGTTTACAGGCCAGTAAAAAAAAAAAAAAAAATGGTTTCCATGTGTCACCCTAACTGTGATCTCTCCAAGTCTCTGTATTGAAATAGCCTATTTAATTTTTGAACTGGACACAATATTCTCCTTGGCAGTCTTTCCACTTGACTTGAAACTCTCCTGATATTTCCCACTAATAACCCACACACTCACATCCTGTTTTGTATGCTTGTTCTAAGTGAGATCATTTTGTACATGTGCCTGAACCTCTGGCCCATAAGAAGTAAGAATTTTTAGTTAAGAATTTTAGAAAAGATCTTGATCTAAGTTGTAAGATAGAAGGCTCAGGAACTGGCAGCTGCCAGAGATTTTGCTCTACAGAGCAGGAGTAGGAAGACTGTGGTCCATGAGCCTATTTGTGCATGTGCTGTGAACTAGAATGGTGTGTGTGTGTTTGAATTGTTGAAAATCTAAGAACATTGTTGAAAATCAAAAGAAAAAACTACTTCATGTCAAGTAAAAATTATACGAAATTAGAATGGCAGTGTCCATAAATAAAGTTTCATTAGAACACAGCTACATTTATTTGTTTATATAGTTTCCATGGTTGCTTTCATGCTACAGCAGACTTGAGTAGTTGCAACAGAGACTTTATGGTCCACAAAGCATCAAATATTGCCGATTTAGCTTTCACAGAAATTGTTTGGTGACCCCTTATGTGAAGTAATAAGACAAACTGGAGAGAGACAGAATGAGTAAGAGAGAAGGAAGAGCCAGTGAGAAGACCGAGTGAGACAGAAGGAGAAATGGAGACAAACAAAGCATATATGCAGAGAAAAGTCGAGACACTGAGCTCTGACAGTGTCTAATTCCTATTATTCCTGAGGTTCAACAATATTTTTAATCTTGAATTCCATGAGAAATACCAAATGAAATATAAAAACTGAATTTGTTGATGCTAATTAAAAGTGCCCCTAAAATACATTTGTCTTTCTCCTATAGTTGACTGTAATTTTCTTGAGGTTAGGGACTAACTCATTTAACATATTAGCTAAGTATATTATTTGTCACTAAATAAGCATTCATTGTATGAATAGATACAGAAACAAATATATATTGATAATATTGAACTAAAAGTGGGGATAGGGGTGGGGGAGCCAAAGAGAATGAGACCCCTGCCCCATCCCTAAAAGTACCACTCTCTCAAAATGTACTGTGAAGTGTTCTAGAAGATCACTTAAATGGATCTCTAAATCAACTAGAGCCCTCAACAAACAAACAAAAACAATACAGACAGTAGCTGTCATGGTTGACAAACTGCAGTGAGTTCCTGGCAATCGAATTGGTGCTGTGATAAGTCCCAGTGGCAGTCTGGTTTTTGCTGTGTCTTTATATGAGGTCTAAGTCTGCCTCAGGCTGTATTTTCTATGACCTCTAAGTCATTACTTATCTACCTACTTCCTATGTTATACTCTCTGTGACTCTGAAGACTGTTATAAATATCCTGACCAAGAGAACATATAGTATTGCCATCATCATTACAAGTTTGTGAATTTTGAACATGAGGTTGCTGCTATTGACAGTTCCTTTTCTGGGAAAGAACTACAAACTGACCAAGAGTCAAATTATCTCCACTGGCAACAAAGGTTAGGTTTTGAAACCTGGCTTATGCTGTAGCTGTATAAATTTGAGAAAGCTATATAACTCCACTTAGCCTTAAATAATAATACTAAAGTCATAGAATTGATTGTCAATTCAGATAAAACAGCAGTTCCTGGCACATAGCAATTAAAATTTGACAAATACATAAGAGTAAAGAGAGTCAGAGTCCTTCAAATTGTTCATCACAAATGTTTCTGAATAGGTTATCACCATATTGCGTTATTTTAATCAAAATATGAATATAAAAGCCATGATGAGGTTAGCATAGTTTTGTTTCTGCATGATTTCTTTTGTCTTTCTAGATCCAGCATTCAAAAAGAGGAATTCAATAATCAGGTAAAAGTGTGATGTTGCAAAATAAGAAATGAAGAGAGTAAAATGTGCCATGAGGAATAGTTTGAGACATTCAAGATAACTAGCCTATTGAAGAGAAGTGGGTCATGATAGGTCATTTCGAATAACATCAAACAATGTCTTTACATGGCCCTAGGTGGTAGGACAAATAGGTGGAAGTCCAAGAAGATAAATCTGAGGTCAATGTATAATATTCAGTGTCATCAGTTGATTGAATATATTCCCTCAGTAGGTAACAAGATCCCTGACAATTTGGGTGTAAATAACCACTTGATCAAGCCATGAGAAGGGATTCAATCAAACATCAGAGAGCTGATTGGACTATTTGGCCCTTAAATTCCATTTTGGCCCTGAAATTTGATGCCTCTATAAAAATCTATATGATTACAAGTTTGCTCTAAGTAGATCATTTTCTAAAGAGGTAGAGACAGATATAGAGAAAGAGGCAGCCATAAACATAAGTCTCCCATTTATCCCCAAGTATATATGGTTCTCTTTGGTAACCAAATGTATTTGGTAACAATAGTCAGAGACTTCATCAAATGACCACACAAAATCAAATATTTAAATTCAATTCTCTTCTCCAGCAAATTCTGGGAAACTCATGAGGAATTCTGGCATGTTCTACAGTTCAATCCTACTGATCTCTTGTTAACTCATTAGTTTGTCCTCACAGCACAATGCTGCTGCCCCGGAAGTCTGGGGAGCATTTTGTCATCTCAGAACTAGTTTCTTGTCAGTGCTCTTCCTCTTCTTATAGTATTTTATCAAAATTTGAGCTGGACCCCCATATCCTAAACAGGGTAAAGATAATAGTCAATAGTTCATTTCCCAAATCTGGCTTATTTGTGCACTAAGTTCCACTCAAATGGACCTTGGCACTGCCTGCCGTTTCTCTTATACATCTACATCAGTCTCGGGGAAAGATCTGCCCCCTGAGCTCTCTGGCCCATTTCTACTGCCCATTTCCTGTAAACAACTCTTACTTGAACTATAAACACAAACACACTCTGACACAAGCACACAGAACACAATCACACGGAAGGGAGTTCTCCTCCAATTATGCAAGGGCAAAGGTACTTCTAGTAATGACATAACTCTGTTTACATTAAAAATGAAACTTTTAGCACTTAGGACCTCTTTACAGTTCTTCAAAAACATGTGGGACTTTAGCCTAGCCTAGGCCTTTCTCAAAATACACAAATTCTACTGCAAACATTTTCACTTTTAAAAATAGAAAATTTGTAGCAACTTTTAAATGGCTTTTTTCCAACCACCAAAAAATACTGAAAACCCATCAGTTATAGATATAAATCTTTTTTATGAATGTTTTTAATTTCATTTTGGCCCCAAATGTCATTAAAATTGTGTCTTTGTGACTAAAAATGAAAATGCAGTTGTTACTGTATAAATATAAATTCAGAACACATGCTGTCTACAAGTTCAAAGTCAATGCGACTGAAGCCAATGACTTGTCACATTCAGAGTTAAGATAAAAGTTCATGCAGCACCACATAAATTTCTCAGCAATTTTTCAGTCATTTACTTTCTCACAGTAGCTTTGTGCCTTGTGCTCTTTTCTCCCCATGTACCACCTGTCTCCTCTGCTTCATCTCACCTTCATGCTTTCAACATTTTAAGCTACTATGACAAGAGTTAAAGATCATGGAAGCCATAAAATCTGGCTTGAAACCTTAGCTGATGTTATGTTCTTTGAAGGTCCCCATAAGTAAAAAGTCTTCTAAGACCTTGATGAAGAAATCATTGAAAGACAACCTTCCTGAATCTTTTACAACTTGGAAAAGCAAAGAATAAACTTTTCTTTCTATGAAACAGCTGAAAATTAAAGTTTAAATCCACAAAATGTCCCATCCATTAGGGATCATTACATTAAACTCTGAACGTTTGGAAACTGCTTGCCCTAACAAGAGAAAATAATATCTTTTAAACATTAGCAGGTTATTATAAATGCTTTATAATTGTATTTATGATGCACTGTCATGTCCTTACATCTTAAAACAACAACAATGAAATCTGATTAAGCATACGGAAAGCTAGCTAGTCTGAAATGCTACCAATTTTTATATATTCACTAGTATATACCACACTGTAGATTTTAATTTTATATAAAAAATGTGGTCTAATTATTTATTTATTTATTTAACCTCACTGCCCAGCTTGTGGGATCTTAGTTCCCTGACCAGGGACCAAACCTGTGCTTCCTGCAGTGGAAGCATGGAGTCCTAACCACTGGACTGCCAGGGAAGTCCCTGGTCTAATTTAAAAGTCAGCGAATTCATAGAAGATGTGGCACAACTGGCACCATGTTTTTGCAACATGAAGAGAAAAGAAAATAATCAAATTCACTAAAATAATTTACCTAGCTCCATGAAAATAAATGACCAGTTTAATAAATTTTAAACATCTAAATTTGGCATATCTACCAAATTTAAACATAATATAGATGCAGAGTATTGAAAAATATTCTTGTATGTTACTTTATGTACTTAAGTCATTAAAATGTATCTCTACCCAAATATGACTAGTTTACTAAAGGTGACACTTTCCACTGTTTCTCTCAATAATCTTTGCTTCTTGTCTTCCATAATTCAGCTAATGGACTGAACCATTTTCAAAGAGTTAAGTTCAATATCTAAATTGTCTTTTAATATTCCTGTTTCTCATTTGTATGCATTAAACCAATCAACAAATACTGAGTGTCAAGCAATCATGTTGAAGAAATCAATAAGAAAGATGACATTCTTCTTATGGATTTTTTTTTTTAGGTCTAGTATGGAGGATAATATCATCTAAATAATATGTGTGATAAACATTTTTAAAAATGAAGAATGCTATGTGACCAACATATGTGCTATATGAAAAGTCAGGCCTTTCCAAAGATATATCACTTAAGCTGAGACCTAAAGCATAAGAATAGGTGAGTTATGTAAGGACATAAAGGACAAGATTCCAATTATATGGAACAACCAACATGAAAGCATTAAAATTAGAAGAGTATGATGAGCTCAAAAGAAGAAAAAAAAGTCTTTTTGGCTAGAGTGTGGAGAGCAAGGCAAGAAGTGGAAATATATGATTCTAAAGAGAAAGTAGGGAACACGTTTACAAAAGGCCTTGAAGACACTGTGGGATGATGGCTTATTGTGATTACAAGGCTATCCTCCCTTCTTCCATGCAGGCAGAACTCCAATTTCATTAAAATATGCACCCTCGATGAGTCTAAGATAGCTAATCCCCTTCCCGATCTAAGAGATAAATCTTATTTGGAATAAACTAACCATGCAATTCTCTTTTCTCTTTCCCGCAATTAGGATTAGGCATAATATTAAACCCTGGCCAATTGAACACGAAGGAAAACCTATTTGGGGAGTTGTTATGGATGGAACTCCCTGCCTTGAAATTCATTTGTTGAAGTCCTAACCTCCAATGGGACTGTATTTGGAGATAGGACCATTACATCAGTAATTAAATGAGGTCATAGGGTGGGGCTGTAATCCAATAGAACTGATGTTTTTATAAGAAGAAGAAGAGACACCAGGGAAGTGTGTGCAGAAAGAAAAGGCCACATGAGGAAGCGACAAGGAGATGGCCATCTGCAAACCAAGGAGAAAGACCTCAGGAGAAACTAAATATGCTGACACCGTGATTTCAGACTTCCAGCGTTCAGAACTGTGAGAAATAAATATCCTTTAAGTCATCCAATCTGTGGTATTTTGTTGTGGCAGCTCTGGAGGACTAACCCTAGAGTCAGGAAAAGGATTACACTGTACCCGTATGTCTATGTCTTCACGTGGCATTCTTCTCTATGTGTGCGTATGTGTCTCTTCTCATCTTTTTATAAGGATGCTAGTTATATTGGGTCAGGACCCACACTAATTCAGTATGACTTCATCTTATCTTGCTTACATCTACAAAGACTCATTTTCCAAATGAAGTCACATTCACAAGTCCCAAGGGTTAAGACTTTAACATATATATTTATGAAATGCAATTCATCCATAAAATCTACATATAGAGAATGGCAGAACAGAAGGGTGGATCACAGCCTAGAAGATATGGTGGCTTTTTGGAATCAGAAGTTTTTGTGGATTTCTTCCTTTTACAATAATAAACTTCAGCTGCACTTAGATTTGATTTTACCTGAGGCTAAAACAGTCTAATGATGTTAAGGATGTGGGAAATTATTCTCAGAGCATTGTGAAATTACCAAAAGATTTTAAGCAAAGGAGTAGCATAATCAGATATTTATTTTGTAAAAACTGCAAAGTCCATTTGCCCCCCAAGTCCTCTAGAAGTTCTTTCTATAGACCTTCTAATTTATAGTTGCCCCTTATTGACTTCCTGATTACTTCACTTACACATAAAATGCCAGTTTTAACAGAACTCTTTACCTTCCCACTTCAATCTAGTCAGAATATCAAAATAATCTTCCTAAAATAACACTTAATAATCCATCTTTCCAATCAGAAGGCTTCCATAGCTCCCCATTGCCTTAAAGTTCTCAGAGTCCTCTTAAATCCTGACCTCAAACTACACTTCCAAAATTAAGTCCAAAAAGAAGTGGGCTTTGTGTTAAAATAAATATTACAGATCATCACTGAGCAGTGGTTTAAACCTGTGTAATTTGAGAAAACTGTGAGAGGAGGTATTAATAATAAGTTATTAGAATAAATTCAGAACAACCACCATTTAAAACTTAAGCATATCACACATATCTGGTTATTCCTTTCCCAAACTGATTAATAAAGAACAGCAAAAGGGAGAAATGTGTTTTCCAATTCCTGAATTATTATTTTTCATGCAAAAATTGTTGCATGTTAACAATTGGCTAAGAACTAAAATTAATTGCCACCCAACGTCATCAAGGAAGTTATTGTTTTAGAAGCCATCTTGTGCAGACACCACGCTAAGCATTTTCTACACATTATCTTATTTAAGCATAACAGTAAGTATATAAGACAGGTTACCATTCCCCACATTATGAATTAAGAAGTTTGAGTTTGGAGTGAATGATTAAGTAACTTGATCGTGCAACTCTGAAATGCCAGAAATGGTGTTCATCTAAGTTTTTAATCATTACATTGTAATCCTATGGGTTTTTTTCTTCACCAAAATTACCTTTTCTTAACAAAACCATGTCACTCTTGGTGCCTTCAGTTTCCTCTGATAGTCCAGTGCTAGGAACTGGATTGATTATAAAAATTGCAACTGTTATGGCAGGAATGGTGCATGTGTATGTAAGTACGTATTGTGGCTCTGGATAAATAATTTTGCTATTAATATGTTTTAACACTTGATATTCAAATAAATTCAGCAAACATATTTTGTCCTAGGAAGGAGGGAAGAAGACAGTAGAGGAAGGACAGGTGAGATTAAGAGAAGATGATGAGAAAGTTGTTTCTAGTTAATGTTTATGAGATGTCAGTACTGATAACAAAGATATAAGGAATATTATGGTATAGATATGCATGTCTTGCCCTCTTTGAAGACAGCATCTAAAGTGCAGTATTGTTCAACAAGCATTCCAAAATGTTAGAACTTTAAGATTTGAATTTGAAAACGAAAATTGGAATAATTGAGAAGAAATTTTGTTCCTTCCTGCTTTCAAGTCACTCCCTCTTCCATTAACTAATTAATTTATTAAAAAAAAAAGGCTCTCTTTCAAAAATAACAGGGATTTAATTTCCTTGGTTTAATATACTTTTTAGGAAAGTGTGTTTTCAAGGAAGAACAAACAAACAGGCAAAGAACCATTCTAATTTACCTTGACTCTATGCTGTACTGACTTTTGGAGAGGAAATTATCGTCCTGCTATAAATGCCGTACTGAAAGTCGTAGTTTCACAGGGGCTGTAATATAGGAAAGCAACCTGAAGCAAGTGAAGAACTATTTTCTTCCCATCCACGCACTTGATCACAAAGGGCAAATAACATCACAGCTTTTTGTTGTTTTGCTAAGAAGGCAATTTGTCAGTTAAAGGTTAGATTGAATCCCTAAACATCAAACCATTGAAAATAATCACAAGCAAGGGGTAATGGCTGCAAAGAACATTATAATAAACTCAGAGAAAACTAGAAAAAAAGGTTCTGTCTTCTATGTATACCAAGATGACTAAATTATAAAGTCAATATAGGTTTATAAAGCCTGAAAAAATTTTTCATTAGCTTTTATTGAAGTACTATATAATAAGACTTTCTCAATGATCCAGGAAGTGCAGATTTCAGATGAGTTACTAATCTGGTACTGTGTGTGTATGGGATAGACATGTAAGGTGTGAATAAACTAGAGCCATGTGCTGAGTTGGCAAAGAGTGATAGGGAATTGGTACTAGTGTTTTTACCATAAGAACACTAACTCCTGGGGTTCCTGCATGCTCTCTCTCTCTTTTTATATTTTGCAAAGCTACATTAATGCCATCAACCCCATAAAATTCAGTAACTTATACATATATCCTGTTTAAATAATAAGCATTATGTAAGCCATTTTTAGAATATATATATATACACATTATTGAATGCCATTAAAATTGCTTAATAGACTTATAACTCATATATAACTATATCACCTCTCAGATTTTCAGAGGGTAACAGTGCGTTTTGAGCAAGGAAGCAAAGGGAAATCAGAGGAAACAAGAACATTCCTTTTGGATAAGGCTTTTCCACACCTTATTGTGCCTAAAAGTCAGGATCAGAGAAATATAACAATCAATGTAGTGCCATGCTTATCAAAATCATCCTAGTTCTATCCATGTTACTTTTCAAGGACTGACCTTTATATCTTTTTCTCCTGTTGATAAAATCCCAGTTCTTCTTGCAATAGGAAGGAAAGTTGGGGTCCCCATTTCATATCTATTTGTCCCTATAAACCAGCATACATATAACTTTCTCATGGAGTAGAAAAGAGCCCTGATCTCTCTGGAATACACTGAGTCAGTGATGTTAATACATGAATCAGGAAATGTTGATCTATACCAAGAATGCTGCCGTCACTTCAAGTCTTCTGGGTTGGCTTATGTAATTGGTAGTAATATTTCTTTTCAATCTATTCCATTGGCCTTTCTCATTACACTAAATATACCTTTGTATACCATGTAATTAAACATAGAAGGGTCTGTTTATTTTGATAAAAAGGAAAACAAATGAAACAGTAGCAATTCTTTATCCCCCTAAAATCTCACATCTTGGCCCAAGATAAGAAGTTATCATGATATGAGTGTAATTTTTCAGAGTGGGTATGAATTGATATGACTGATGACAGAAAAAACTAATGACCACCTTGGACTAGAACTCAGCTTTGCTAGCTCTCCTGTTCTCCTGCTTTTTTGTTTTGTCTTTAACTTGTCCTTGTGAAAGAAGTGTGGGCTGTTGAAGAAGTCACAAGGGATCAAGTGAATAATCTTCTTAATGACATTAGAAATGATGGGCTTATTTTCACTGGCTTATTTACTCCTAAGTCTCAGTCAAAGGAGTGAGAGCCTAAATTGGTTTAAATGCTCAATTCTTCATAACAAGCTAAGTTTAGATGTCAAGATATATTGTGATGGTAATGATAGTTGTACAACAATGCAAATGTTCTTAATGCCACTGAACTGTACACTTAAAATGGTTAAAATGGTGAATTTTATGTTAAATATATTTTAAAACAATAAATATCTATATTATTGTGAACTAGTTATGCTGACTATTTCAAGTGGTCTTTGATCTATGGCACATTTTTAATCTAAGATATAATCACTTTGGAAACATTGATCAGGCAACTATTACTTTTGGTGCTACTTCCTAAGAGGAGAAAAACACAACAGTGTTGGAAAAGAAAAATTCCAGAATTTAAATTGATATTTAAATATCAATTGCCTGCTTGACAATTTTTATCTTTCTAAGTAATATCATCTCAAATAGACCCTCAGTATAAATTCTACATGTACCTGGTATACTAGTGTCCTAGTACTGGTCCAACAAAGTACCACAAACTAGGTGCCTTCAACAACAGAAATTTATTGGCTCATAGTTCTGGCATCAAGGTGTTGGTAGGGTTGTTTTTTCCTGTGTTGTGCTGGTGTGTTGTGCTGGTGTGTTGTGTGTGTGTTGCTGCATGCTGCACTCCTACATTCTGGTGGTTTGCTGGCCATCTCTGGCATTCCTTGGCTTGTAGATATATCATTACAGTTTCTGATAGACTTAACCAAATATATCAAAATTGTATTAGATGCAAATGAAGTTAACACTCCAATTATAAGACAGAAAATTTTCAGACTAGTGAATAAAAAAGTTACATACTATTTAAGAAAGATGCCCTTTAAATACAAAGAGACAGATAGTTCAAAAGTAAAGGTATACAACATTGTATCATGCATATACTAAGCATAAGGAAACCGGTATGGCTATATTAATTGCAGGCAAAGTAAAATCAAAGAGTATTACTAAAAATGAAGAGGGACACTGCACAATTAAAACAGGATTAATTGATCAAGGAAACATAAAAATCCTAAATGTGCATGTACATAGTAACAGAGCTTCTAAATACATAAACCAAAACTTACAAATAAAGAAGAAATCAACAAACCCATAGCCAGATCTGGAAATCTCTCAGTCATTGATTAAACAACTAAATGGATAAATCAATAGGGATACTGAAGGTCTGAAATGACACTGTATATCCACTTGAACTACTGATATTTATAAAGCATTCTACAAACAGTTGCAGAATATACATTCTTTTCCAGTACACCTGGAACATAACCCATAATAAATCATATCCTGGGCCATAAAATAAGTCTCAAAATTCTCAAAACTTTGAAATCTTACAGAATATGTCCTCTCAATCAATATGGAATTAAATTAAAAATCAATAATTTTGATACCTCAAAAATCTCCAAATACTTCAAAATTAATCAACACACTGCTAAATAGCCAAATTGTCAAATGAGAAATCACAAGCCAAAACTAAATTTTTGAACTGAACTTTAATGTCTTTTCCAAATTTTTGAGAGGCTACTAAAACAGCACTTATAGGAAAATGTATAGCTTAAATGCTTACATTCAAAAAGCAAGAAGGATTAAAATCAATGGCCTGAGTGTCTAATTTATGTGGCTAATAAAAGAGCAAATTAAGCCAAAAATTAGTAAAAGAAAATTAAAAGATGGAAACAGAAGTCAATAAATACAAAACAAACAGTCAAGAAAAGTACCAAAGCCTGAATTTGCTTATTTGAAATAATTAATAAAATTGATAAGCCCCTAGCAAGTCTGAATATGAAATAAAATACAAATTTATCAATAACAGGGTAAAAGAGGTGAGATAACTAAATCAAGTCGTTGAAATGGTAATAAAATATTATGAACAGCATTATGAAACTCTTTTAGCTAATGAATTTAACAACTAAGATGAAATAGACAAATTCTGTAAAAAACTAAACTTACATATCAGAATAGCTCACTATCTATTAAAAACCTGAAATTATAATTAAAAAATCTTCCCATAAAGAATAATTCAAGCTTAGATGACTTCACTGGTAACTTCTCACTTGTGCATCTTATCAAATTTGATAGAATGCACAAATCTTACACAGTCTTTTTCCAAAAGTAAGGTACAGGAAATATTCTCAACTTTTTTTTGCAGAGACCAGAATTACCCTGATAATAAAACCAGACAAATACATCATAAGGAGAGACAATTTTAAGCCAATGACCACATGAACAAAGATGCGAAAAATTCTACGTGTATTAGCAAATAGATTCTAGTAATATATAAAAAGAAAATAGGGATTTCTCTGGTGGCGCAGTGGGTAGGAGTCCACCTGCCAATGCACGGGACACAGATTTGAACCCTGGTCTGGGAGGATCCCACATGCTGCGGAGCAACTAAGCCTGTGGGTCGCAACTACTGAGCCTGAACTCTAAAGCTGGCAAGCCACAACTACTGAGCCTGCACGCCACAACTACTGAAGTCCACACGCCCAGAACCCGTGCTCCGCAACAAAGAGTAGCCCCTGCTCGCTGCAACTAGAGAAAGCCCACGTGCAGCAACAAAGACCCAACGCAGCCCAAAATAAAAATAAATAAATTTATTTTTAAAAAATGAGAAAAAGAAAATAAATCATGGTCATGTGGGTTTTATTCTAGGATGGCAAGTTGGTTTACTCCTTTACAATCAAGTAATATAATTCACCAATTTAGCAGAATAAAGAAGAAAATTAGCATATGATCATGTCGATAGGTACAGAAAAAAAGTTAACAAATTCAACCTTAAATCATGATAAAATGACAAATTCTCAGCAAACTAGGGCTGGAAAGGGGCTTCCTCGATCTGCTAAAGGCATCTGAAAAACCTATAGCTCACATCACACATAATGATGAAGTATTTAATACTTTCCTTATAAAATTGGGGGAAAGGCAAAGATGTGTATTCTCACACTTCTGTTTGATTCGTTCTTTCTGCAACCATTCCCATGCTCCTCCGTGTCATTTCCATTCAACCTCATGATAGCAAATAAAGAGTCCTGACCCAGTTGTCATTTCCACATCTACAAACAAGCTTCTAAATTTTTTATCTTTGCTAAGAACTTGAGATGTGGCAAGAGTACATTGTTACAAGTTGATCTACGTGGTTCTGAAAGTACTTGTGCTTCCTACTTCAATATAATATTTACCAAATCAGTCAAAAACTAGATGACAAAACAATAGTCTGTAAAAGTGACTTAAGTTTTCCTGAAAGCACATAAGTAAAAATATGAGGCTTCAGGAAGAATAGATGAGGTGCAGACTAAGTCTCTTAGGAGTCTGGTATTAGTCTGAGAACAGTTACTGAATTTTCTGGGCCTCTGTTTCTCCGTTAGGTACGTGGCATGAATAAAACTGTTTCAATAAGAAACAAATTAAGATGATGTATAAGAAAGCAAATTTTAAACTATACGGTGATTTTCTCAAATAAAATATAATACTAGAAAAAAGAACAGACTGGTGGTTGCCAAGGGGGAGGAGGTTGAGGGAGAGTTGGAGTGGGAGGTTGGGGTGAGCAGATGTAAGCATTTATATACAGAATGGATAAACAACAAGGTCTTACACAGGGAACTATAGTCAATAACCCATGATAAATCATAATGGAAAAGAATCTAAAACAAAAATGTATATATGTATAACTGAATCACTTTGCTGTACATCAGTAATTAACACAACACTGTAAATCAACTATACTTCAATTAATATATATATATAATATTCAATATTAGAAAGAAATACAGCATCCATTCTCTTTGGTCAGTAAACAAGGGAAGGAAATTAACATTTATTAAAGATTATAATGTGTCAGACATTATGCTAGTTATTTTAAATTTGTTGCTTTCTTAAATCTGAAAAACAACCCTAAGATATTGCTTTGATATTTCAAATGAAAAACTGGAGGCTTAGAGTAATTAATAAGTTCCTCTACATTATATCATAATATCATTATGAATAGATTCAGTGATATAGGTATTATATGCCAACGCCACTAAAATGATTATAGTATCTACAACATAATAAGCACTCAAAAGATATGAGCTTTATCACTCTTAACATGATAATAATAATAATAGCAATAAAGATTCTTTTAAACAGAGAAATTAAAATTCTTGAGCCAAAGAGGAGGCATTGAAAGTTCTACTTTATGTTTTAGAAAGTGACTATGTAGATTGTAAAGTGACTGTAGATTCTACAGAATCTATTTCTGCCCCATTGGAAGTGCCATGCTCTTTCCACTACACCTTGCACATGAGTCAAAGACCTTTCAGAAATCATTTGTAATAAGGGGCACTTTACATACATTTGACAGCTGCATTGATGGCTTTTTTTCTTTCTCTTTTTCATTTTCACAGTAATTTGCAAGGGCACAAGGACAAGTTGCAAACAAAATCTTTGGAAAAGTGACACTGAAAGACTTAGGAAACATAAGAAAAAATAATTTATTGAAATTCCATGAATATTAATAAATGGAAAAATAATGAGCTACTATTAAGAGACAAAACCAAGACACTCAGCTGTACTCTTTTTATGAAATTAGCTCCATAGGCCTTGCTTTGCCAGAATTAGCTCCAGAATTCTCTAGGGACTACCTTGTCCCGGAATCAAACATCACAGTCAAGCATGCCTTAAAGGAGATGCTTGTTTGTGCTCAGAATAAAGTGAAATGTAATGCTAGCAATATAAAGTTTGTCAAAGACAACATTTCAATTTTTAACCATTAGCATTAATGACAAAACTATTTTCCCAATACATAACTATGTTGAGCAACACTTTATTCTTTAAATATCTGAAAAGGATAGAAATTGAAAGATATTGAAAAAGAGCTACTTTTACCCTGGAAATGTGACATCCCAAGTGTCGAGAGAAATCATATTTTCACAGCTTAGTTAAGACTCACTGGAAACCAAGATTCGGAAGATATCTTGATAGATCTTTAAGATTTTAGGAAGGGTAGCTGGTACTGCCATAATAAGAGTTTAAATTAAGAACCTATGTTTGGCATGTATCAAGCAGAAACAAGCTAAAAATGTCCAGGCTCATTTCCAAAAGAATTCAAGAAGGAGTTCTGGCAGGCCAACTGGATTTATAAGGTGGTAAATTAAAAAATAATAAAACATTGATCAGAATAAGTCTGATTGCAAAATCTATGGCCATTACTTTGCAATTAGTGTCACTTACTGAAACAGTGCTTTCACAGTGATTCAGCCCTTAGCCACATTTTCCAGAGCATTTTCTTCCACAAGTTTTGAAAATTATTGCTGAAATAGTCACTTAATATTAAATCATTCTGTCAATTAGTGATTGTGGGAGCCAACTCTCGCTTCTGTTCTACACTTTTAAGTACCCAGACAGTACAAAATGTAACTTCTTTCACAAAGTCATAATATTTTACAGCATCCCAAAGCTTAGAGAAAGAGAGCTTCCTCTCAAATATGTGCTTCTATCATATCCTGTCCATTAGAAGCAAATCTCAGAGCCCTTCATTCTGATATCTAATCTGACTTTGCCCATCCTCAGCAGTATTAGTAAGCCCAGCTTTACTGCTGTACTTTCTTTCAACTTGTGCTCTTTTTCCTTGCCAACTGCTTATGGAAGTGACCGTTTTATTATTAAATAAAGGTATATTAAAAAGTTAAGCCCTTCTAAATGGCATTTGCATGTCAAAAGATGATTCTGGTTACTGTGGTTCCATGGGGAGTAGACACAGGGAACTGCTACGTAAGGTTTTGCAGGATGGGCCCTGCCAAAGCTGAGAGGATAAAAATAGTCTGAAGTCCACTGCAGGTTCACATGCAAAGCTGAGTCTTCTGGCTCAGAGAAGAGTCATCCAGAAAGATGGGTTCCCTTATTCTTATTCACACAAGCAGTTTGGGGAAAGGGAGCTTTTATTACATTGTTTGATGTTGTGTACAAAAATGAACTGACATCGTGCAGGTAGCTTGTCATGTTTTGTGTTCCAATAAAAAGTGCTTAAAATCTCCACCCTGGTAACAGTAAATGGAAGAACACCAAGGCTACAGAGAGGAAGCAACCACAGAATGCTTAAAGAGATAGACAGCCTGTGTAATACACAAGCACAGCCAGAGCTGAAAAATATACAGGAGAGAATAAGAGCCTCTCAATGAGGCACCAGTCAATAAAGACTCATGCTTAAAAACCATACGGGCTTCAGGGCTCCCAAGGAGGTATGGAGGCTGCCTAAATCCGAATCTCTTCACATATTCCCCCAAAACCATACAGATGGAAGATCCAAGAGCAAACCACACTATTCTCAAAAATAACTTGGGGATGGAGAATACTACAAACTTAAGTGTATATGTAAGTCAAGAAATAAACATTCAAATCTTGCAGAGTCATCTCCAGACTCAATACCTAAGCAGAGCCAGGTAGAGGCAGCAGGGAAAAGAGGGAACTACCAAAGGCCAGTGGTGGCAGAAAACACATAAAGTCACCACCCCTTCCACAAAAGAGAAGTGCCTGCCTGATGTAGTAGAAATGCTCAAAACATGGCTGCAACATAGTGAGTCAGAATAGGGCTTCTAAGGAATTGAAAGAAGGGGCATGGATATTTGCATGACAAGAGTAAGAGTCTCCTGAAGATACTATTTGCTGGTGGGAATGGAGAAGGCATGTTTATTGGAGACTTGTTGAAGGAAAGAAGACACATGGTGGAAATCAGGGTATAACAAAAAAAAGGAGCTATCTCAAAAGCAGAATCATATCTTCTCCCAAAACAAGGTCTCAACCTACTAACATCCCACTACACTGTCTCCCCAAATAGGCTACTTATGAACTACGTGACTGTGTGAACTATAAAAATCTCTCACCATAAATAAACAGAAACACTGCTACTGCTAGATGCGAATGTGAAAAGTTTCAAGTAAGCCAAAAAAGGCAGGCAATATTCATACAAAGCTGTCATAGAAAATACGAATCAAAACATTGAAATACACAAAAACACTCACAGAAACAAAATGCGAGCAGAGAAAAAATTTAGTATAGTACTCACATTTGAAAAACATTTGAAGCAAGCACTTGCAGATATAAAGGAGTAACTCTGATCAGAAATTCAGAAACTCAGGAAAAAAATTAGACAAAAGCAGAAACATGTAAAAGATCAGGTGAGCTTAGGAAAGAAATTTTAAAAGACAAAATATCACATAATTGAAGATGAAATAGCAAGATAAAAATGGAGATATATTTACCTGAAAATATGATAAGGGATATTTAGAAGGAATTGAAGGGGTTCAGGGCAGGCCATTCCCAAATATGCCACTTTGGCATATTGATTATTTTGAATTAAAATTACTTAAGAAACAGCTGGCACGAGAAGGACACTCTGACCCTCCTTTGTCCCCCCAAAATAATAAATTTCCATATGAAATGTACCCTCGCTGCACCTGGAGGGTAGAAGGCATCCTTATACCAGAGATAGGGAATTCACAATTTTGTTACTTTTTTCAGTGATGAGCCACTCACGCCCAAACCCCCTTGTCAATTCTTCACAAATACTATTCCTTTGTTTTAAATGTATGAAAACTGCCTGCTTTGGTCACTTTTTTGGGTCTCATATTTTTATGAGCTCCCATATGTACCAAATTTATTTTTTCCAGTTAATATGTCTTATGTCAATTTAATTATTAGTCCAGCCAAAGAACTTAGAAGGGAGGAAGGAAAAAATTGCCTCTTTACTACATTTTTGATGCCCAGTGTGGGACATTTCACTGGCTGGACACTGCTGCTCTGGGACTACCATAGGGGAGAGATCCATGGACCTCTGATAAGAGCTGGCAGAAGGTAAGAATTCTTATCACTTCCATCTCTTGTATCTCTGCCTGCAGGATCTGGTGGAAACAGAGTGGGGAAAGTCTTTTCTTTTTCGAAATTTAGATTGACAGGAGAAAATATTTGGGTGAACTCATGCCTTGGGTATAGCAACTCTAATAAAGATTTGTTATGAGTACTCTTGTTTTCTATGGATCTCATTCCTCCCAGAGATGGTCATTGTTTTCTTTTGTCTCTGTGTTTTGTGTCATAAGGAGGAAAAGTATAGTGTAAAAGGCAGGCATAGGTCTGCTGTTCAAGCTGGCTCAAAGACTGGCAAGTTCATGGTTCTCACCAGACTGACATCTGTTTAGACAATGTTTGCTGTGGGTCCTCTGTATAAAAACTGGATGAAGCTTTCCCTTTGTCTTGCTCTACATCCCGAGAGCTTGGCTTTAGGACAAATGACCTTCCCTCTGGCCTTTACCACCTGGAAGGTGCATGTACTGCTGTGTATCTGATGGACAGTTGAATAGACTGAGATTCTGAGACACCATCACAAGCAGCATGCTGTTTGTCTGGTCATGTCAGCTTTCAGGGATATTTGTCAGAAGGGATCTTTGTCATCTCAACCTTCGTTGTCTGGCTAGTGCTGGAAAAGTCCCATTGTAGTAGCACCTGCCTGGTATCACAGATTATTGGGTCTATAACTGGAGGACTCTCATATTCCCGTGAGAACATGAAGACATTGGTTCTGCTACACCATTCTTACTGCCCATAATGGCAATGGCTCTGCTTTCTAACTTTGCTAACTCTGGAAATGAACTCCTGGATCATGGGGGCTGCATCTTCTGTACCCACTTCAAAGACACCGCTTGTGTCTATGGTAAAGATTTATTCTAAGCCTGGGAATTTACCTCCAGGTCTTTCCATAAAAAAGCCTTATTGGATTAAATCGCTATTGGAATAAATATATGAATAGAGATTCCACTCATCAATGGCCAACTGATGGATAGGTTGCATTGGAAAAACTTCTGTATTTGAAAAATTTTTTACAGAACTCTCATCCTGAACTGTTATCTTATTGTTATCTCTGGGAAGAGGATACAAACATTATAATGCCTAGCCTTAGTGATTCCCTTCACAAGACAAAAGGACAGAAATTAGATTTGGAACAGAAATTAAACACCACATCTAGCATTAATTCCCCTTCTCCATCTTTTTACGCACCACTCTGTTTCTGACCCTCCAGAAGATCCTTTGGATCTCTGGATCCTGGCTCTAAATTCCCCTTCTCAAAAAAAAAAAAAAAAAAAGACACTGGAAGAATAATCATCCTGCAGTTAAGGGAAAAGAGACATCTAAAAAATAATTCACATAGGTCCCAGCACCCCGAGAGGGTATGTTTTTCTCCTCTGATGGGACAATTCTCCATCAATTGATGAGGTCCGCCAATCCTCAGTTACACTCTAGAGCCCACCATTAAACTTAAAATACAGGATAAAGAACTGGAATTTTAAATTGACACTGGTACAATTCTCTACCATCCATTCAGAGGATTTATCTCTACCTGTCACCTCTGATTCTATTCAAGGTTGGAGTTTTCAGACAACCTATTTCATTGCCCATATCTCAGCCCATCCTAATATCCTCAGGTCCTCTTAATACTCATCAAACCTTTCTAAAGCCAGCTAAAGAATGTGGCTTGCCATCCATCTCTACGAGGATTAAGTTATTAGCCACTGCAGTCGCTGACCTCCAACACACCCTGAACGGAATTCAGGGTAGAAATCAGGAATGAAGCACTCTGTGTTCTGGGGAAAAAAAAAAAAATCAAACTGACAGAACAGGGCTTCAGATGGGTATTTTCAGGAGAAAATTTTATGAACCCAATTTCTTGCATCTTCTCACACCTAGAAAATCACTAAAATCATTAATGGAGACACCTGCCCCTTGTGACTAGCAACAACCTTCTACTGAGATGTGTGCTTGATTTCATGTACTCCCTTTGCCAAAATCATTAACTACACTGACCTCCTCCCCACCTCTCCAGAACAGTTTCTCAGAGCTGTATGAGAGGCTGTCTCCCAAGCTATGGTCCTCAGTAAGACACTGAATAAATTAGACCCACAGCTTTTATGTTGTGTTTGTTTGTTTTCAGTAGACACTAGTTTACAGCTCCTTACCAGGAAAATTTTTGGTAGAGATTTGTTATATAAATGTAATGCCACTATAAATGAGAAAAGTGTTTTTGTTTCCTTGCCCTCAGACCAAACCCTAAGTTTCCTACTTTCCTTACTGGAAACTCCTCTTGATCTAAATTGTTCTGAAAAGGATGCATCTTTAAAGATATTGGTCTCTGGGCCACACATGCAAATGGAATTGGATTGTTACTAAGTGCAGAGCCCATGTGCATTACTCAAAAAAATAAAACAAAAAAATAAACTATTTCCATCAGTAACCCAGTACCCCCTCTCCAGAGGTGCAGAGTAAGGAAATGAACCTATAATAGACTCTCCCTTACAGCAGGGTGTATTTGTCTTTACTTCCTCACCCTGTAACACTCCAATCTTGCCAATGAAGAAAGAAGGTAAATTTGACTCAGATGGGAACAAAATCTATTGATTTGTGCAAGACCTAAGAGCCATAAACTCTTTTGTAATTCCTCACCATCACGTAGTCCCTAATCCAGACACTATTCTTACCTCAATTCCTGCTGATGCAGCCTGCTTTACAGTGACTGATCTCTGCTCAGCTTTCTTTTCAATCCCAATGCATCCTGACTCTCTTCACTTTTACATGTAGAGGGAGACAGTTAATGTGGACTCATCTGCCTTAGGGATATTACAAGTCTCCTTCAATATTCTCCCAGATCCTTTTATCTGACTTACATTCTGTAGCCTTTCCCCAAGGCTCCACTCTTATTCAGTATGTTAACGACCGTTTGCTCTGGAACCAAACTAAGCAGGCTGCCCTTATATACTCCTTCACTCTCCTAAAGGCACTAGCTGAACAAGACCATAAAGTCTCCCGATCCAAACTTCAATGGGTACAAACAACTCTTATAAACTTAGGACAGGAGATATTTCAGGGCATTCAAAACTCACCCCAAAGGGCTTCCCTGGTGGCGCAGTGTTTGGGAGTCTGCCTACAGATGCAGGGGACACGGGTTCGTGCCCCGGTCTGGGAGGATCCCACATGCCGTGGAGCGGCTGGGCCCGTGAGCCATGGTCGCTGAGCCTGCACGTCCGGAGCCTGTGCTCCGCAACGGAAGAGGCCACAACAGTGAGAGGCCCGCGTACCGCAAAAAAAAAAAAAAAAAAAAAAAAAAAAAACTCACCCCAAAATGCATTGAGTCAATTTTGTGCATTCCTATCCCCAAAATGAAAAAAGTTACATAAATTTCTCAGGGCAACTAGCTGCTGCCACCAGTTGCTAACTTTGCTGCCCTTGCTAGACCTCTGCATGCCCTCCTCCCATACACTACTCCAGAGCTCATTTCCTGACCTTCAAAGGCATTAACCTCCTTTGAAGCTTTAAAATTAACATTCCACTCCCCCCCAGCTCTCAGCTTACCTAATTTTGACAAACCTTTTCATCTATACTGCCACACAAATAATGGAATTGCTGCAGGTATTCTAGGACAAGCTTTTGCCTCTCAAATACACCTCCATGCTTGTGTCCAACTGCCACCTAAATTAACAAAGTCAGTACTCTTACATTAGACTCCCACATTTGCCTTTATGTTCCCCATGCTACATCTGCCCTCTCACAAGTTCATGAGACAACACCTGTCTGCATGGTTACAGATCACCTATGAACATGCAGAATGAAAGGAAAAAGCACACATAAAAGTTGTGAGTTAGGTTTTATCGGGGGAAATTACTGAGAACTAGCCTGGGAGACAGCTTCTCAGGTAGCTCTGACCAACTGATCCAAAGAGGTAAGGAAGGAGCCAGGATACACATGATTTTTTTGCTAGAAAAGAGTATGTAATCAAACATAAAAAGATCATTGGTAATCACAAAAAACAGACATCTCAAGTTAATGATTTTAGTGCTTTTCTATGTATGGGAAGATGCAAGAATCTGGAGTCATTGAAATTTACATATGAAATTTCACAGAAATTTCATCTTAACTATCCAGGGGTAAAGCACAGAATGAGTCCTATTTTTCTCCATCCTGAATTCCCCTCAAGGTACACTGTGAGCAGCTACAGTGGCTAATGGCTTGAACTGGAATGGTGGGCAACATTCCTTATTTTACAAACAGGACTGTTTAACCTTTCCATCATCTTATGTCATAGTAACACTTTGAACCCAGCTCTTTACTACCCCTTGCCGATGATGGAGAGCCCTACTTTATTCCACAGAAATGCTCTCAAAGCCACAAAAGAACCTCCTAGACACTTCTTTAGGCTTACTTCTATTTTGTAATGGTTCCTGTAAACACTATTAATAACATGTTGTGCCAGCTTTTCCCCGCATGAACCACTTGAGACATACTCTGCCCAATGTAAAATCAGCCCAGGCTGCTGAATTCATAGCTCTTCCTAGGGCTTACACATTAACAAAAGGGAAAATTGTCACTATTTACACTGACTCCAGATGTGCTTTTAGAGTCTGCCATATTGTTGGCACGATTTAAAAATCATGTGGATTCTTAACCTCTGCTGGCACTCCTATTGCTAAAGTGCATATAATTGCTGCTCTATTACAAGCTAATTATCTCCCTTCTAAAATTGCCATTGTTCACCGTTCAGCCCATAGTAAGGAAATGCAATACCTTTAAGAAACGATAGGGCTAACAAGGCTGCTAAAGATGAAGCCCCAAATGGACACCCCTGAACTTTCTCCAACTGATTTTAAACCTACCTTCTTCCGTAACTATCAGGAAAATGCCCCATAATCTGAAAAAGACAAAAGGATACTAAAAGATGCGTTATCAAGCGGATTTTTTTTTCATTTTTTAAGGGAAGTAATTTCATTTTAACAACCGTGTAAGTGTAGCAGCTTTTCAAAAGTAGCAATCTCCCCTTATGCCCATGCCATTTTGTCTTTTCATTCAAAGGTTTTGGAAAAGTAATAGAGAAAAAATGGTAATAAGGAGAAATTAATTCCATTAGCTTCTGTGGTAGTTCTTTTTCTATGGCAGTTTGGCTAGGTTATAGTACCCAGTGATTTAATCAAGTGCCAATCTAGGTGCTGCTGTGAAGGTTTTTTTTTTTTGAAAAAGCCTTATTTTTTTAATAAATAGGTTTATTCTATTTTTTTTACACAGCAGGTTCTTATTAGTCATCAATTTTATGCACATCAGTGTATACATGTCAATTCCAATCGCCCAATTCATCCCACCGCCACCTCCACACCCCGCCACTTTCCCCCCCGTGGCGTCCATACGTTTGTTCTCTACATCTGTGTCTCAATTTCCACTCTGCAAACTGGTTCACCTGTACCACTTTTCTAGGTTCCACATATATGCGTTAATATACAATATTTGTTATTCTCTTTCTGACTTACTTCACTCTGTATGACAGTCTCTAGATCCATCCACGTCTCAACAAATGACCCAATTTCGTTCCTTTTTATGGCTGAGTAATATTCCACTGTATATATGTACCACATCTTCTTTATCCATTCATCTGTCGATGGGCATTTAGGTAGCTTCCATGACCTGGCTATTGTAAATAGTGCTGCAGTGAACATTGGGGTGCATGTGTCTTTTAGAATTGTGGTTTTCTCTGGGTATATGCCCAGTAGTGGGATTGCTGGATCATACGGTAATTCAATTTTTAGTTTTCTAAGGAACCTCCATACTGTTCTCCATAGTGGCTGTATCGATTTACATTCCCACCAACAGTGCAAGAGGGTTCCCTTTTCTCCACACCCTTTCCAGAATTTATTGTTTCTGGATTTTCTGATGAACCCCTTTCTAACTGGTGTGAGGTGATACCTCATCGTAGTTTTGATTTGCATTTCTCTGATAATTAGTGATGTTGAGCAGCTTTTCATGTGTTTGTTGGCAGATTGTCTTTTCTCCATTGTATATCCTTGCCTTCTTTGTCATATATTAGCTGACCATAGGTGCGTGGGTTTACCTCTGGGCTTTCTATCTTGTTCCATTGATCTATGTTTCTGTTTTGGTACCAGTACCATATTGTCTTGATTACTCTAGCTTTGTAGTAGAATCTGAAGTTAGGGAGTCTGATTCCTCCAGCTCCGTTTTTTTTCCCTCAAGACTGCTTTAGCTATTTGGGGTCGTTTGTGTCTCCATACAAATTTTAATATTTTTTGTTCTAGTTTTGTAAAAAATGCCACTGGTAATTTGATAGGGATTTCATTGAATCTGTAGATTGCTTTGGATAGTACAGTCATATTCACAATATTGATTCTGCCAAACCAAGAACATGGTATATCTCTCCATCTGTTGGTATCATCTTTAATTTCCTTCATCAGTGTCTTATAGTTTTCTGCATACAGGTCTTTGGTCTCCCTAGGTAGGTCTATTCCTAGATACTTTATTCTTTTTGTTGCAATGGTAAAGGGGAATGTTTCCTTAATTTCTCTTTTAGATTTTTCATCATTAGTGTATAGGAATGCAAGAGATTTCTGTGCATTAATTTTGTATCCTGCAACTTTACCAAATTCATTGATTAGCTCTAGTAGTTTTCTGGTGGCATCTTTAGGATTCTCTATGTATAGTATCATGTCATCTGCAAACAGTGACAGTTTTACTTCTTCTTTTCCAATTTTTATTCCTTTTATTTCTTTTTCTTCTCTGATTGCTGAGGCTAGGACTTCCAAAACTATGTTGAATAAGAGCAGTGAGAGTGGACATCCTTGTCTTGTTCCTGATCTTAGAGGAAATGCTTTCAGTTTTTCACCATTGAGAATGATATTTGCTGTGGGTTTGTGGTATATGTCCTTTATTATGTTGAGATAGGTTCCCTCTATTCCTACTTTCTGGAGAGTTTTTATCATAAATTGGTGTTGAATTTTTTCAAAAGCTTTTTCTGCATCTATTGAGATGATCATAGGGTTTTTCTTCTTCCATTTGTTAATATGGTGTATCACATTGATTTGCATATATTGAAGAATCCTTGCATCCCTGTGATAAATCCCACTTGATCATGGTGTATGATCCTTTTAACGTGTTGGTGGATTCTGTTTGCTAGTATTTTGTTGAGGATTTTTGAATCTATATTCATCAGTGATATTGGTCTGTAATTTTGGTTTTTTGTGGTATCTTTGTCTGGTTTTGGTATCAGGGTGATGGTGGCCTCATAGAATGAGTTTGGGAGTGTTCCTTTGAAATTTTTTGGAAGAGTTTGAGAAGGATGGGTGTTAGCTCTTCTCTAAATGTTTGATAGAATTCACCTGCGAAGCCATCTGGTTCTGGACTTTTGTTTGTTGGAAGAATTTTAATCACAGTTTCAATTTCATTACTTGTGATTGGTCTGTTCATATCTTCTATTTCTTCCTGGTTCAGTCTTGGAAGGTTATACCTTTCTAAGAATTTGTCCATTTCTTCCAGGTTGTCCATTTTATTGGCATAGAGTTGCTTGTAGTAGTCTCATAGGATGCTTTGTATTTCTACGGTGTCTGGTGTAACTTCTTTTTCATTTTTCATTTTATTGATTTTTCTTGATGAGTCTGGCTAATGATTTATCAATTTTGTTTATCTTCTCAAAGAACCAGCTTTTAGTTTTATTGATCTTTGCTATTGTTTTCTTTGTTTCTATTTCATTTATTTTTGCTCTGATCTTTATGATTTCTTTCCTTCTGCTAACTTTGGGTTTTGTTTGTTCTTCTTACTCTAGTTCCTTTAGGTGTAAGGTTAGATTATTAATTTGAGATTTTTCTTGTTTCTTGAGGTAAGCTTGTATAGCTATAAACTTCCCTCTTAGAACTGCTTTTGCTGCATCCCACAGCATTTGTGTTGCTGTATTTTCATTGTCATTTGTTTCTAGGTAGTTTTTGATTTCCTCTTTGATTTCTTCTGTGATATCTTGGTAATTTAGTAACATAGTGTTTAACCTCCACGTGTTTGTGCTTTTTACGATTTTTTCCCCTGTAATTCATTTCTAATCTCATAGTGTTGTAGTCAGAAAAGATGCCTGATATGATTTCAATTTTCGTAAATTTACTGAGGCTCGATTTGTGACCCAAGATGTGATCTCTCCTGGAGAATGTTCTGTGCGCACTTGAGAAGCAAGTGTAATCTGCTGTTTTTGGATGGAACGTCCTATAAATATCAATTAAATCTATCTGGTCTATTGTGTCATTTAAAGCTTCTGTTTCCTTATTTATTTTCATTTTGGATGATCTGTCCATTAGTTTAAGTGAGGTGTTAAACTCCCCCACTATTATTGTGTTACTGTCAATTTCCTTTTTAGAGCTGTTAGCAGTTGCCTTATGTATTGAGGTGCTGCTATGTTGGGTGCATATATATTTATAATTGTTATATCTTCTTTTTGGACTGATCCCTTGATCATTATGTAGTGTCCTTCCGTGTCTCTTGTAACATTCTTTGTAAGTCTATTTTTTCTGGTATGAGTATTGCTACTCCAGCTTTCTTTTGATTTCCACTTGCATGGAATATCTTTTTCTGTCTCCTCACTTTCAGTCTGTATGTGTCTCTAGGTCTGAAGTGGGTCTCTTGTAGACAGCATATAGATGGGTCTTCTTTTTGTATCCATTCAGAAAGCCTGTGTCTTTTGGTTGGAGCATTTAATCCATTCACGTTTAAGGTAATTATCGATATGTATGTTCCTATGACCATTTTCTTAATTGTTTTGAGTTTGTTTTTGTAGGTCCTTTTCTTCTCTTGTGTTTCCCACTTAGAGAAGTTCCTTTAGCATTTGTTGTAGAGCTGGTTTGGTGGTGCTGAATTCTCTTAGCTTTTGCTTGTCTGTAAAGCTTTTGATTTCTCCATCGAATCTGAATGAGATCCTTGCCAGGTAGAGTAATCTTGGTTGTAGGTTCTTCCCTTTCATCACTTTAAGTATATCATGCCACTCTCTTCTGGCTTGTAGAGGTTCTGCTGAGAAATCAGCTGTAACTTTATGGGAATTCCCTTGTATGTTATTTTTCATTTTTACCTTGCTGCTTTCAGTAATTTTTCTTTGTCTTTAATTTTTGCCAATTTGATTACTATGTGTCTTGGCGTGTTTCTCCTTGGGTTTATCCTGTATGGGACTCTCTGCGCTTCCTGGACTTGGGTGGCTATTTCCTTTCCCATGTTAGGGAAGTTTTCGACTATAATCTCTTCAAATATTTTCTCGGGTCCTTTCTCTCTTCTCCTTCTGGGACCCCTATAATGCGAATGTTGTTGCATTCAATGTTGTCCCAAAGGTCTCTTAGGCTGTCTTCTTTTCTTTTCATTTTCTTTATTCTGTTCTGCAGCAGTGAATTCCACCATTCTGTCTTCCAGGTCACTTATCTGTTCTTCTGCCTCAGTTATTCTGCTATTGATTCCTTCTAGTGCAGTTTTCCTTTCAGTTATTGTATTATTCATCTCTGTTTGTTTGTTCTTTAATTCTTCTAGGTCTTTGTTAAACATTTCTTGCATCTTCTCGATCTTTGCCTCCATTCTTTTTCCGAGGTCCTGGGTCATCTTCACTATCATTATTCTGAATTCTTTTTCTGGAATGTTGCCTATCTCCACTTCATTTAGTTGTTTTTCTGGGGTTTTATCTTGTTCCTTCATCTGGTACATAACCCTCTGCCTTTTCATCTTGTCTATCTTTCTGTGAATGTGGTTTTTGTTCCACAGGCTGCAGGATTGTAGTTCTTCTTGCTTCTGCTGTCTGCCCTCTGGTGGATGAGGCTATCTAAGATGCTTGTGCAGGTTTCTTATGGGAGGGACTGGTGGTGGGTAGAGCTGGGTGTTGCTCTGGTGGGCAGAGCTCAGTGAAACTTTAATCTGCTTGATTGCTTATGGGTGGGCTGGGTTCCCTCCCCATTGGTTGTTTGGCCTGAGGCAACCCAACTCTGGAGCCTACCTGGGCTCTTTGGTGTGGCTAATGGCAGACTCTGGGAGGGCTCATGCCAAGGAGTATTTCCCAGAACTTCTGCTGACAGTGTCCTTGTCCCCATGGTGAGCCACAGCCACCCCCTGCCTCTGCAGGAGACCCTCCAACACCAGCAGGTAGGTCTGGTTCAGTCTCCCCTGGGTTCAATGCTCCTTCCCCTGGGTCCTGATGTGCACACTACTTTGTGTGTGCTCTCCAAGAGTAGAGTCTCTTTTTCCCCCAGTCCTGTCGAAGTCCTGCAATCAAATCCCACTAGCCTTCAAAGTCTGATTCTCTAGGAATTCCTCCTCCTGTTGACAGACCCCCAGGTTGGGAAGCCTGACGTGGGGCTCAGAACCTTCACTCCAGTGGGTGGACTTCTGTGGTATAAGCATTCTGCAGTCTGTGAGTCACCCACCCAGCAGTTATGGGATTTGATTTTGCTGTGATTGCATCCCTCCTACTATCTCATTGTGGCTTCTCCTTTGTCTTTCGACATGGGGTATCTTTTTTGGTGAGTTCCAGTGTCTTCCTGTCGATGACTGTCCAGCAGCTAGTTGTGATTCTGGTGTTCTCACAAGAGGGAGTGAGAGCACGTCCTTCTACTCCACCATCTTTGTTCCAATCTCCTAGCAAGCGGATTATACATTGGTCCAAAGAGACTACCTGTAGCCTTCTTTTATTTTGACCTTTAGGCTTGCACTTATTTCCTATTAAAGGGGACATGAGTGCAGGTGGGGAAAATTAAGGAACTAAAAGACCATTGGTTCTACTCTGATATCCACAAAATTTCTGAACAAATTATTTCCCAGGGCACCAGTTGTAAATCTCACCAAATCTGTGGAAGAAATCAATATACACTTTGAAGTCCTGCAAAGCCCACACTGAACCTTGCCGCACTCCAAATGGATTTTTTCAGACTTACCTCCAGCTTTAGGCTATTCTTACTGTCAGGGTATTGTCTGCAGGTTTAGTGGATGGACTGAATGATATCCAACTAGATGCTGATACCACAACAGGGGTAGAGAAATTAATAACTGAGAACATTCTGTATTTTCCTATTTCTTTATGGATTGAATCTGACCAAGGAACTCATTTTACAACAGAGATATACTTGCTTACAAAAACTCAGGAGTACTCATTAAAATTTCATACCCATACCATCCTCTATTATCAGGGCAAGTGGAATGTAAAAATGTAGACATGGAAGACATTCCCTACAAATGACCTTAAAATAGGGATTTCCAGAACCAATGCTCAGGCTCCAGAAGCAGAAAGCATCATGAAGTAGACAACTTTTCCCAAGAGCACAGATCAAGAAACTTCTCTCACCTGTACCAACCCCCCTTTTTAAGAATCCCTACACACACCACACACACACACACACACACACCAAAAACCAACAAACAGAAAAACCCCTTTTTATTAAATATTTCTTTTCTTTCACATTTATTAATCTTTATTAAAAGGCTGATTGGAGATTGCTTGTTTCATCTGTCCTACTCTCCTTCTGAGTTTTGATTATAGGCTTTCTTTCAACCTGTGTCTTGCTTACTTTTTCAGCAGGTCAGGCAAAAACCAAACACTCTCTTGTGCCAGTTTAACAAACCTTGGCCACATTCACTAATCAATCTGACTGTTGGTTGTGTCAAACTCTAGATAGTATAAAAGAACCTTTCATTCCTGCCAGTGTTAGCACCTGCTGGACTAAGTATTGAAGAGAGATAAACAACAGACATGGTATCCACGACTAGAGGAACATCACTCTGACTCTTCTGGTGACTGATTAGGTCCAGGAAAATTTCTATAGAAGCTCAAGGGCTGTCCGTTGCCCAGATAAAGACAATAAGTGCAAACTTTTCCCTTTGTATTAAAAACAGGTATACTACTGGACCTTTCCTGGGTGACATACCAGGAAACTATTGCAATGAAACCCTGCGGTTTGCTTCCATAGATGGCATCTTCAAAACTGTCAAAGAAAGTAAAAGTGACTCTAGTACTAACTACGCTGGCACAGATGCTTGCCAAATTACCAAATATTTTGAATAGTTCATTGGCCACTCTTGTACGACTGGGATATCTCAGCTGCTCCTCTGATTAGACTGCTCAATACTTCAAACTATATATGGGTGGACCAAAAATCTGGACTAACTTATGTGACAAAACTAAGCTCTGTAGCTGTCAAAGCCAGACTGCAAGCTTTCTATATCAGATATTTCAAAACCCGTTCTGCTCTTACAAATTGACAGAGTACTTGGAAAGTGGAAATATATGGTTGCTAACATTACTAGTAGCAAAGGTAATGAATGCCCCAGATCTGAGAAATTACAGACTTCACTCTGACCTTGACTTTGAATCACCTTGGATTTTTTATCTTACATGGTGACAAGGTATACAAAGGGTTCCCATCTAAATGGCTGGGACAGTATGGATTTGGATACCTGGCTCCTTCCGTCACCAGATACTCTACCTTAAATGCCAGCCAAATGACAAACTTGGGCTCCTTTGTTTGTAAAGTCATGCCGTACAAACATGTTGGACAAGAAATCATAGAAAATCTGTTTGTAAACACAATTCTAAGTTCTTTTCAACGTTGAGGACCTTATTCCCAAACTTTACAATTTATAAATTGTAAAGGGCAATGTTAAATCTTTTCATGGCGATAGAACAAGAGTTCAATACCACTATGTGAACTTTGGAACTAATCCAGCTTAGCTTCTGTTGTACTCCAAAATTATCATGCCCTAGAGACCCTGACTGCCCAGCAAAGAGGAATTTGTGTAATCACTGGGGGAAAAATGCTGCTTATATATAAATATAAATATATATATTTATATAATATAAATATAAATATAAAAAATGCTGCTTATATATAAATCAAAGAGGACAAATAGTGTTTAACTTATATCTAAGAAAGGATCAATAATTCCCATCACATAAATGAGGCACAGCCATTTTACTGGACTGGGAGGATTGGGAGACTGGTTTAATAAGTTATAGGGGAATGTTCTTTGATTTATTCTTTTATGTTTGTTCATTCTCATTCTAATCTAGATTCTTTTCCCCCTTTGCAGATCTCTTGCCATTCAACTGCTAACCTGATTCTCCTCTGTACAGCCATCAGCTCAGTTTTTAATATGTGAAACTTCCAGAGAAATTTCAGAGGAAGGAATTGATAGGATTTAGGGCAGGCCATCTCAAAATATGCCACTTTGGCATATTGATTATTTTGAATTAAAGTTACTTAAGAAACAACTGGTATGAGAAGGACACTCTGTCCTTCGTCCCCCTGAAAACAGGAAATAAATTCCCATGTGAAGGGTGCCCTCCCTGTGCTTGGAGGGTAGAATGCATCCTTACCATAGAGATAGAGAATTCATGCCAAGAAGGCTGTGTAAACAAATTTCGTTTCTTCTCCAGTGATTGGCACCACAAGACCAAAACCCTTTGTCAATTCTTCACAAATAGTTATTTCTTTGTTGAAAAGGTATAAATGCTTTCTGCTTAGGTCACTTTTTTAGTCCCATATTTCTATGATTTCCCATATGTGCAAAATTAAATTTATGGGGTTTTTTCTCCTGTTAATCCGTCTTATGTCAATTTAGTTATTAGGCCAAAGAACTGAGAAGGGATGAAGGTAAAAATTTTCTCTAACAAAATAAAAATGGTCAAAAGAAATCAAATAAAGATAGAATTTTAAAAGATCAAAAAGAAAGGGATATATAGAAGACAGGCCAAAAACTGTCTGAAGAGCTGTAAACTGAAAAGCCTGAAAAAGAAAGACAAACTAGGAAAAAGAGCTAGTAATAAACTAGAACCTAAGAAAACTCTAGAGAGTTTGATTCAAGATATATTCTCATTGATAATTAGTCCATGAACACTTCACTTTTATTTACTTATTTAGTTATTAATTGATTGTTTTTAATACTGCAATAGACAACCTTGGCCCTCCACCTAAAAGAAAATCTAAGATCTTGACAAACCACATTCAACTATGTGGTTTCCCTCCTCCTATCAATCAAACCTCCTGTCTCTCCCTAAATCAATAAAAAATCATCCTGAGTTCCACATTCATCACTGCATAATCAATCTCAAATTACATTTATATGCATTACTAAAAAAGATTTGTATATAATATAGAATAATATATGGGACTATTAAATGTATATGCACATATGTTTTTAGCTTTATAAAAATGTACTGATGTTCTACATGATCATTTGAATGTACTTTTTCAGTTAATATTTTATTACTAAGATTCATCCATATTATGTGTCATTTTGGTACATTCATTTTAACAATTTTATAATAATATTTATTCTGTGATCATATCATTATTTATATACTATCCTTCCCATGAACATTTGTATTGTTGTTGTTGATTTTTTTTTCAAAATGTTTGCTATATTAAATGTGGCTACAATGAAACTAGCTAAATAGATTTGCGAATTCTTTGCTGAATTAAATTTTTTAAAGAGCAAGAATGCAAACTATAATTCCTTTAGTATCAAACCAGATGTTCGAAGAGAATAATCAACATATTTCTAAAAGTATCATATTGCTGCTGTACACCTGAAACTAACATAACCCTGTAGATCACTATACTTCAATTAAAAATAACCAAAATATGAACCCACAGAAAAATTTTTAAATTTAGTAATTAAAAAAACAACCGAACACTTCACTGTCAAAAAAAAAGAAAAGAAAATAGTGCAGCAATGGGGCAGGGTCCTGGTTCCACCTCACGGGATATAAATAACAATCTGATACATAACAATCTGAGTTCTACAGGAACTAAGGCCTCCACCCAGGCAGAGGATGATAATTTCAGTGAACACAAGCACGTGAGCCCCAGACTGGTTGGAATCAGATGGCTGATGATTAAGATTCCTGGAATGCCACCCTGTTACCCCACCACCAACCAACCAGAGGAAGGTCACACACCCTGCAGACCTGCCCCCACATTTTGCCTATAGAAACTCTTCCCTGAAACCCATTGGAGAGTTAAGACTTTTTTGAGCATGAGCCACCAGTTCTCCTTGCCTGGCGCTTGCAGTAAACCTTTTTCTACCCCAAACTCTGACATTTTGGTTTATTTGACCTCACTGTGCATCAGGCACATGAACTTGGGTTCTACAACAATGTATCTTTTCAAACAGAAATATAGCTATTTTTATAACACTATTAGGTCCTTGCTTGTTAGTAGTTAACAAGCTTAAAATTAAGGTTAAAATATAAAATGTTCATTTGAAATTGATATTTGTTTTATTGCCAGACAGCTTTGTACAATTTACTTCATTATTGGCTATTAAGAAAACTCTTGGGCTTCCCTAGTTGCTCAGTGGTTAAGGGTCTGCCTGCCAATGCAGGGGACATGGGTTTGAGCTCTGGTCTGGGAAGATTCCACATGCCACAGAGAAGCTAAAGCTGTGTGCCTAGAGCCTGGTGCTCCACAACAAGAGATGCCACTGCAATGAGAAGCCCATGCACTGCAAAGAAGAGTAGCTCCCAGTTGCTGCCACTAGAGAAAAGCCTGCACACAGCAACGAAGACCCAACACAGCCAAAAATGAATGAATAAAATAAATAATTAAAGAAAAGGAAAGCTCTCTAATTCTTGGCTATAATTATTTGTATGCACTTTTTTACATACAGAAACACACACTCCTTCCACTTTTGAGAAATCTAGAGCACACTCATATATTCTAATTTTTTCTATAAAATAAAGATGCTATCATAGTAATCTCAAACTGAAAGTTAGACTACTGTATTTTTTCCAGAACATTTTTTGCATGCACAAATCACTTTATATAGATCTTCGAAAAAGTTTATTTATTCTTATAAAAATCTTACAGTCTAAATCACATTCATTGTTCCAAAGTTAAAAACTTATATTATAGACTAAGAAAAATGCATGTGTAAATTATCTATCAGTTTCTACTCATATAAAATTTAAAATAACACTTTGCAAAAGAACATAAATTTGGAAGAGGCAATGTTGTTCTTCACCTATAGTAAGTATAATAGAATGATTTAAAATATGAAAAACAATTATCTAAAGAGTAAAATGAATTACAAATAAAATGGTATGAAAACTAGAGATGAGATACATACAGATTACATGGGAAGAAAATACTAAAATCCAGTAGAATTAGGAAAAGCTATCATAATTTCCTATAATAAAATACATCTATTAAATAGCAATTACTGTTTTGGTTTTAGCAATATGATTGCCTTAAATTTATGTTCAATGTCCCTAGTGTCACATCATTATACATCTTATACAGAGATGTAAAATGGTAAAAATTCTATAATAAATATTTTTGAATATTCAAAAAAAACTTTAAAATGTTTAGGTTATTAAATAATCTACATACTTTTTGATTTAAAAAAACCACTGAATTGTTAAGAATGATAGACTAGTCAAACACAGAGTGTTTTCAAGGAGATTGAGCCAAATCCCACATATATCAGGAGCAGAATTGATAGGATGAGTCATTCATGGCTAATTCCTCATCTTTATCATTTATTCCTGCCCCCACAAAATTCAATTTAATCTATCCCTCTTCAACACTGGCTCCATGCCACACATTGTGGTTGAATGGCATGAAAAAAAAAAGGTACTTTCTGATACTGTTCAGAGAAGATCAACGTTATCATGTTTGTAAATTATTTTAAAATAACTTCTATATAGAAGGTGTGATATTGTGTAGGTGTTGGGTAGTTTAAGCTGTACTCCAGGGACAGTCAGTTTCTAATCAGTAAGTCACACTCCAAGGGTGGTCTTCTATCATTTAATCAGAGAGGTCACTCTAGAGTCAGTCTCTACAACTTCAGTTCTTATCTTGAACAATGCCAGAAATGGTAATTAGCAAAATAAGCATTAGAAATGGGTTTTCATGAGTGAAATTAGTATCTTGTGTATGAGCAGAATGGATGCTTCAAAAGACTCTCCTTGGTGAAATATATACATATTTATATTTTTAAGTGGGTGGATTAAATATGTCAGAGATTTTCCTAACCAAATGTAAAACTTTTATCCGATTCTTCATCCTATACCTAGAGCAGCAGACTTATATACCTATATATCTATAACAGCAGATGCTCTGTTCCATCATTTGTTCTGAAGATTCTTCACTGATTTAGAATCAATCTAGTTTTTTAGATGATTAGACAAATGTTGTGTTAGGATATTATTGCATTTGCTTAAGAGGACCCTTTTATGCAAGGTAGAATTACAGCACCAAAAAGACTAAAAGATAAATTTCTTTGAGCTCACAGAACAGGCTGTGTCACTGTTTAGTGCCTACTTGCTAAGAAGTGTACATCTGTGCAATTGAATTTGGTTTAGGACTTTCATCACAATCTGGTAGTGAACTTTCTAAAGAATAGCTGTCACCTATCACTGATTATAGACTTCTACCATCACAAACTGTCAAATGACAAAACTAAAATGATTTAGTGAGAAGTTTTATGTTTTTTATTCAAGGGAAAACAATCCATGAATTGGAGGAGTACAGTGCCTCACAAGCAGTGGAGCACTCTTTATAAGGAATTTTGGGCAAAAGCGAGTTTCAAAGAGCGTTAGAGGCAACATGAAAATAGGCGATGGTTGGCTAGAAGGTCTGGGATGTCCTTATAGGAATAGCAGGTTTTATTTTCCGGGGTAAGGTGAGCTAGCTAAAGCTGAGTTGGAGGATTGTGATTGATATACAGTTAGAATTCCTTGACAGGCATTTCAGTAAGTTCAGTCTGACTTAAGTTTAAGGCTGACCTAGATTTGTGATGTGGGCTGGACCAAGGTGCTGTCCTCCATTTTGTGGATCCTGATATATGAATTAACTTTATCACTACCTAACAAGCAAACAAACAAAAAAGAAAACAACAACAAAATCCAAAAAACTTTAGTAGTTGTGCTTTAACTAACAAGTTTCAACTAATTCTCAACAAAAAGTAATGTAGAAACATGGAGCTGTATCAAACTTGCTCTTGGTTTTTCAATAGACATATCTAGACAAAATAAAAATCACCTTAAAAATTGACATCACAGAAGCAAATGGCCATTTGGTCAATATCTAAAATATAGTGTCTGTTTAATGCTGTGATCTCACAAATTCAGTGTTAATAATTATTTGACGCAAAGGTAAGAAGCAAATGGACACGATAGTGTCCATAGGCATTTAATTCTTCATCCATTCATTCCACTAGAAACTATTTTCCACCAGTTTCATTTTACCAAGGAAATGAATTTATATAAAGAATTTCTTTTTCCCTTAATCTCTACATGCATGGCAAGAAACAGAATAGGTCAACTCTTATAGTATCAGAGGATTTTTCTGCCTAAATATTTGTTGATTTACTTCCAGTTTTTGGAGAAAAGTGTGGCTGCTCAAATACCTGGTACTCAGTCACATTTATGGTCTATATTTCTTAGTTTACAAGGAACAACTAGATTTGGATGCCAACTTAATTTATTCAACCAGAGGGGTAAGAAGTAAGGTTGTTCAAGATCGGAACTTTCCCAGGGTGAGAAGCAAACATTTCTTCACTTGTAAACTTCTTTGATTTTCTCTTCAAAAGGAGCATATAATTATTATGAGGAGAAGAACCAGAAAAGCTTAAAAATTGAGTAATTAGCTAACGCATTTAGGATAACACAGTAAAAGGGCAATTAAAATCCAGTATTTGTTGAATAAATAGTGACCTGCAAAAGGTGCCAAATATATACTAAATATAAGATGGAAAAATTAAGCATATTTTATTTGTACAAATAAGAGAATGATGATTTATAGAAAACAAATGAAGAAAAAAATTATTTAAAACAGTAATTTTACCTTTTCTCCATATAACTAGAGTAATCTGCAATTTAAAAATAAAGATATTGCTTTAAATACTAGAAACAAAAATAATAATTATTAAACATAGATTTTTATTTTTAAGCTGAAACTTTTAGAGTTAATGCCACCAGCTAGTGAAAGGCTTCTCAAAAGATCTAAAGCTTTGCACAAAGATAAAAGAATACTCAGAAGAAAGCATATCAAATGAACTCCATGGCAGTTATCATATGGAATTAAGATAATTATCCTGTAAACTCATTAAACATTTCTAATTATTTTGACAAATTCTGGGAGTGTTAGACTGATATCAAAAGACTAGGGGATGTGGAGAAATCTTCATAAATAGAAATGATTGATTAATTAAAAGTGGTGAAACAAAAATAGAAGTGATATGCCTATAATGAGAAAATGAGGAAACGTCAGATCATTTAGAAGGTAAAAATGGTACTTAAAAAAACACATTCCTACAGTATTAGGTATGCATTTAGCATGAAGAAAATGTGTGAGAAACACTAACATTGCCATTACAATGGATACATTACCAATTTATGATTGAATGTATCTCAATTATTTCTTTTAATTTTCACATCAGAACTATGAAACTCCTCATTACAAAATGATCTTCGCAATGAGTCTAGTTACCATCTGTCTCCATACAAAATTATTACATTATTAATTATATTCCCTAAGCTATACATTACATCCCAGTGACATTTATTTTATAACTGGAAGTTTGTACCTCTTAATCTTTTTAACCTACTTCACTCATTCCCCCAACCTCCCCTCTGGCAACCACTAGTTTGTTCTCTGTATACATGATTCTGTTTCTGTTTTGTTATGACTGTTCATTAGTTTTGTTTTTTAGATTCCACAAATAAGTAAAATCATGCAGTGTTTTTCTTTCTCTGATTTATTTCACTTAGCATAATACCCTACAGGTCCATCCACGTTTTTGCAAATGGCAAGATTTCATTCTTTTTATGGCTAATATTCCATTGTGTGTGTGTGTGTGTGTGTGTGTGTGTGTGTGTGTGTGTGTGTACAGCTCACATCTTCTTTATGTATTCAGCTATCAATGGGCACTTACCTGCTTCCATATCTTAGCTATCATAAATAATATTGCAATGAACATGAGGTGTTATGTCTTATTGAATTAGTGTTTTTGTTTTCTTTATAAAAATACATAGATGGAATAGCTGGATCTTATGGTGGTTTGACTTTTAATTTTTTAAGGAACTTCCATACTCTTTTCCATAGTGGCTCTACCAATTTATTATTATTACATTCCCACCAACACTGTACTAGGGTTCTCTTTCTCCACACCCTGGCCAACACTTGTTATTTGTTGTCCTTTTGACAAAAGTCATTCTGACAGGTGTGAAGTGATATCTCATTGTGGTTTTGATTTGCATTTCCCTGATGATTAGTGATGCTGAGCATCTTTTCAGGGTTTGTATGTCTTCTTTGTAAAAATGTCTATTCAAGTCCTCTGCCTATTGCTTAATCAGGTTTGTTTTATTAAAATGTTGAGTTGTATGATTTCTTTGTATATTTATGATATTAACCCTTCATCAGATATATCAGTTGCAAATATCTTCTCCCATTCAGTAGGCAGACTTTTTTGTTGTTGATAGTTTCCTTTGCTGTGCAAAAGCTTTTTAGTTTGACGTAGTTCCATTTGTTTATTTTTGCTTTTATTTCCCTTGCCTGAGGAGACAGATCCAAAAAAAATATTGCCAAGACCAATGTCAAAGAGCATACTGCCTATGTTTCTATGGTTTTTCCCTAGGAGTTTTATGGCTTCAGATCTTACACTTAAATATTTAATTCATTTTAGTTTTCTTTTGTACATGACATGAGAAATTAGTCCAGTGTGATTCTTTTTGATGTAGCTGTCTGGTTTTCCCAACATCATTTACTGAAGATGCTGTATTTTCCCCATTTTATTTTCTAGCCTCCTTTGTCATAGATTAATTGACCGTTTAAGCATGAGTTTATTTCTGGGCTCTCTCTCTCTGTTCCATTGATTTAGTGTCTGTTTTTCTGCCAGTACCATATTGCTTTGATTACTGTAGCTTTGTAGTATAATTTGAAATCAGGGAGCATTATACCCCCAGCCTTATTCTTTCTTAAGATTGATTGGTTATTCATCTTTTGTGTTTCCATACAAATTTTAGAATTATTAGTTCTTGTTCTGTGAAAACTGTCATTGGTATTTTGAGAGGAATTGCATTGAATCTGTACATTGCCTTGGGATGTATAGTCATTTTAACAATATAAATTATTTCAATTCATGAGCATGGTATATCTTTCCATCTGTGGGCAGAGCCAGGTCCTGGGATGTCTGGCTGCCAGGCCCCAGAATGCTTTTTATTACCTTGGGAGTCACAATTACAGCTTCTAGGGTTTCCACAGACAGACTATGAGGCACATAAACAACACACACATATGGGCATCAGACAGGTTTGCTTCAAATGGGAAAATCTAAACAGATCCTCTTTAGAGAGGAAGGAGTGGTGTGTGGTTCTGGAGAAAATTGAGATTGTGTGATAACCCCATGTTTAACTTTGTCATATAGATATTCATTCTGCTTAGACAGAGGGTCATTCCTTCAATCCTATGTGACCCAGAAGGAAGTCATTAGACCGATTTGCTTCAATGTTGGGTACTCAGCTAGAAAACATTCCACTGAAGCTTGACTGATGATGTAGCAGTAAAGGAGCCATAGTAATTCTTTTTACTGAATTCATTATTACTTCTAGCAAGTTTGCTGCATTTTTAAAGTCCCCATGGAAAAGTTTTGAGAGCTGAGTTCTAAGGTGAGGGGCATGCAAATATAGACAACAGAGCCTAAAACTGATGCAAATGCAAGGTCTCTTTCATTTTCTCTAAAGAATTTGTAGCAATAAATCCACTAGCTTAAAGCAAAAGAAAGTATAAATAAGACTTTTCTCAAGGCCCATGATTTGACCTCTTAGTATTTATATTTGGAAACTGGGGATAATTGTGACTTCCTATAAGGGTCAAAAGAAATTCTTTATCAAAAACCTTTGCCAATCTAATCATAGAAATAATTCATACACACCTCTGTGTGTTTGTGTTTTCAACTGTGTAAATGTAGATGTATGTCTCTGTGTGTGTGTTTTTGTATATACTAGTTTAGTACTGACATATTTAGAGAAATGAATAAAATCCAATGTGACCAAAACACATCATGCACTTCAGAAAAGAATGTAATGAACATATTTTCACTGGATGTCCAAAAATATTATTTTGAAATCATTTTGGTTGAGATTATATATTTAAAATTTTCATAATATATATTTTTAGCTTATCTTTTCCAAATAACTTAAGAAATTTGGAGAACATCCAGAACAGAGAAATTTAAATAATTAAAGAAGTCAACACAATGTCTTAAGTGAAAAAATTAGAGGAGCTAAATTTATATAACTTAGCAAGAAAAAAAATTTATAAATATTTGAAAGGTGTGAAGAGGAAGAAGTAAAAGTAATTATTTGGCATAGCTCACAGGAATATGATATAATAAAACAGAATAATATCAAAAAGGAATTCCTTACGTTACCTGAAAATATTATAATTTCATTAAAAAACCATAATTTCCACTTTAGTTGTTTTTATTCCATTAATATAATTAATGAAATCTTACATTAACCTATAAGACAGTGTGCAGTTGTCAATACCAATTATAGTAACAACAATAATAGTTAATATAATCTGCAAGCACTGTTCTAACTCATTTAATTTTTACAAAAATTCTGTGCCATAGACACTGTTATTATTTTTACATATGAGGAAAGTGAGGTAAAGAGAAGTAAACGAGAATGATAAAGCCTAATCATTTGTATTCTTGTATTATTAAATAGATATATAGATATCTAATATTAATAATCTAATAAGTCACATCAAGTATAAATTGTCATGCAATAAGTGATAGCTGTTTTGGCTACTATAATAATGTAACAAAGTAATTAAAATGCACAATTATTTCAAAATATATATTTTTATCTAATAGATTTGTTTGTAATTATATTATGTGTATATATTCATATGTATTCATATATTTTTATAGCTCACACCAGAGAATACATGATAATCAGAAGCACCCAACTATTATTTATTCTTTTAAGTATCCTTACAAATTGGTATCTATGGATTAAGTCATTGGTTATAACATTCAACAATAATTTATTACTATACATAGTAATAAATTATTCATGGTAAGACCATTCTAGGCCCTGGGGATATAGCCAAGAACAAGGAAAGTAAGGTCACAGTTCTCATCAAACATACCTCTAGTGAGGAAGGAAAATATAATAAGCAAACACACTGCATTAATCAGTGTTCTTCACAGAAACCAGTAAGATAGATAGATGATAAATTAGATGGATAGATGATAGATAGTTAGATTAGATATATAGATAGATTAAACAGATAGATTAAATAAATAGATGGATGGATAGATAGATAGATAAAGAGATTTATTGTAAGGAACTGGCTCATGCAATTATGGAGGCCGTCAAGTCCATGATATGCAGGGTGGGCTGGCAGCCTAGAGACTCAGGAGGAGCCAGTGCTTCAGTTCCAGGTCAAAGACCATCAGGCTAAAGAACTAGGAAGAGCTGATATTTCAGTTCAAGTCTAAAAGACATCCACTGGAGAATTCCTCTTGCTGGGGTAGGGAAATGTCAGCCTTTTAAAAAAAAGCTGATTGGACAAGGCCCACCCACATTATGGAAGATAAACTGCTTTACTCAAAGTCCTCCAATTTAAATGTTAATCCTTCAAAAACACCCTCACAGAAATACCCAGAATAATATTTAACCAAATATCTAGTCATCCCATGGCCCAGCCAAGTTGACACATAAAATTAACCATCACACATTACAATAACATGATGGAGAGTTGTGGGATTTGAATGGACAGGAAGTCCTCTCTTGGGAGGTTATGTTAAGATGAGATCTGGATGACAAGAAGTAAACACCCGGGATACAGTCTATGGAAATGAAGACAGCTCTACGAAGGAAAAAAAATGAGTCAAAGAACAAAACAAAGTCCTGTGTGATCAGAGCACTGGGGACAAGGAGGACAAGGAATGGTACCACATATAGGATGTGAGAAAGTTATGCAGGCTGTGGTCTGCAACTTAAGTTTAATGTTGAGTGGGATGGAAAGCTTCTGCATGGTTTCAAGTGATGCACAGACAATCAATCCATGAAATCAGCATTGGCCGCAGCAGAATTCTCCCACACAAGCTATTAGTATTGTTTGAAATGATGTTCCTCTACATATGATCAGTAACTAGCAGCCCACAGACATTTACTGAGTACCTAATATATGCCAATGACTATTTAATCATCAGGGAATAAAGAATAATGAGACATCGTCCCTACTCTCAGTACAGGCACGAAGAAATAATTTTACTTTATATTTATTCCCTATACAGAAATTCTCTTGTGGTACAAAAGCTTCTGGAAGATGCATAGGATTACTAATTCTTGAGAGCTGTGACGACAAAACCAAAGACAGAATTATTAACAGCTCAAACATATTCTTTGCATTTATTGATGAGAATTGGAGTGCATTGTGCAAGGCAATGAATTTTATTTTCAGAATACCTATGAATATCTGAATAGGACAATAGAACATTTTCTCTACCAGAGTAATTTAAATTAAAACACACCCATAATGAACTAAGCTAAAACACAACAACAGACTGAAACCTTAAGTAACAAATTCTGGCTTTAAATCAAACTGAAGCTTGCTCTCAATTAAAAAAAAAAAGTCTCAGTTTAATGAATGTTATATTAATGAGAGACTCAAGTGGTTTAAAAACCTATTTTAGAGACATTGTCCTCTATAAAAATAATCTATCCAAATTATAAATAAATAAGTAAATTATAGATATGAGCATTTTACTGACTTCAATAAAGTACTATAAATGCTTCTTTTTTATTTGTGTTTGCCATATCCGCACTTTCCTATTTCTGTGTATTACATATCTAAATTCCAAATCATCACAGGAGCAGGGCTTTAGCTTCACGTTCATAACATCTCCTGAATATTCATATAAATTGCCTCTAAAAATACTCTCATTAAAAAACACCTGAGTAATAGTCCTTATAAAGCACTTTAAAAATATGAACCTTTGTGTAAATGTTAAGTAGCATTTTTATTAGTGTTAAACATTAAACAATAGCAGAGGGAGTAATAATTTTAGATTAATGGCACGACCGAGGAAGAAAAATATTTTCATAAGGAACATCAAAAGACAGTAAAAGGAGATTCAAAGAAGCAAATCTGCATGATGATATGGCACAGAAAAAAGAGTATCAAAGAACACACCAGCCTGTATTGCAAGAATCTAGTCTGGTATAAAACCATAATGCCAATAGTAATGATTAGAGTAGTGAGGGTCAAGAGGAAAGGCACTTAAGCTATTTGAGAATGGAGCCCAATAAAGAGTAACCTGCAGTTAGATTGTTAGTCACCAGTTTTGATAATGCTAGGCCAGTATTTGAGATTTCTTCTAGGAGACAAGGAAGCATGCAGCAATTTGTCTCACTTTATCATCTTGTAGTAAGAAATAACCTTGGAATTTTCTAATTAAAATGGATTAAGTTTCCCACTCTGCCATCCTGATACAACTATCAAATATGCCTATTTTTTTGATAGTTATTTATACTGAGAGTGATTTCTGGCAGCTCTCACTTTGTGCCTGGACAATGACCCATTGGTGATGGCCAACTCTTTTATCAATTCCAATCTGAGAAAGATCTTCCACTTGCCACTGTTATGGTGCTAAAATACAACACTGGAGTCAGGACATCCGGCTGCTGCTGCACTTCTGGTCTGGATTGGACCTAATGCAGTAGAATCTGTTCAGGTCATTCAAAGAGTGAAGAAGAAGGATAGGTCATCCCTCACTGCCATGCATGACCATTGTCTGTGCTCTCAAAATTACTGCCTTTTAAAAATCAAGAACATGGCCATATCATCAGAGCCCAAGTTCATCCTAGAGAAACTTATTCAGGTCAAGTTGAGGTATCCTCCAGCTCATGGACTCAGAACCACCATCGTCTTTTCACAATGCAGCTCTGCATAGGAGGTAACGATTAAAAACCATCTATGTTGCTTCATAAAAACTTCAGGATATAAATTTTAGTTAGTTTAAATTTTGTTAGGCCAAGTGTAAAGTTAAAATTCTAAGGCTAACCACAAACACACAACAAATGCACACAAAACCAACGAAAGTTGGATGCATCACATTCAATCCAGAAAATAAAAATAAATTTGAACTTAAAATATTTCCAAAAATCCAATGAAATTAAGATAAAGCAAAATCTGTAATAATAATAGTAATAAAAAGAATAATAAATGTAAAATGGTCAACCCAATCAGATTTTTAAAACAAACCAAATACAAATGTGTGAAAAAGCACTGCAAGATTATCAAGCAGAACAAAACCCAAAATTTAGTTGAATAGTGTTTAGAAAAGACATAAGAAAGCAAAGTAATTGGAAGCAAAAAAGAGAAAAGTTAAAGCAAATAATAAATTTTTAAAAAACCCTGAATATATAGACCTGTTGATAAAATGAACTAAAGATATATATATATATATGAAGAAAAGATTAAGAAGGTCAGTGAACAAAAAGAGTTTACTAGCAATTGAAATCATAAGAACTAAGAAGAAAGTACCACAATTTATAAAGCAAAACATTAAAAGATTATTGTAACAGACAAATCCCAGCAAATCTGACCAATGAAGTCTTGTATATACCCTAATTAGAATTAACAAGCGTTCAGCAAGTTAAATGAACAAGATGAACCAACAAAATTCAACTGCATTCCTAACACATTAGCAAGAAATAATTAGTCAGTAAAATATTCTTAGATACATCAACCAAAAATATGAAGTTGACAATGTTAGTAGCTGCTTGATAATTGTGTATTAGATTTAATCGAATATTTATAAATCACTTAAAATCCTGATAGCCCCTTGTAGCTTTCTGTCACTAATATAGGTGAGGAGATAAAGAATTATATCTTAATAGTGAAATAACTTTTTACTAGCTATTAAAACTGTAATCATAGGGAGAAGAATGCCAACATGACCTACTTTTGGTTGTCCATCTTATGAAATATAAGTAGTGACCCTCATTTCCACTCCCAGACTCTGCTGAATTTTCTTTTACTGCTACTGTCTATATTCTACAAAGTATACTCTCAAAACTAAAATCAATTTTTCCTATTTAACTCCTCAGTCAAGAGCCTGCACTCAGTTACTTTTGTTGATTTTTTTGGTATATTTTCTAGCTAATATATAAATATACCACTCCTTTAGTGTGAATGTTCATGACTGACAGAGCTAAAACAATTGTTAAGAGATGTTCTCTAGCTCATTGGAGAGAAGTGCTCCTGATGTTAGTTTTCTATGCTGCATAACAAATTCCCACAAATTTAATGGCTTAAAATAACACACATTTACACCCTCAGTTCCTGAGGGTAGGAATTCTGAGCATGGTTTAACTGAGTTCCCTGCAAGGCTGCAAGCAAAGGTGATGGTCAGGAGTGGTACTTATCTGAAGGCTCAGCTGGTGATGGGTCAGGTTGTTGGCAAAGTTCACTACCTTGAGGCTGGAGAATTCATGGTAATTTGCTTCTTTGAAGCCAGCAATGGAGGCACAGATTCTAGAGTGAGTCTGTTAGCTAGACAGAGTTTTCTTTGACATAAAATAATTATGAAACTGACATACCATCACCTTTGTCATATCCCATCACTTAGAAGCGAGTCACAGACCCTCTCCACCATGTTTCAGGGAGGGAATTACAAAAAACTGTGGATATTAGGAGTTAATGATCATGAAGGACATCTTAAAATCTGTCCACCACAGTACTTTTCAAGTTCTGTGCTTTTAGAGTAATCTTTCATACATGGTAAATGTTGTGCTAAAGGTGTTCATCACATATACTATTTTCAATAAATATAGCAATTGTAAGATACCACTATTGAGGTAGGGCTGTTGTCATACTTCATTTAATGTAATTTTGAACAACATAGTGAGGTAAGAAGTAGCAGCAGCAACCTAACTATTTTATGCCTGAGGAAATAGAAGTGCTGAGCAATTATCTACACTCAAGATCACATAATCTGTAATTAACAGAGCTGGAATCTCAACACTAGTTTTCTAATAGTAATTCCAGTGCTCCAATTTACCACTTTGCTTTACTGGGAAATGCACTGTCAAAGATTGGCTTCCTCAAACTCATCAAAATAGATTTAACTCCAGGAAACAAAGAAAACCATTTACTGCCTCCAAAGTTTAATATCTTTTTAACACTTAATGTTTGGAGGAAATTAATGATGCTTTATTCCAGCCATACAGAGAAAAGAGTATAATTTTCTTCTTAGCATTTTGATGTACTGGCTTTTTCTAGTCCACATACTCCCACCCTACTCCTGGTTTGTCTTAGTGAGCTGTGTTATATCTCTCTCTCTCACAAGAAGTTGAATGAATTCTCTTCCCCAATAAATGTCACGAAAAAAATCTCTGTGTCCATGGCTGACTCATAACTTAATGATCCAGTTCTCCTCTTTCCACTGTATAATTATGATATTTAAGGGATAGACAGCTTTTCTTTTGAAGATTTAAATTTACTAAACAAATATGCTTTAAGCCACTTTATACAGGATTCTTCACACACATACACACACATACACACACACACACATATCACAAATAATGATCTCTGTGCATTTAACTACATTTTACTCTACATGAAGAAGTATATGAATTTTTTATTTGATATTCAGAGTCAGTCATTTAGCTTTTAATTTTCATAGGGTATTTCTAGTATTTATCCATGTTTGTTTAATATGTCCTGGTTCGAATGTTTGTCAGATTATCTTGTGTTGCTTTCAAGAGCTTTACTGGAGCAAAGCACAGGACAGAGATTTATTTTGGATAGCATGGAGTGTGGAGGAGTTGAGCTTATGGGAAAAGCAGCAGACTTTACTGAAACATTTTGGTACACTTGAGGATGTGAACAGAGCCAATAGAGGCAGTGTGAGTAGTAAATGTGTCAATAGGAGAATAGGGAAAGAGAGAACAAAATACAAAGATTTTACTAAAATTGCACTCTTCCCACTTAAAAATTTTGCTCAAGACAATTAAAAAGTAATATATTTAGAAAACGTGGTTCTGAAAACTGTTGCAAAGTTTGATAAAGTTTAAGAATTCCAAAAAGTCCATGGGATTTAGAGTGGAGGGCTGTATTTGAGGTTATTCGCTTTGCTCAAAGTAATCATAATTCACACCCAGCTGAAAAAAACACAAATTAAATTTATTTCTTACTTGGACAAGAAAGAATGGCCAGCAAATATAGTTTTATTGCTAAATAAAGAAGCAGGGCTGTTACAGCATTGGGAAGAAGTGTGGACTTTATGTTAAATGTAAATGGAGCACCATTTTGATTAGATATAAACAAAGGGGAAAAATTCTGAGCACAGGGTTAGCATCAAGTTTACCTTCAATAGCCTGTTTCTTTGGAAGTTACAGCATTAAGATAAATGTGCAAAGTTGGGTCTGCTATGTTTGCTGTGAAAACCATGAGCTCCAGAAGTAAACCTGGACTGCAGATGCAGAGAGCTAGAACAAAACTAAATATGAGTGGGAAGACAAGATGACCTACAAAGCTCAGATCCTCTAAGTCAGCGTGGAATTCTCCACTCTTGGATTTGAAAAGATCAATACTCTTAAGTTGAAATTTTAGGGAAAAAAATTATCTTGCAACTAACATTTACTATATTACAAACTAAATGGGGTTGCAGAGAGTCAAGGAGGATAAGGAGAAAAACTATTAAAGGAAAAAAATTAACATCTAAAATCTACCAGAAAGGAAAAAAAAAAGAGTGTGTGTGTTTATTTTTTGATGAAGAAATGAGTTTCAAGTCGACATTACATACCAAAGAGCCACTCTAAGACAAGAAATCTTCTGTAGTTTGATGATATATCCAAGAATTGATCATGTAAAAATTGCGAAAGTTCTGAATGAAATGTGAAAAAATTGTAGGTGACAATAAAAAAGATTTTAGCATTTCATCTGGCTTCCAAAACATATATCAATTTTTACAAATAGTCCATAACCAAATGATGTAAAAGTCTAAATTAATTAAAAAGAACAGGATCTTTGATGTCAGATATTCTTTATTACTAGAAAACATAAACATTGAAAATAGAAAGACCTATCACATTCCTGACAGAAAGACAAGTGACAATCCTCCTAAAATTAATATAGAATTTTAGTATGATTATAATTGAGTCTCAATATTTATGGTGGAAAAGGAAATGGGAAATTGCATAAAATCAACATAAAGTAAATGTGAACAAAATAAAAGTTTAAATATAGACAAGAACATTATAAAAATAAAATAATCCTAAGTACTTTGCCTTACCAATTGTTAAAATATACTATAAAGTTACTGTAATCAAGAGTATGAGGTTGTAACTGATTCACTTTGCTGTACAGCAGAAACTAACATAACATTGTAAATCAACTATACTCCAAAAAAAATTAATTAAAAAAAGTATGAGATTATTATAGAAATAATCAACTAAATTAGTAGAATAGAGTAGAAAATCCAGAAATAGAAGCAAATATTTTTGTGAATTCATTTTATTAAAAAGTTTGAACTTCAATTCAGTGAGACAAATGAATGTTAATTTAATAAATAGTGTTACTAAAACTGGCTATCTAGAATAAAATAATGTTGGCTATTACTACAAAATAAATTATAAACTCCAATATTAAATGAATAAAATAAATAAATAAAAGATTTGTATGTGGTTAGGCCAAAACAAGCTAAGGATAAGCATATCTGTTCTATGTCAGAAAAAAATCAGAAAGAAATATATTGGGCTATGAAATTAATTATGTGGCATGCTATAATATATCATAGACGATATCAAATGCATCTGAGAGAATGGGGAAAATAAGACAAATAAGATAAATTATCTATAATATAGTACATTGGTTATAAACTGATGACTAAAGGTCAAAAAACTAATGAAAATGGGTACAAGACTGAGTGAACATCACAAAAGAGCCAAGCCAACGACCAATGAATAACTGAAATCAGGTTCAAACTCAATAGCCAATACGGAAAACAACATTTAACAAAAATAATCTATTAATCATCTATCAGATTAATAAAAACTAAGAAGAGTAATAATAACTACTGATGTTTGAAATGAAATAGAAGCTAATATTTCGTAGAAAGTTTTTGTTAATAAATTTAGTCTTTTTGGAAAGCAAACTGGCAATATGCATTTCAATTAAAAATGTCATGTCTCTTCCACAGAATTGCAAGCACATGGACCTTAGGATATTTGCTGCAGAAGCTTTCTTGTAACATCTTTTGTATAGTTACAAAACATTAGAAGCTAAGCATACCCCATCAATTTTGGAATGGTTGAACAAATTGAGGTTCAGCAACATCATTAAATAAAATTGGTTATCTTTGTATCCATTGATTTAAAGATGCATGGCTGAAGGCAGAAAGCAAGGAAGCAGTGCATATAACGTGACCTCACATAGAATAAAATGACCAAAATTTTCTATGGTCTGTATGATAGGAGACGAGAGAAAGCTACGAAAATATTTATAAAGATTGTTATATTAGAGAGGAGTTCGGGAGAAAGTTCAAAGAAAAGAAAATCTTTAAAATTTACAAAATTGATTATATTCATAAAATAGATGATAATATGATGTGATATATATGTGTATCCATAGAAAACATATGAAATGTGAATTTTAAAATATTATTGGTGTTTATATCAGAGTGGTAGAATATGTTTTGGATTATGTATTTAATTATTATTTTTTATATTATTTAAATGCTTCACTGTGAGGATGACAAGGGGAAAAAGAAATGGTAATTATATAAAAACAAATAGAATTTTTATAACCCACAGATGTAGTTCAGAAAAATATATAGACTCTATACATAAGGATACCAAGTCTTATGAGGTACTTAACCTTTAATGCAGCATTTCTTCCTACAAGTAGAAACACTTTCAAATGCCATGTCTTTATTTTCCACACAAACTGTTTGCCTTTTGGGTTTTCATCTCCTGTTACTGGCAGGGAGGAAGCCTGTCTTTTTCAGGGCTGCAGGTTAGTTACCAGATCAGCAGGAAAGCTGCCTGTAGCTGTATACGTTTTCATAGATTTTTTTTGGTCTTATACCTCAGTCTACACCTCTGAGACCAAACACCCACGGATGAGAGAGTTTTCTATTTTTCATGAATTATTAATTACCTTTTCAGAAAAGTCTGACAGCTCCCAAAATGATACGCACTCACAGAGACACATAATTTTCTTTTCCTTTTATGTTCAGAATTAAAGTCCTTGAAGGCTAAAGTTAAAATCTTGTCCTAACCTAGCAATTACAAAAAATAAACAATATAACTTTTAAACTAATAATATATAACCCAAGTACTGACACATTCATTTGCTGTGTTATTTTCTTTTGTCTCATGGGGATACTACTATTTCATGAGATATGGGCAGCTGACATACCTAAATATATAGATAGTACAAAATAAATTATTTTGCTTTATTGTAAAAAATAAGTTCTTTCTAATCTATTGAATTGAGACCAAAAATAACATTTTAGTGTTTTGTCTTGCTTCAATATTAGATTATTCTCAGTTTAGATGTTTGTTTTCTTTAAGCATAGGAGAGTTTTTTTTTTCTCTTGACAAGTCAGACTCCAGAATACAAAGCAACTTTTAATTTATCTTAAGCTGAGTATTATTATCCTGATTTAGTATCAAAGTAATTAATGGTAACAACTGTGCATAATATCCAGCTAATAAATGTTATTTCTTGTAAGCCACAGAGGAGTAAAATCTAACATGTTCCAAGGTTAAAGGAGACAGAGAAATGAAGACCAATATGGAAAAATTTACTACTGCACTTGTAAGAAGTGACATGGATATGACTCCTGTCTCTCCTCCTTTATCTCAAATACAAAGTAATTGCTGGTGCTTTGCATCTTTTTTTTTTTTCAATTCTGTAAACCTCCCTTTTATAGAAAATATAAATATAATCAAGGAGGATAAGCATCTGTTTCACAAATAGTTTGGGTTGCTTACTGAGGATCTTGTTTTTCTATTTAAAGATATATAAATTATAAAGACATTGCAACCCTGTTGATTATTTAAAGCATAGGAGTACTATATTGAAAAAACTTCTTAGCTTCCTGCTGTATAAGCCTGAATTATAGTTGCCAAAATCGAACTCCAATTTGATTCAAACTTTATATGTTTTAAGCCATTTTAAAATATAACTGAGAGTCTTTTGCATAAATGTCACTAAAGTGGTTCTCTCTGTCTCTCCCTAACACAGACTTAAACACATGCACACACTTACCCCTGTGGTTCCCAGCAAACTCACCCCTCAAATTTTCGAGGCTATTAAAACTCTATCGAAGTTGGAACAGTCTGATCTGAATTACTCCTTATGGTTCCTAAAGCCCAAACAAGCCTTCAGAGTTTACTTCAGGTTTCCTAGAATGTCCTCAGTCACCCAACCTCCAAACCAGAGATAATCGTTCCTTCTTTTTCACTCCATTCTGTATGACTTGGCACATACCACTTTGCTATATGTCTTGCAAACTTTTGCTTACATTGAGCTTATCCTGTGAAAAAGGTTTCCCAGATTAATTATCTATGTATCTCTAGTATCTAAATCCAAGAACACCTTCCATGCAGAAGCCAGTCAATTAACATTTGCTGCATTTAGTTGAAGTCTAATATCTGAATTCACAGGGAAAAAAAGAACAGTAACAAAGGCTTTCAGTCCTCGTCTTTCCCTCATTAATAAAATTTCCAAATACGTGGAATATGTACTTCCCAATATTTCTTTAAAAATGGTATCTAGTGCTCTCTTCTCTTAGTGATTTGTCTATTAACACATGGAATAATTTAGATGAAATTAAACTGTTTGCCTTGTTGAGCATCATTTACCAGGTGTAGCTTTAAGCAAGATGAACACTTTTCCAAAGGCACTACTTTAAAAAATTCTCTAGAGTATATCAAGAAGAGTCCCTTAGTCCTTTATGTGACAGAATGACAGATTCACTGAGTGCACCACTGTTTTTTTAGTGGGAAATTATTTCAGTTTCCCAGCCATCTAGGTTCTAAAGCTAAAGATACTTGCACTGAAATTACTTTACAAAAATGCCAGACTTTCCTTGTGATTTTTGGCACAATGGTTAGCACTGCCTGCCATGCATACATTGAATATATAACTTAAGAGGTCTTAAACTGTAGTGACTTCTCTGGACTTTTGAAACAATTTTTCTATTTATACTTGCAACCCCTCTCCCCCCAAAAGAAGTTTAATAAAGAACAATCTGCCTTTAATAATAGACACGCTGAACTTAGTACTCATTTAAGGGTAATACATTTACCCAATGAATATTTAATGAGAATCTATTACGTGCCAGGCACCATATTACATGGCAATACAGATTCAAACAGGATTTTATCTGCAACCTCATGGAGCTTAGGCACAAGGAGGAGGGGACAGACCATAAACCAGAGCATAGAGCTGTGTAATATATTTTGAGATAAAAATCAGTGCTTTGGAGCACTGATTAGTGAGCGGCTGGTGGGGAGTAGCATTTTCAATAAGTTTGCTCAGGGAATTCTCTGAAGTTGGGGTATTTCAGGAGAGAATGGAATTTAGAATTCAGACACAGGAGGAGAAGCCAGCTGAGGAGATTAGGATACAGAAACTTGTGATGTAGGAGGGAAATAAGGAAATCAAAAGTTACTTGGTGAAAGTATAAAATGTTGTTTTTTTAAGACTTTTAATTATCTGAGTTCTTAATTTTAACTATTAACAAATAGCCAAGAATCACCAGATATTTGATGAAAGTCTCCAATTAAGAGAGAAATACTAAACTAAACAGAAAAAGGGAGAAAATAAAAGCACATCCAGATAATACCAGAAGTCCTCAGAAAAATCAGTTGGTGTTCTCACAGTTTAGATATTGCATCTAAATGATATATACAAGCATTTCAGAACTATTTTATTTATAAACTATGAGCATGTATTACGTTAACAAAGATGATAAACTAACCAAGAAATTCCTTTTGTATAATATACCAATAATCAGGTAGTCTCGACTTGTTACACTTTTTATGACAAATTGTGACAGAAAGATGAGAAAACAATAAGAAATAAAACAAAATGGTTCTGAATAATTTTTTTGATAAAGGGATTTCTCTGAGTTATAAACTAATGTACTATGACTCCAAGTACCAGTAAAAGCAACATACATTGACATAAAAATAATAAAGTCAGAGGTAAAGTGGGTTTCCTGAGGGTCAGCCTAATCCCATGTTTCTGCTTTCTTTGAACTGCTGTTGCCTTGAATGTGCCTTCCTCTCTGTGATCCCTTCTTCTACGGGCTGTTTCCTTCATGTGAAAAATGATAGAAACATTTTCTGTGTTGACATTTATTATTTACAGAATCCAGAGGAAAAGAGTTCTGGAAACTCTCTCATAAGAATTTAAAAGTACGGAATAACTTTCCCCAAATCTCCAGCAAATCTCTAATAATGACTCAATTGCTCAATGGGTGAGGAGGTCACTACTAAACTAATCTCTTGGAAGGGAACTGGAATTACCCTTAGCTCACTCACCACCTGGAGCTGAGGGTAGACTCAGGTTTCCCTGAGTCACAAGGCTGCATGGAGAGAGGTCCTCCTAGGAATAAAGGAAGTGGGGATGAACACTGAAAAGTCAACCTGGGCTGTCCATTACAGCCTGTCCACTACCCTGAGACATTCTTTATGTACAAAGAATTTCAAGTATATGCTACTACAGTCCTAGCACAAAGTGGTTACTTAAAAAGTACCAGCTCAATAATCAAATGGATAAATGGCAGGCATGATAGGAAAGCTACATCTAAGAATTGGTAAAAATGATATTAGAAGAAAACAACATTCTAAAAATTTATACCTGAATGTAAGTTCAGTCTACCACACCGACATGTTTGCGCTTGTAGAGACTTTATTGCATTCTGTAGGATGGAATCCTTAATCCTCCCGGTGGCCTATTCTGCATAGTGGGAGAGACTACAGAATGGGAGAATTTCTGCTGGTGCAATTTAGTCTGACTTTTTTAGATAGCTATATTAGTATTCCAAGTTAATGTGAGGTTTTATAAAGCTAGTAAACACCCTCTTAAATGCCTCTCTAATGCTCAGAAGTGGCAATTTTAAATCAAATAAGTTTTTTTTCTTTTTGTCTTTCTTTCCCTAAGTCGAGTTTTCTACATTACAAGACAGAATTAATAAGAAGTTGACTTTCATTCAGATGGCTGTGTGAAATTCCTTTGTGCTGTATTTTTACTTCTAGTGTTTATATGACATTTAAAGCACCTTTGCTTTGTTGATAGACACTGAACACCAGTAATTATACTACATGAGCTAATAAGGCAACTAGAGCATGTTTACCCTGCCCATCAGTTTTTTGTTCAGCCGAATATCTCAAAACCAGTTAACAAGGAAGATCAGTGTGAAATGCTTGCTTAATTGTGTATACAGTATTCTCTAAAGCTAACCAATGACTTTAATTAACAAATTGAGGTTAGCATTGTTCATTTCACTCTCTTTTGCAGCCTTCTGCAACTGCTTTCCCCAAAGCTAGGCTTTCTCTTGTAGAGAAGCTTCATTGGGTTTACAATAAGCAGACAGAATTGTCAAACCATGGAAGAAATTATGAAGATTTGGGTTTAACCTAAACCTGAGTAGTGCCACAAAGAACAAAACAATTTTAGCATGTTATTTTTCTTTTCAGGGTGCTTTAAGAATGTGTGAATAGGAAAATGGAACTTTATGTCTTCATACCATGGATGGGGGATGTACTAGATTGTAAACAAAATGCTAGGTATTGTACATAACTAGCATCCAGTGACAGGAATGTACTCTGCAAACCTTAAATAAGCTATGTCATTATCTTGCACATTATCTCCATAACTTAAAATACACTTTGAACATAGTTTAGATATTTCCAGTGGTTGAAACCTATCATTAAAAAAAGAAGGGATGGCATTAATACCCTTTAATCTCAGTAGACTTTTGGGAGGGAAGTTAAAAAGATAAATTCAGATTTGTTTTTTACTTTTCCTGTAAAACCTAACTTTTAAGACTAACTAAAGACAGAGGGCAGTGGTAAAGAAAAAGAGGAAAAAAGTTAAATCTCCTGGTTCTGGGAAAATTGGGCAGCTACATGTAAAAGAATGAAATTAGAACATTTTCTCATTCTATATATAGATACAAGCTCAAAACGGATTAAAGACCTAAATATAACACTGGAAACCGTAGAACTCCTAGAAGAGAACATAGGCAGAACACTCTTTGACATAAATTGTAGCAATATATTTTTGAATCTGTCCCTAAGGCAAAAGAAATAAAAGAAAAAATAAACAAATGGGACCTACTTTTGTACAGCAAAGGCAACCACCCAAGAAACAAAAAGACAACCTACTGAATGGGAGAAAATATTTGCAAATGATATGCCAGATAAAGGATTAATATCCAAAGTATATAAACAGCTCATACAACTCAACAGCAAAAAAAACCCCAAACAACTCGATTAAAAAATGGGCAGAAGACTCGACTGGATATTTTTCCAAAGAAAACATATAGATAGCTAGCAGACACATGAAAAGGTCAACATCAATAATTATTATTGAAATGCAAATGAGATATCACAATGAGATATCACATCACATCTGTTAGAATGGCTAACATCAAAAAGTCTACAAATAAAAATTGTTGGCGAGGATGTGAAGAAAAGGGAACCCAAGTACACTGTTGGTGGGAATGTAAATTGGTGCAGCCACTGTGGAAAAAAGTATGGAGGGTCCTCAAAAAACTAAAAACAGAACTATCATGTGACTCAGAAATTCCACTCCTTGGCATATATTTTTAAAAAAACAAAACACTAACTTGAAAAGATACATGGAATCTCATTGTTCATAGCAGCATTATTTACAATAGCCAAGAAGATATGGAAGCAACCTAAGTGCCCATCAACAGATGGAGGTGCCATCTGCATGGACCTTCTCCCCAAGCAGAGCTGGAGCAGTGCCTACTCAGTAGAGTCAGTGATCATGGAGATCAGTGCCACACTGGTGAAGGGAAAAGGACGTGTGCAGTTTGGAGTCAACAAATCTCAATACAGCCTGACAAGAGCACAGCAGTCCTACATGTCCTCGGTGCAGATCCACGATTAAAACAGCTGGTACACTCCCCCGAAAGGAAGACGGCTAACCCTGGAGTGCCATCCCCTTCTTCCTTCCCTAGGCAACACTGGATAAATTACCTTTGAGCTGTATTTGCATCTCACACTGCCTCTGTGGTTCCCTCCCTCATTTTTCCTGGATAGCTCTGTGTATTGCAGGACAATGATGGCTATTCTAAATGCTAAGGAAAAAAAACGAACAGAACTGTTCCAAGTACTCAAGACTGACCTACAGACCAACCAACCATGTGGCTGGAACCCTTGTTAGCAGGCATTCTTATAAAAGAAACTTTTGAGCCTCCTTATATTACGGGAAACTCAGCTGTGCTCCAGACTAGAGCCTCCTTACCTATGCTATGGATTTTTACTTTCTTTTCTCTTATTTCACGTACACTGCTCTTTTTGGTTACAGTATATGATGGATATGTATAAAAAAATGTATCTTTGAGAAAACAATTACAGTTTGTTAATTTGAAAAAATATATATATACACAACATTCTATATATATATACATATATACATACACAATGAAATATTACACAGCTATAAAAAGAATGAAATTCTGTCATTCACAACAATGTGGATGGACCTAGAGAGATTATTATGCTTACTGAAATAAGTCAGACAGAAAAGGACAAATACTGTATGTCAGCAGTCCCCAACCTTTTTGGCAGCAGGGACAGGTTTTGTGGAAGACAATTTTTTCATGGACCAGAGTGGTGGGGGGATGGTTTCAGGATGATTCAAGTGCATTACGTTTATTTTGCACTTTATTTCTATTGTTATTACATTGTAACATATAATGAAATAATTATACAACTCACCATAATGCAGAATCAGTGGGAGCCCTGAGCTTGTTTTCACTTGCCACTCACTGATAGGGTTTTAATATTGAGTCTGCAAGCAATTGATTTATTATGGTCTCTGTGCAGTCAAACCTCTCTGCTAATGATAATCTGTATTTGCAGCCGCTCCCCAGTGCTAGCATCACTGCCTCAGCTCCACCTCAGATCACCAGGCATTAGATTCTCATAAGGAGCGCACAACCTAGATCCCTCACATGCGCAGTTCACAGTAGGGTTCGCGCTCCTATGAGACTAATGCTGCTGGTGATCTGACAGGAGGAGGAGCTCAGGCAGTAATGTGAGTGATGGGGAGCGGCTGTAAATACAGATGAAGATTCACTCGCTCACCCGCCGCTCACCTCCTGCTGTGCAGCCCAGGGGTGGGAGGGGGGGTGGGTTGGGCATCATTGCTGTATGTTACCACTTATGTGTGGAATCTAAAAAATAAAACAAATGAATGTATATAACAAAACAGAAACAGGCTCATAAATCTAGAAAACAAACTAGTGGTTACCAGTGGGGAGGAGGGGAGGAGAAGCAAGATAAGGGTATGGGATTAAGAGATACAAACTACTATGTAAAAAGAAATAAGATACAAAGATGTAATGTATAGCACAGGGAAAAGAGCCAATACTTTATAATTTTAAATGGAGTATAATCTATAAAAAATATTGAATCACTATGCTGTACACCTGAAACTAGTATAGTATAGTAAATCAATTATACTTTAATTAAAACAAAAAATGATGAATAAAGTCAGAGGATCTAATGTTAAAAAAAGTTAAATCTTACTAAAATCAAACTGCATGAAGTTATTTTTAAAAATTAAAAACCTTCTGTACAGAATTAGTCTTTCATATTCACAGCTAAGCATGTTGTATTCTCTTCACAATATGTTTTATAAACCCAGAGAGGGCTATTCAACTTCCACTACAAGCTCCTTCCAACTCTGGTTATAATGAAGAGAAATTGTGATGCATTGAATGCACTCTAGAGAAAGAGATTAAAATATTCCACTATCATCATTGTACTATCCGAACAAACCCAGTTTCGTTTTTATTACTTCTTCCAATGTGCCAGGAAGGCTTAACAAAACAGTATAATTAAATTATCGTGAAATTCTTTCATTTATTTGCAGAGAAACAAAATATTCTGTAGAAAGTATTAAGCAGGATACAACAAAAGGGATACATCACATTCCTATTTGTCTCTTATGAGAAAAGAAGGGGAGAGTTTTTTCTAAAATTTTATCTGTATTGTTTTACATATTTTCTGGCAATTTGAAACAGGAAGTTAAAAATAATAATCTTTGTGTTAAATCTAGAATGTCTATATTCTTACAATTATGTGGAATTCATTAAAATTCTATTTTACTTGTTTTTATTCTCTATCTCAAAAAACCCTTGTTTATTGCACTTAATACCTCTATAAACTAGTTGGCTGACAAGTGACAATGTAGGGGATGATTTTACTTACTATTTACAACTGACCTTCCCTACCTGCTTCCCAATAAGGGAGAGTATGGTTTTTGGAGTCAAACAGACACTGGCTTGAATTCAATTTCTTCTTGTTAACTATATTATTTTATGTGAGTTACTCTTCCAAGCTTCAATTTCCTCATATCCTTAGGATAATAATAATAAAAAGTTTCACCTCAGAGTTTTGTTTCTTGAGATGGTGATTCTTAGAGCAGTGTTTATTTTATTGTATACACAAACCAAATATTACCTATCATTTTGTTTTTATTGCTTTCATCATCACTGTTACTGATTCAAAATGAATACTGAAGTCACATTCCCTTTCACAGCAGAATTCTAAATCACAAGAAATAAATGCAAAACGAATGGTAACTAAAAACCTGAGATGTGTAGCTGTGTAGATGTGTTTCTTAATCCCATGGGCTTAACATAAACAAATGTCTGCGAGGCAGAATAGTCTCATATTGTCAATCTTGGACTATTGTATTAAAAAGTACCATATATAAAAAGAGTTCAAAATCCATGGGTTTGTTCTAGTTCTTTCCTCCATGATAAAATAAACTTCAGATCTCAGAACTAGTCTTACTAGCTCTTTTATAAAATTTTATTTTAATTACTAAATCTCTAGAACAGCAGATCTTTTTTTACGGATTAGCTCCAAGAGATCTATGAGCTCACTGAAATGCATGCAAATATTGTCAAGTATAGCTTCTTACATTGTCTCCTAGAGATGCACTTGTCTTTATCTCATTCTTTCTTCAAGTTTTTCACTAGAGCCAGAGCAATTTTTAAAAATGAAAACTGCATTGGTTCAATAATACCACCAGTACATCTGATTGAGTAAATAATATTAATATTCTCTTAATTTTTAGGATAAATATCAAAATTCTTAACTTGAAGGCTCTAAATTGTTTGAATTTTATCTACCAAAGTAGTCAGATTTGTCCCTTTTCACTTTCTAAAATATTCCTCTCCCTGTCACAGGACCTTAATACATGCTGGTCTTTCTGCCAAGATGCTGGCTCCTCTGATCCCCAACACAGTCTAGTTCATTCTTCGGATCTCAGGAAATATTTTCCTATCTTCCTTGATTAGGGTAGACACTCCTATCATACCCTCTCATAGGACCATGTAGCTCCCATGTAATTTTTTTTTTTTTTTTTTTTTAACGGTATGCGGCCTCTCACTGTTGTGGCCTCTCCCGTTGCGGAGCACAGGCTCTGGACGCGCAGGCTCACGGGGCCAGCGGCTCCGCGGCATGTGGGATCTTCCCGGACCGGGGCACGAACCCGTGTCCCCTGCATCGGCAGGCGGACTCTCAACCACTGCGCCACCAGGGAAGCCCCCATGTAATTTTTATAACAGTTCAGTTTTAAATTTACTTATGTACTAATCCCATTAATTTCTACCTCCTACTCCATACTATAAACTCCTTTTTGGAAAGTATTTGGTCTACATCTGTTCGCCATTGAATTATCACCATTTAGCACAATGCCTGCCAAAATAGATACTTGTTAAATGAGTGCATGAATAAATAAAGGAATGAAAAAGTTAAAAACATATTTATATCTCCAATGCTTATCATATTGTATCGTCATCTTAAAGGCAGAAGATTTTCCTTATTAATCTTTGAGGTCTCAGTTGTCTCACCTAATGTCTAATACACAAAAATCAATCAAGAAATCTGTTGAATAAAAGCACAAATGAAGTCTAGCACAGTGCTGACCACAGAGTATTCTTTTAATAAATGATAACTAATACTGATACTACTCTCATTATTACCTATGACTTTGTGTTAAACTATCCTTCAAAAGTAAAAACATTCCATTCTATATACATAAGCATACCTGAACATCTTGAAATGCCATAGTTTATTGTTTGCTTTAAATAAGAATTTTAAAATATTTTGTCAAGATTTTTAAAAATTGAGATTATAATGAGATTATAATCTTAGCATTTGATAATATTTTTCTCCCTTTTAAACCAAGCCTAATATGTTTATTAATTTAATTAACTGAATCAAAAATATAATTATGTTAATATTTATTTACCTAGTTTGATAAAGAAATAATTTTCAAAAGGGCTTGCAAAGGCCTCTCTTTCTTGAAGACTAAAGAGATCCATGTCTTTTTTAGTCTTTTATATCAAAAAGATATGTATTACAATTTATCTTAGGTATAAACTTCAAACTTGATGTTAAATTTCCCACAATGCATAATTATTAGCAAAGAATAAATCAGAAAACTCACAGAACTATATAATGCTATAATACTTTTAAGAAACCCACAGTAGTTTAGTTGCTGAATTAAAAGAAAATCATCTTGAGAGTCAGGTAAAATATATAGACTTACTAATTTGCTCAAAAGACTTATGATTAGAAGCAAAATCTAAATGGGGGACAATAAGCAACTTTGGTGTTATGCAATGATGCATATGAAAAATTGACTTAGAATACTTGAGGGAAAAATAACACTTTAGCAACTGATGCAATTAAAATCTACTTATTTTACAAAATCTCATTTCTTATTGTTTTGCTTGATCAACTTTCTGCCTACCTTTTTCCCCTTAAGAAACAAAATGCTCAGTTTTGACATGACACCCAATTTAACAATTTAACACCAACATTAATAAAGGAAAATAATAATTTCCTCTAAATATTATTTCATCTTTGAGTGAATTCCTTTGTTGAGCAATTTCTATAGTTTTGTAAGAGTTCCAATAGCTTAGCTCGTGACTGTTCTAATCCTGAGCTCTTTTTAGATTTTTACATGAATAATCAGAAGACCAGATTCTTTCACTTCTTCCCATTGCTAATTGTGGATTGATATTTGAGAAAATGATAAAACATGATAAAGCTGAAATGAGAATATTTCAGAATTAAAATAAAGCATTTTTTCTTTTAGTAACATGAAAAAGGAAAGAAATACAAAACTAGTTTATTGCCTTGATGCAAATTTTGTATTTATGTTCAGATATCCTTAATTCAGTCCAAACTTTCATACTGGATTCCAGAAACAAAATTAAATACCAATCTTTAATAAAACAGCAAAGAAGAATAAAATGACTTCAAGAGGGATCCATCCACTCATTGAGCTTTCTCTATTTTGAAGCATGTTGAACTTATGACAATATTCTACAACTTTTATCTAACTAAGCTTTTTAAAAGTATCAATACATTGACTAGTAATCAACTTTCAATTCTATGGGAGCAAAAGCAAATTCTTCACAAAGTTTCACTTCCAACCTTAAACTTAAATTATACAGGGCTAATGCAAGATTATACTCAAGTATGCTTATAGCTAATGTATGCTGTAAGTTCTGTTGTCCCAGTTAACCCCGTGCTTTATACTCAGTCTGTGATTCTGGGACTGGGACTGCTTTGTCCTCTGGCTTCTGTTAAGTCTCTACCAGTATTAGGTACTAGGAAAGTACTGAAAAAATTAAGGAAAAAGAAGGGACACATTCCTTCCTGTTTGCTTCCTGTTCCTGTTTTTGCTTCTTGCTGCTCTTACCATAGCAACAAATTTTCACCCTAACAATTCCATTTTAGTAACAGCAATTGATTTCAGTTTGCACTTTCCAAACACTTTCAGGACCAACCTCATCACACCTCCTCAGAGATGTCAGCTTCACAGAGTGAGCAGTGGTTCCTCCTTGGACATCTGAGTTTCATCCACCTGACTTTCAGGCTCTGCAGATTCCCTACTCCATCTCCAATGTTTTAATAATTTCAACCTTTCAAATGCCCCAGCCTTAGGATGGAATCACCTTCCAGTAGCTACTATCTCAGAGGCATTATTATACCCTTTCTGCCTTTCCAATCCTCCAATGACTAGTAACACATCTTTATATTACTCCTGATCAAAACCAAAATCAGAAAAAAACAACAATGAAAACTGCTATAGCTCTATCTCCAGACTGGACCCTGAATGATACATATGTCCTAATTACAGATTAACAAATGATCCTTTTGCCTACATGTATTTGTTTATGAAATCAGTGTGTAAATTCTTATGAATTTTTCAGCTGAACTTTAATCCCTAAAGGCCACTGATAAAGAAACCAGAGTTGCATTTAAACACTATGCTTTTTTAGAAAAAAAATGGGCCAGCATTACCAACTCAGTGAAAAGTGGTTTCCAATACCTTCTCAGTCGTCATCAACAGGTTTCCAGAAAGGACTGCCTTCTCTTACATATTCAAGCAGTCTAAACCAGCAATACCCAAGACTTTCACCTCAAATTCTTTACTCCACTACATGCACTTATCTCTCTTCCCATTAAATATGCTCCCATATGCACGATGGATACATTGGCAACAAACCTCAGGATTTCAAACATAGAGAGGTGAGTTTCCCAAAAAATTCTTCTCCTTTTTCCAACCTAATGTCACAGGGAAGAGACCCATCCTGCACAGAGGCTAACCTACTTTTTTTCCCCAACACCAAAATCTGTCAGTCTGTGCCCACAGCCGTACTTTTTTAACAGAAACTAAGGCAGATGCCACATAAGCAAAACCATAGAACCACTCTGAAGCCAAAAAGGACCAAGAGGGCGACAGTCAACTGCCCTGAACTGGCTCCAGCCTGACCAGGACGGCAGCGCCTGCACAGACGAGACAGAAAGTTGCCTTTGCTTCTTTACCATGCTAGGATCTCCGCCCAACCGGAGGACTGCACTTTGTTAGGCTGGATTAGTGCCGCATGCAAAGGAGACCAGAGGACTGTGCATGCTCCGCATGCTCCGTCTCTTTCTGGAACTCGCCTCTCCTTTCCCGACTTCTGATTGCATACTCATCTCTTACCCCTTAAAAGTTTCCCGCTTCCCCTCACCATCCCCCCACCCCACCCCACCCCTGGAGAAGGGGTCTTTAGAGCAGGAGCTCTCCCTTCCCTAGGACTAGGTTGAGAAACTCTCTCCTGTGCTTCCATACTATCAAGCATATACTCCTATACATTACTTTTCTGCTCTCTGAACTGTTTGGTCAACTTCCTGAAAATACAAAGTTTTGTTAAGGCAACTCCTACTGATAACAATACAATTACTACAACTGAAGCCAAGCTTCCTACATGTTTTCAACAAATGTAGGATGACTAAATGAATAAATGAAGTCATGACTAATCCTCTTGTATTACATAACAAACACCATGTCTATACATTTCTATGATCTGAACTTCAGTGTTATTTGCACCTCCAAAATATTGATATAATCTCAGTAACCTGATTTCTTATTGCATACCCTTGTATTTATGTCACACTCAACAACTGCTGAATCTTATTTACTAATGTAAAGTATTTCTAGCAAACTTTGGAGTCATTAACATGATTAACTTGTGTTTGATTTAATTTATTGTTAAGTATATTCTATTGTTTTCTAATTCTTTGGAAAATTGGTAATACCCATGTATAGTATATGTGATAATTCCTTATTAATTAAAAATCTGTTTAACAAGGACAGCAAATTCCCTCTCTACAACAGAAAACACAGAATTTACTCTACAGTTAACTCCCTGTCAGTTCTTAAAGCTAATTTTATCTCAGGTTCTTTTCTGAGAAGCTTTGGCTCTATCTATGGCTGTAGAAACCATTTGGTACAAATCTCCCTTGATTTCTATATTTATGATGTCATTTTCCAACATAAAACTAAACTATATTTTGCATTACTGTAAATGTATTTTACTATATTTTTCAACTTACCTCTTGCTGTTGGTTCAAAACCTTAAGAACTTCCATGGTGAAATGTGAAACAGGCCCCTGTACTGGGACGCCAAAGAGAGACCAAAGAAAGGAGCAGGGCTTCCCTGGTGGCACAGTGGTTGAGAGTCCACCTGCCAATGCAGGGGACACGGGTTTGTGCACCAGTCCGGGAAGATCCCACATGCCGCGGAGCGGCTGGGCCCCGTGAGCCATGGCCGCTGAGCCTGCGCATCCGGAGCCTGTGCTCCGCAGCGGGAGAGGCCACAACAGTGAGAGGCCCGCAGACCACACACACAAAAAAAGAAAGGAGCAGGTCACTCCAGCTGGGTAGTGGAGTTTTGGGGTTTTTTGCTATGTTTGTTTTTTTATTATTTATTTAATTTATTTTTGGCTGCATTGGGTCTTCATTGCTGTGCACAGGCTTTCTCTAGTTGCGGCAAGCGGGGTTTACTCTTCGTTGTAGTGTGCGTGCTTCTCATTGCAGTGGCTTCTCTTGTTGCGGAGCACAGGCTCTAGGCGCGCGGCCTTCAGTAGTTGTGGCACACAGGCTCAGTAGTTGTGGCTCATGGGCTTAGTTGCTCCACAGCATGTGGGATCTTCCCAGACCAGGGCTCAAACCCATATCCCCTGCATTGGCAGGCGGATTCTTAACCACTGCGCCACCGGGGAAGCCCCTGGAGTTTTAATAAGCAAGGGAAGTGACATCTCAGGCTTGTCTTGGGCAGCTATGGCAGCGTGAGTAGATCTCCGAACCCACCCACAAGAATCTTAAAAGTTTAAATAGAGGTCTTAAGTGGGTTCAGTCACATATACTCCAGATGGTGTCAATAACACATTATTATCTCAGGGCTTTGTCCTTGAGGCAGCTTCTATTGCAGGGAAAGCAAATAGAATGCACGTTCCAAGGACAGGGGAGGGGTGAGAAGCCTTAGACTGCCCAGGTTCAGCTCACAGGTCAACCTGCAGTCACGTCCTCTCAATGACCTCCAATGCTTGCATATGTTTTAAAAGACTGGTTATTTATTTTTTTTTTTTTACTAGTCATCTTCCTAGAATATGTATTTTCTTAAAGTGGAAAGCTGAGGACCCTGACCTATGCTGTGACACTGATACATCATGAGAAAGTACAAATTGCTAGAGAGGTTAGTTAAGTCAAGCCCTTAACTTTGGAGATAGTTCATTCTTGCCTCAGTATGAGGGTGCAATAACTTCCACTTATTACCAGTGTTGCTGAGAGTATAAAACAAGACGATTCATATACATATGCTTAGAAAATGACCATATAAACTTAAGTCTGAATATTCAGACTTTCCAGAAATACTGATATTCTGTCTCCATTACCTCTCAGCCTTATGTACCAATTTCTCTATGGTTTCTGTCTGTTCTGTGTTCTCTAGCTAACTCTGATCATGATCAAATTTTGTTACCTGAATAGGTTCCTAAATGACATTGAGATTCCTATGGGACCCTCTTTTTACAGATATAAACAGAATTGAAAATTCCTCCCACGGCCATTCAATTGATCTGCTACAATTTCTCTATCTTTAATAAATTCTCTCTTGATACCCCATCTCAGGTTCCTTTTATTAACAGTAATATACCTCAACACCTCAGGAGTTTTTGATATTTGCTGGATCTCATGACTGTCTTCCTGGGTTTTTTTTTGGAACCAATTCTATTCAGACTTCTAAGCTGCCATTCCATTGAACCTGTGTCTGTCAAAGTCACCAATGATCACTGTATATCTAAATCCGACGGATAATTATTATTGGTCATTTAGTCATCCTTGAATTTCTTCACTAGGCTCTCAGGACAACCTCCTTATTTCCTATCTGCAGTCCACTGTGCCAGATTCTACTTAAATCTTCAACTTGTAAACACCATGAGGGCCCCCAGAGATTAGTCCTTGAACCTCCTCTTTTCTATCTACACTACTTTTTTGGTGGCTCATCCAGCCTCTTTGTTCTATATACCAGTGATATGTGGACAACTACTAAATATATATATCCAGCCAGAATTTTGTGGGCTCATGTAACCAACTATCTAGTCTACATTTCCACTCAGATTAATAATTGAGTTTCAAAAGTATCACCTTCAACATAGAACTCCTGATATTGCCTCTTCTACACTTCTTAGATGATGGCAGCTATATTTTTCCAGTTTTCCAGGCCAAAAATCTTGGATTCATCTTAGACCGTCCTATTTCTCAAACTTCTGGATATCACCCTTGTTAGTTCTAGCCTCAAAATAAAATCAGCATCAAGCCACTTCTCATCACCTCTGTAGTTTACACCCTCATCCAAGCCATCATTATCTCAATAAGATCTGATTCATTTTTCTACTTGCAAACTCATCCTCCTTTAATCTATCCTCAACAACAGCAGTGAGGGAAATTTTTCCAAAATGTAGGTCATATACCCATCACTAGCCTACACAAAATCCTTAAATAGCTTTACATTCAGAGTGAAAGACAGTATCCAAATACTGATAAGCAAAGCCCTATGTGATCTGACCCCCCCTACTATTTCTCTAAGAGCTCATTTCTTACCACTCTTCAATTGCTCATTCTGTTCCAATCACACTGACCTCCTTGCTATTCCTCTAATACGGTAAGTTCACTTCTGCCTCAGGACACTCACACTTGCCCTGAGTTGTGTCTGGAATCCTCTTCTAGATTACACTTCCATTTCTCATGCTTCTTTTCTGAAATGTCACCTTAGGAATGAAACCTTCCTATTCACCTGTTAAAAATGGTCACTTAACCAAGGCCTCCATATCTATCAATATTCCTGTTTTCTTTTCATAACACTTATCACTCATCATGTTTTATTTCTTTGAATACTCCTTGTCTTCCCGGATTAAAAGCTCTGTGTGACTGAGGCCATGCTCTCTTTCATTAGCTAGTGTAGTCTCAGCTTCCCAGAGGCACTCAATATATATTTATAGCACATAATAGGAACTCAATAAATATTTGTTGAATATCTAAAGTGGGATCAAGAAAATAAAAACTTTAAAATATACCTAAAATACTGGAAATTGGTCTATTTGCCATGATACTAGTAATTTTCCCCTATAAATAGGAACATAGTCTGTATTATAAATTACCCTGATACTATGGACACAGGTTAAAATATTAAGAGGACTGGATATCTAGAAGAGAAAAAAAAAAATACTGAGGCAGACTTTCTTTGGAGGGTATACTGGGCTAACTGCTTCTTATCATGGAAGGCATTTTTAAAAGTTTCACCAATAGATACTTCAGGGAATTCACAAAGGGGGAAATAAATGTTAAATACACAGGTTAAGGACTTTGACTGAGGACTGAAGTCTCATTCAGAAGAGAGAGAAGCATGCATACTTGGAAAAAAGGGCTTTCAAATTAAGAAGAGCTCCTTGGTTAGGAGGTGTGTATGTAAACTGAGAAAAAAAATTGTCTTCCACAGAACCTGCTACTATGTACATACTTACTAAATATTTGCTATACTCATTATCCATTTAATTATAGTGATAAAATTCCATAACAAGATCCTGGTATGTAATAATAGTAAACTGAAGAACATTGATCTTTAAAGGGGAAAGAGTAATAATATAAAACTGGCTCTATTTATTTAGCCAGAAGAATATTTTCTGAAATTTCAAGCCTGTGTGACTGAGCTCATTGCTTCCGTATTTTCAAAATACCTAAGATCATGTACACATCAAGCTGTAAGGACATCATGAGGCAGCAATCTGAACATAATAATAAGAGCTGAATTTGTAGCCCTTCAAAATATAGAAATTAGTTCAATTCAAAAATGCACAGCTCTACAATGGATACATGAATCATTTACTTTTATCTTGTAATTTTTATCATGACAAATTTCATTTAAAATGTTCTTAAAATTCTAAACTGGCTTAAAACTTTGACCAATTAAATCACGTGAAACTCATTATAAGGGAGATTATATAATAATAATGCCACTTGATTGCCGAAAACTGTAAAGTTCTTGGCACAAGCAACACTGTGCAATCTTCCCATCCTATGAGAATTAACCAAATTCTACAATAGCTTCTATTGGCCCAAGGCCATGTTCCTTGGATGATCACAGCCTGCCATCCCTGTTAAGATGTCTACTTGAGAAAGCTCAACACTGCTGTAATGGTTAATTTTGGCTAATTTTATGTGTCATCTTGACTGGGCCATGGAGTGCCCAAATATTTAGTTAAGCATTATTCTGGGTGTGTCTGTGGGAGTGTTTTTGGATGAGATTCACATCTGAGCCAACAGACTGAACAAAGAAGATTGCTTTCCCTAATGTGGGTGGCCCTCATCCAATAAACTGAATAGAACAATAAGGCTCACCCTCCATGGAAAAGAGGGAATTCTTCCTGCCTGACTGCCTTGAGCTGTAACATCAGTTCTTTCCTGACTTTGACTCAAACTGAAATGTTGGTTCTTCTTGGGTCTTGAGCCTGCTGGCTTTCAGGCGGGAACTTATACTATCAATTCTCCTGATTCTCAGGCCTTTGGATTCAAACTGGAACCACACCTGGGTCTCCTGGGTCTCCAGCATGCAGACTGCAGACCTTGGTCCTTCTCAGCCTCTGTAATGGTATGAGTCAATTTCTTAGAATAAATCGTGTGTGTGTAGCCTTTTTGAGTGTGTGTATCACTGGAGAGCACTGACTATTATAACTGACAAAAGAATTTACTCTTTATTCCAGCCAAAATCTGACTATAGGCCCCTGACCTTCCTTTTTTTTTTAGAGCAGTTACCTTAGCAAACTTGTATTATAAATCCTTTCTCTGCACCTTCAAGATGTAAATCTTCTACCATGCAGAAATGTCTCCTTCAGAACCTGGGAAACAGCTCTTTGAAATGAGAACATCCAGAGAGATAGCTCTCCTGTCCCTCAGTTCCTGTGGGAGGGTAGGAGCCTAACTTTGGTGGGTGCCTTATCCAATTTACAAAACTAACTCATGTCCTACAGTTATTAAAAGTTTGTTTCTCCTCCAGATAAGTGTTAATTAACAAGCCCTGATGGCCTAGTCACATTAACTGGCCTAGTCATTAGCTCCCTTAATGCCCTTCAGTACATTTCTTTTAGCATAACCAGCATTTTAAAAGCCTCCTATCTTTTGTTTTGGTGGAGTTGAGCACACTGTATACTGAAATCTCTCTCTTCCCTACTGCAGTAGTCAGAATAAAATCTGCCTTGTAATTTCTTTTTAATTAATTTATTTAAAAATTTTCGGCTGCGTTGGGTCTTCGCTGCTGCGCACAGGCTTTCTCTAGTTGCAGTGAGCAGGGGCTACTTTTCATTGCGGTGTGCGTGCTTCTCATTGCAGTGGCTTGCACGGGCTCTAGGCGCACAGGATTTAGTAGTTGTGGCACGCCGGCTCAGCAGCTGTGGCTCATGGGCTCTAGAGTGCAGGCTCAGTAGTTGCTCCGTGGCATGTGGGATCTCCCCGGACCAAGGCTCAAACCCGTGTCTCCTGCATTGGTAGGCGGATTCTTAACCACTGCGCCACCAGGGAAGTCCCACTGCCTTGTAATTTTTAACCAGTGTCTGGTGACTAATTTCTCTTTGACACTACTTTGTCACTCTGTAGAATAGAAACTGACTTTGGAAATGTAGTTAGAAACATAAAAGGTAATACAAACTGATTTAAGCTTTTTTTTTTTTCCTGCTTGTTGACCCTGAGGCCCCACACTTTTATTTTTAATGGGTTCCACAATTTATGTAGGTGGTCCTGGTGTAGTAGTAAAAATAGTAATAGTAGTAGTAGTGGCAGCGAAAGCTAGCATTTATTAAGCAATTGCTCTGGGCCAGGCTCTGGTTTAAGTGTCCTGTGTGCATCAATTTATTTAACCTCATAACAGTGATAAGATATTATACTAATACAAAACCCTTTTTACAGTTGAAAAATTTAGGCAACAGAGAAATTCAGTACTCCAAGTATTAGAACTGACATAGGGAAATGATAGTGAGAAATAAAATGGAAAGAATACATGAAAGAGACAGAGGGGAAATAGGATCAAAAGGAAATAATGAAGCCTTAGACTCAAGAAAAGATTCTACATCAAGTTTGCTTTCCTATTTTTGTTTTGTTTTTGTTTTGCTTTGTTTTTGATCTAGAGAATTAGGTACATTGTGGAATGTTAACTGAGATGGTCTTGAGGGATAAGATAATAAGTGTAGTTAAATTGAGTTTATATGAAGATATCTAACAGGTAATTAGAAATATGGGTCAGTTGCTCAAGAGAAAAGTGGAAGCTGAGGAAAGAAATTTGGAAGAACCCAGTAAGATAATATTTGATAGGAATGTATGAGAATGACATATAGGGAAGACAGCCAAAGGAAAGACTTAACCAAGGCCTTTTTCAAGACCTGGATGAAGAGGAGGCAGAAGTGGGGTCTGAGAAATGTTCTTTCTTCCAGAGGCTTGCAGTGTCATTTAACTCCAGAGAGGAGCGAGGTTAAGTAAGCAAATTTTCAAGAGTTCTAAATGTTGCAGAGTTCAAGAAGGGATGAGGAATTACTGAGAACAAAATATTGAAGTTAAGAATACACATTGGTGTCTGTCAAGAGAGCAATTTCATTGTAGTAAGAGGCAAGAGCCAGATTGCAAATGTTTACAAAAGGAATTTTTGGTAAGAAAGTGATGGTTGTTCGTTCTTTTCAGATGTTGGAATTGAGAGGAGGAACGAATAGAATTGTGGAAAATATAGAGCCAAGGAAATGAGTCTTAAGATCAGAGAGGTTTGCCTATTTAAAAGATAAAGGGACAGAAAGAGTTGATGAGGAGAGAAAGTCAGAAAGCATTAATTATGGTAAACTGTTTCTTGCACTCTCCTTATCACAATTTTTGATCCCTTTTTTATTGTATTAATGTATTAAGTATGTTGAGTTTTGCCACTTTCAAGCAGGTACGCTTTAGCAATAAACTTTGTCTCTCTGTATCTCATTTTCCATCTATAAAATTAGAATAACAGGGCTTCCCTGGTGGCGCAGTGGTTGAGAGTCCACCTGCCGATGCAGGGGACACGGGTTCATGCTCCAGTCTGGGAAGATCCCACATGCCATGGAGCGGCTGGGCCCGTGAGCCATGGCCGCTGAGCCTGCGCGTCCGGAGCCTGTGCTCCGCAACGGGAGAGGCCACAACAGTGAGAGGCCTGCGTACCGCAAAAAAAAAAAAAAAAATTAGAATAACAACAATAGTCTTTGTCTGCCCTAACTTATGGGTTTACTCACTCAGAGAGTCCAAACTAGAAGTATTTGCAAAACAGATTATGAAATGTACAAGTAAAGATTAAAAACTAAAATATAATTATATAGAAAGCTTAAAGTTTTGTTATTTTTATTGCTTGTTTCCTGCTCCTTGGAAGAATTCCAAGGAGAGCCATGAGAGTTCCCTTCGCTACTTCCATAAAAGGATCTGCCTGAAACTCAGCCTCAACTGTTTCTAGCTATAGATCCAAGTTTGCTGATTTTCTATTCAACTGTGTCTACATCCTAAAACCATAATGGAGGAAAATAAGCAAAAATGCCAGTGAAATAGCAGTGGATCATTTCTAATGAAAATAACTTACTCATCATTGTTTATTTATGTATAGGAACTGGCATATTTATATCTTCATTTCCGTTACTCAGGAATCCATTCTGTTTCTTAAAATTAGTGTACTCTGGTTATCATAAGATTACGTGTGGCATTAATTTTCCTTCCTGCTACATCCCCTTTTTACAAGCTGTAAGCATCATAAACCTGGAAGATTTTATTGGAAAGTCAAGGTGGCAGAGTTATGGAAATGACTCCGAAATGATACTTCCCTGACGCAACAATGTTGATTTACTTGTAATGCTAAACACACTCCACTAAGTCATACACAGCTCTTGGGAGAGGCGTGACTAATTAGCTCAGTGACTTACCACCCACATGCTCTGCTGATTCCGATACATTAAAACATTTTATTAGCCTGCAAGGTCAGGAAATCTTACTGCATGGGTAGTGTTTCTAAAAATTTAATAGCAATAGCCTGATGTTAGTTCCTTTGCATCTATAGATTGGAAATAAATCTTCAAAGATGGATAAACTCATACACTTATTTCTCAGAACTCCTTTTCATACTCAGGTCTCAACAAATATTGAAATGTTTAAAAGGGAATAATCATTGGCAAGGTCAGATCATGATTATTCATGCACTGACAAATTCAATTGTCTAAAAATGTAGAATTACTTACTGTATTATACTCATTATACATTTCAAGATGAGATAAAGACTTGAAGTTCACAGTTGTGTGTGAAGTGCCCTCTTTTGGCATTTCCTACCAGTAGGTCATCTTCAGCAAATATTTGTGAAGAATGACATGTCTCAGGTTGTCCAATGTGTAGCTGTCAGTGGTAGAGGGGCAAGCAGAACCAAAGTGAATATGCTAATAGGGCTCCTGTAATCACATGACATTAGCCTATATTCAATCTTTAGCAGATAGAACACACACAAATTGAAAACTTAATTTCCAACATCACCATCAGTAATCATTAGTTAAGCAAAGAAATATTACATTAAATTATACAACTATGGTCCATGCTGATTTGGGAGAATTATGTTCATCTCTTAGTTTCCTAGTATTGGGTAAATCCTATAGTCAGCGCACTGTCTTCTTTGCATACAAAAGATGGCAATATTTGTTTCTAGACAGATAATTTCCTTTTCTGCTAATCATTTAAAGTACTCCATACATTTGATTAGTGTCTTTTACAGCAAAAAGGTACTGAAGCAAAAATGTTCTGGGGGAAAAAAAGGAGGTAAAAATCAAAAATAAATCAATAGGGCAAAGAATGAGTTGAGCAGCTTATTTTTGTATGCAGAAATAATAAATTGATCAACCTGAAGCAGAAAATATTTAAGGTTCACATGTTTTGGAACCTTTCAGTAAGTATCATATTATCCCGAATAACTACATGTTATAAAAACATGCAATGAGTGTTATTTTTTCTTTTTGTTTTGGACTCAGTCATCAACTGTGTCCATATCCTAAAATATTCAACTGTGCCCACATACTAAAACTATAAGGTAAAAGAGAAGTAAAAATGCCAGTGAAGTAGATTTGCATCAAATCTAACAAAAATGACTTACCATTATTCATTTAGTTATACAAACTGACATATTTGCATCATCTTGGGTAGAAAAGAGCACAAGAAAGGGTATGGACTATTTGGGTATCATAGATATAAGTTCAAATTTAGGTTCTGCTACAAACCTTACTGTGTAACCTTAAGGATATATCATACTCTATCTCAGCATCAATTTTTTGAGTTGTAAAATGATGACATCAAGTCAAACGATTGCTAAGAGTTCACACAGCTCAAAAGTGCCATGCTCTGTGCCCAGAAACATGCACCCAGAATCTCAGCACATATGCAAATGAAATGTGGATGAATTTAAGCTTTCCACATGTCTGGGGAAAAAGTACTTTTAAACACAGTTGCCATCTGAGTTAAAAATCAGAAAATCAATAAACATCTCATTCAAGACAAAAAACATGTTCAAGCATTCTTGCCATAGTTAAGACAAGGCATCTTGTGACTTTGAACTTTACTTTCTAGTTAGAAGCAAGTTGCCCTTCTTCTTTAGAGATGGCAGGTGTATTTTACCTACCAAATCATCTGGTCATTAAAAAATCACTTTCTCGATTTCATGTAAGAATTTCATTTGGAAAGCAAGAGCTCTGTTCCACTTAGTGTAATATCTACACTACATCTCTATTAAGCCCTAGAGTCTTATTAATCCCAATCCTTTTCATGTGTATTTTACTTACTGAGCTAAAGTTGTGTAGCACATAGACTGTTAATATCCATTATACCTTCTTAAACCTTAGCTGAATTTCTGGAAGCCACTATAAGGAGTTATTTTTAAGCATGTTTGAAAGGGGAGGGCTTCCCTGGTGGCGCAGTGGTTAAGAGTCTGCCTGCCAGTGCAGGGGACATGGGTTTGAGCCCTGGTCTGGGAAGATCCCACATGCTGCGGAGCAACGAAGCCCGTGCGCCACAACTGCTGAGCCTGAGCTCTAGAGCCCACGTGCCACAACTGCTGAGGCCCGCGTGCCTAGAGCCCGTGTTCCGCAACAAGAGAAGCCACCACAATGAGAAGCCTGTGCACCGCAACAAAGAGTAGCCCCCGCTCGCTGCAACTAGAGAAAGCCCGCGTGCAGCAACGAAGACACAACACAGTCAAAAATAAATAAATAAAATAAATTTTAAAAAAAGAAAGGAGAAAACAATCTTCCATTGAGCTAGACAGATTTATGATGACTGAGGAAGTCATGAAACACACAATCATCATGTGAGTAAAACAACATTAAGGATAACAAAATGAAAGTATTTATATCAGAATATTTTTTCATTAGTATTCCAGTGAACTAGAAAGAGATTGCAAACAATTATCTGGACAAAAATAAAGGTCGCTTTTTACATGAGTAATTTATAGAATAAATGCATTTTCAGATGAAATGGAGGCACACAATGTTGGTGTCAGCTGTATCCCCACAAAAAAACTCATCCCCTATTTAGATGCCCTTGAAGCAGGCTCCTTGGGCATCAGTTTGCAGGAGGGACCATGATGTTTTCACCGAAAGAGAAAAGAGGTCCAGAATCTGCACATTTTATCCAAAAACAAATGATCAGCAGAGAGATTGGTGTAAAGATTAACCTCTGGCCTAAGGCCCTATGCATCCCCAGGAACTCAGCTCAAATTCAGGTACAAGATAAAAGAACAAACTTGTGTCTTTCTCTATGTTGCCAAAATATGCTTTTTAAAATGTGTAATACAAGAAGAGGAGAATAATATTCAACTGTTCACTTCAGAGCAGTTAATTTTAGGTCACTTTGAGCAGCATACAAAAATGTGTAAGTGGACAGAGTGTTGGAAATAAATGTGACAATCTCCCTGAGATGTTCTGAAATTGGTTAGGAGCAAATTAGAGTTTCTGGATTTCCACTGATTTGCAATTACAAATGGAGACAGAGATGGTCGCTTATTATCAATAATGTAAACTTGTTTCTGTCCAGGCTGGTTGGGACTGGTGAAACATTGGTTATACTTGGAAGGAAAAAAAAAAAAAGGGAGATATAACCTGTACATTCAAGTTTTCCTGTTGTCCTCTAGGAAAGATGCCCCCAAATGGGGTTTAAAATGAATTTCTATTGTTTATTTCAACAGAAATCAGTAAGCCCTGAGTTATTTTCCGATGTGGAAAGTGATGGGATTACTCTCATGTAATAAAGAATGCTTTTAGAGAAGGAACATATATATATATATATATATATATATATATATGTATATGTATGTATATGTATATTCCTTTGAAGGTGTTATGCTTTCTGGTCTCTGTGCAGAATATGTAGCGTAACTGCTTCAGTTTCTTGAGCCACAAAATGAGACCTACAGAGATCAAATACTTCTTAAATATTATTCAGCTTTTATGCTATAGCCTGTATAAGTTCATGTTCATAGGCTGTGAAGGCGAAATACAAACAAGAAAGTAGTGATGAGTCACATGAATCTGTAATCCTTTGGCCTATTTCAACCTTCAATTCTGAATTTAAATCACCTTTGAAAATAGGAAATATTAAGTAAGTACAGAAGTGCTACATTAAATACTTAGTCAAAAAGTAAATAAAACTCATCCAGGTAGGTAAAAATATACAAGTTCAGAACTAAAAACTAATCATGAATCTAGATTTCCAAGGCCTTAATGTCTTTTCTGGTAGTGACCCACACTTCTTCAATCCCTAAACAAATTAACAGACAAGAGCTGAAGAAAATTACATTTCTTATTGCTCTTCTGTTTGGCTAAGTAGTTAATACTGTAAGAGTGTAATAATATGCTGTAATATTTAAAAGTACTTTTTCTACTCTTAGAACATTTGGAGTTCTATACTCATTTAGCAACGACAAATAAAAAACTTAATACTTGTTCTTGAAGGCAGAATTGCAAGTAGTTTGAAGAATGGTCTAACCTAAAATTTCTGGTGCCTATTATTTATGAATTTGTTTATTCACTAACTCAGTAATTATTTGTGAGCTCTATGAAGTGTCCTGTACAGCACCTTGGACACAAATATGTAAAAAGTATTGCACCTATGCCTCCAATGAGCTCAGAGTCTAGTCTGTTAGCCAACGACTTGTACAAAGAAGAAAAACAATATCTATGAAGAAAAGTAATGGCACAAAAGAGGGAGGTGTTTCTCTGGGTACAAAAAGAGGGAGGTGTGCTGGATCCCTACACCAAATCAAATATGCTTTGCTCAGCCACCTGGTATAACTGTGGTCAGTTCTACTCAGTATTTGAAGAAGACATGTGTCCAGTGCAATGCCAGGTTACTACTAAGAAGTTTTGCCTATCTCTCAAGCTCCCCTATGGAACTCTTGATTCTGGTGAAGTTTTGAACCACAGGGAGCTGCAAGGATAATTTCTGCCTACACTAGGCAGACCTATGAGAAGTAAAGTACATATTCACTACTCCATGACCAAGAAAAGACAATCAAAAGATCAGCAACATAACTCCTATTTCTATTTTCAAATCTCACTTGAACGCATATAATGTAATTGATGAAACCAAATGTACATTCAGAATTTTAGCTGCTAATGTAGAAGATGATTTTAGTTTTTCAGCATATGCAGTAAAAGGAGAATGGAATGGACACTTAGATAGCCATTACCCAGCATCTACTAGAGAAAACAAATCCTAAAAGAAAATGCTATGGAAAATTCAGAGCTGTTACCCTCTTCTTTCTTCACACATAAAGCACTTCTTTGACTCTTTCAAAACATGGTCAACTTCTTTTCTTGTCTCTGACAGATCCCTATCAGTAGCCTTCCTCCACAGGGGTAGTGTGTATTGGGGGTGGGGGTGGGATATGGAGTCAGAGAAAGAGAAAGACTCCCACTGGTCTCCCACTGGTGGTGTGCTTTTCAGCCTTTTCTTTAAATCTCTGAAACTTTTCTTTAAAGTTTGAAGGACTTAAAAATCTCATTACCTCTCCCTTTCCAATCCCATTGTTTAATATGTGTAGTATGCTTTCTGAGGATGAGGGATTGTCATCAATCCATTTATGTAGAAAGAAGTCATTTTGTATTTTCAAATGGCCCCTTGCCATTCTACCATTAAAAGTAATTGCTCTCCCCACAACTATTCAGAATAAAAACTCTCAGTAAACTAAGAATCAAGGGAAATTTCTTCAACTTGATAAAGCATATTTACAAAAAGCCCACAGAAAATATCATGCTTAATGATGAGAACCTTGAAGCTTTTCCACTCCTTTTCAGCATTGTATTGGAAGTGCTTGCGAATGCCATAAGGCAAGAAAAGGAAAGAAAAGTTATAAATATTTGAAAGGAAGATACAAAAGATACAAAAATGTGTGTGTTCACAGATGGCATGATCATCTATGTAGAAAATCTGAAAGAGTTGAAAAAGAACTTACGAAACCGATAAGCAATTATAGCGAGATTGCAGGATACAATGTTAACATGAAAAAGTTAATTGCCTTTCTATACAGGAATAATGAACAAGTGGAATTTGAAATTAAAAACACAATATAATCTACATTAGTACCCCCAAAATGAAATATGTAGGTATAAAAATAACAAAATATGTATAAGATTTATGTGAGGAAAACTAGAAAACTGATTTTAAAAAAAAGCAAATGGAGAGATTATCCATGTTTATGGATGGGAAGGTTTAATATTGTCAATATGTCAGTTTCTATCCAACGTGCTCTGTAACACGTTTAAATCAAAATCAAAATCCCAGCAAATTATTTTATTGATATTGACAAACTGCTTCTAAAGTTTATATGGAGAGGCATAAGACCCAGTATAGCCAACACATTATTGAAGAATAAAGTTGGAGGACTGATAGTACCTGATATCAAGACATAGTCTAAAGTGTGGTATTCACAAAAGAATAGATAAATGGATCAATAGAATAGAATAGAGAGCCCAGAAGTAGACTCACACAAATACAGTCAACTGATCCTTGACAAAGGAGCAAAGACAGCACAATGCAGTAAAGATAGTCTCTTCAACAAATGATACAGAAACAACTTGACATCTACATGCAAAAAGTGAATCTAAACACAGACTTTACACCCTTCACAAAAATTAACTCAAAATAGATCATAGAACTAAATGTAAAAGACAAAATGTATAAACCTCCTAGAAGATAATACAGGAGAAAACCTATATTACTTTGGGTATGTTGATGCCTTTTTAGATATAACACCAAAGACACAATCCATGAAAGAAATAATTGATAAGCTTGACTTCATTAAAACTAAAAAAATTCTGTGCCGAAAAAAAAAATGTCAAGAGAACTAAAAGACAAGCCACAGACTGGAAGAAAATATTTGCAAAAGACACATGTGATAAAGGCCTGTTATCCAAAATATATAAAGAACTCTTAAAATTCAACTACAGAAAACAAAAAGCTCAATTTAAAAATGAGCCAAGAGGGACTTCCCAGGTGGTCCAGTGGTTAAGACTCTGCGCTTCCAGTGCAGGGGGCAGGGATTCAATCCCTGGTCAAGGAACTAAGATCCCACATGCCGTGTGGTGCAGCAAAAAACAATAATAATAAATAAAAGTGAGCCAAGAACCTTAAAAATAACTCACTAAAGAAGATTTACAGATGTCAAATAAGCATATGAAAGGATGTTCCACATCATATGTCATCAGGGAAATGCAAATTAAAACAAGGAGATTCCACATCACACCTATTAGAAAGGCCGAAAACTGGAACACTGACAACACCAAAAACTGGTGAGAATGTAGAACAATAGTAACTCTCATGCCTTGCTGGTGGGGATGCAAAATGGTATAGCCCCTTTATGAGACAGTTTAGTGGTTTCTTACATAACTAAACATACTCCTACTATAGCATCCAGCAACCACACTCCTTGTTATTTACCCAAAGGAGTTGAAAAGTTTGTCCACACCAAAACCTGCACACGTTTACTGCACTTTTACTCATAATTGCCAAAACTTGTAAGCAACCAAGATGTCCCTGAGTAGGTGACTGGATAAATAAACTTTGGTACATCCAGAGAATGGAATATTATTCAGCAGTAAGAAGTGACCTATCAAGACATGAAGAAATGGAGGAAATTTAAATGCATATTACTAAGTGAAAGAAGCCAATCTGAAAATGCTGTATACTGTACAATTCTGACTATATGACACTCTGGAAAAGACAAAACTATGGGGACAATAAAAAAGTCAGCAGTTGATAGGGATGAAGGAGATGGGGAGAGACAAATAAGTAGAGCACAGAGGCTTTTTAGGGCAGTGGAAATATTCTGTATGATGCCATAATAATGAGTATACATCATTATACAATTGTCCAAACCCATAGAATGTACAAGAGTGAACCCTAAGGACTTTGGGTGAATACGATATGTCAATATAGGTTCATCTACGGTTACAAATCTGCTGTTGGTGGAGGAGACTATGTATGTGTGGGGGCAGAAAGAATATGAAATATCTTTGTACCTTCCTCTCAATTTTGTTGTGAACATAAACTGCTCTAAAAAAATACAGTCTTAAAAAAGAAGTTGCTTCTTTCAAAGTACAAGACTGCCTCTGCGAAGAGGGATCCAGTCTGCTTAAACCAAGGAAAACCAGAGAATGTTGACTGAGTGGGCTCATGAGGTTAGGCACTTCTAGTAAAAGGTGTTAACTACTGGTCAAATGAATGGATACTGAAATATAAGTTTGTATTATAATGAGGGAGTAGGAATTTCTTTATACTTTTTAGTACTTAACATATGTATCCTTGACTAGGTATTCTTCAGCTCCCAAAACAGGGCCCAACATATGATAGCACTTAATGAAAATGAGCTAAATAAAACAATGTCTGTGTGAATGACTATTGACATCAGGAATTCATTTGTCCTACTTGTGGGTGGAGTAGAAATGAGATCTTGCCTTTGGTGATTAAGCATGGAATACTAAACTCTTCTTGGAGTATTTTGACCAGTTCTCTCTTTCAGTGTCTCCCAGCGTCGGCCACTCTGAAGTTAAGGAGCACAGAGATAACTCGTTCAAATAGGGTAAATATTACTAAGAAACAAAAACAAAATAAAATAAACAAACAAAAAAACCCTAAAAAACTACTTGCTAAGATGTGAAAAATGAGAATTGGAAATAGGTGATGTTTAAAAGTTGAAGTTCTTACTAATTAATTATAACAGTCTAAGATCTACAGAAAATGAATTAAGCTAGCTTCAAGAAATGACTAAACTACATCAATTTCTATCTCGTAATAGGGCTTCCCTGGTGGTGCAATGGTTAAGAATCCGCCTGCCAATGCAAGGGATACGGGTTCGAGCCCTGGTCTGGGAAGATCCCACATGCCGCAGAGCAACTAAGCCCGTGCGCCACAACTACTGAGCCTGCGCTCTAGAGCCCGCGCCACAACTACTGAAGCCCACAGGCCTAGAGTCCATGCTCCACAACAAGAGAAGCCACCACAATGAGAAGCCCACTCACTGCAACAAAGAGTAGCCCCTGCTCGCCACAACTAGACAAAGCCTGCGCACAGCAACAAAGACACAAAGCAGCTAAAAATAAATAAATAAGTAAAATAAATTTATAAAAAAAGAACATTATGTCTCGTAATCTGTAGCAATGGAGGAGTGATACAAATTTAGAAGTAAAAATCAATCAAAGGAATACATCCCTCTATAAAACTGAAAAATATGGATTACTTTGATTGTCTAAAAGCAAAATGGACAAAATACTATAAAACAAACTACAGAAAATGTTCTATCAGCCTAACTGAAATCAGTCTAATTTTTCTGATTATCTTTCAGTTTTCCTCTAGTTGATTCAGTCATTAATATATTCTATCTTTGTTTATGTTGGGTACTGTTGACATCATTTTTTATGGTAAATTTTTTTTAATGACCATAATAAACAAACAATCCATTCTAATATCATTTTTCAAATCCATTAGAAATAATCAGAAAACTAGAAGCAGAAGTCAAATCTTACTAATAGAAGATGTGCAGAAAGAAAAATCATTATCTTCTATGAAGAATTTTATAAATAAACCAACCATGAAATGAAAACAATAATGAAGCTGACAATTAAAAGAAGTAGCAGATAACATGTCTGGTTATAAAACACCAGAATAAAATGTATTTTTGTTATATTATATTTCAGGGTTTCCCTACAAAAGAGAAAATCAAAGTGAGTGAAATTTAAAAATCTGAATTCCATTATGTCTTTGATTTTATAAAAGATTTTGTATCAATGCAATGAGAACATAGTATCTCCTTTAAATTTTTTCACTTGATAGAAACATATTCAGGACTTTGCTTGCCTCAAAAGAAATAAGTCACCAAAGTTATTTAAACTTATCTTACAGTTTAAGACCTCTAGGTACACAGTGCTAGAATTCTTAACCTGGATTTTACATGCCATGTATGGGTTTCCAGAAGCCTATGAGATCCCGAAATTAGTTGGAATGATTCATGTGCATATGCATATGTGCATATTTTAAGAGAAAAGATAAGAATTTCATTGATTATTAAATATGTCTGTATTAGGGTTCTCCAGAGAAACAGAGCCAATAGGATATATATAAATATGAAGAATTGATTCATATGATTATGAAGACTGAGAAATTTCACAATCTGCCATCTGCAAGCTGAAGACTCAGGAAAGTTAGTGGTGTAGCTTAGTCCAAGTCCAAATGCCTGATGACTAGCAGGCTGATGGCCCCAATCCAATGACAGGAGAAGAATTATGTCCTAGCTCAAACAGGCAGAGAGAAAGAATTCAACCTTTCTCTGCCTTTTTGTTTTATTCAAGCATTAAGCAGATGGGACGATGTCCACTAACACTGGGGAGGGCAATCTGCATTATCAGACACCAATCCAAAGGCTAATCTCTTCCAGAAACACCTTCACAGACACACCCAGAAATATGCTTTACCAGCTAAGTGGGCATCTTTTGGCCCAATCAAGTTGACACAGAAAATTATTTGTCACATTGCAATACCTATGAGTGCAAAACTACTAAGAAAACTCATTCAAGTATACTTACTTCACTAAAGATTGAGTTACTTAACCTGTCTTCTTTGAGCAAAACTCTGGCAGTAAATCTAATTTCTTTTGGATTCTATTTTATTTATTTTTGCAGCCTAAATGTTGGTTTTGTCCTTAGTCAATTTTGGTTTTGTCTCTTCTAATTATACATGTTCTTCCTCACAATTTCAGCTACATCCTTGGCTTTAGCTACCATGTTTATACTGTTGAATTCTATTTCAATCTCTGATCACTTTCCTGAGCGATAAGAACCAAAGCATAACTTTTCATATATACTCACTAGGCATTTCTAAATGAATCAATTGACATTCACCCCCTGAAATTCTATTGTAACTTCTTAATTCCCTATATCGGTATCATCATTCATCCAATTTCTCAAGGTCAGCGCTAAATCATGCTATATTGAAACTTTAACTTCTTATTTTATTGTACACATTCTTTTAATATTGCTGAATAAATGACTCTTGACTCTTCCCTCTCTTCACGTTGTCAATATCTAACTTTAAGCTCTTGTCAAGACTTACATAAGCAATTGCAACTTCTTCCTGAGTCTTCTCTCTCTACTGTTTGTCTTCTAATGTCATCAGAATAAACTACACAAAAAGCAAATGTTCTCATTAAACATTGTTTGCTGGTGTTTTCAACTCCTAGTACTTACCACACTATACTACGTTTCTAAAAAGTTTGCATTCCTGCTTACATCATTAGATAGCAATGCTCAATGTCTCACTCACCTTTCTACAGACTCTCCTGACCTGGTCCAATGCACAGTTAATGAACTAATAATACAAATAATTATATGTACAACTTTTGTACAAAATATGTATAATAATATAGAAATAATAATGGAGAGACAGGCAATCTTTCTACCAAAATGTGTGCTTCTCCTTTCATATTTTTAGTTGTTGCTGGGAAAGAACTTCCCACCTGTGGACTAAATTTGCCAGCTCCCTAATAATGTACATGACTGGTTCTCAACAGTGAAATTTTAGAAGAAGTGATATATCGCTTTGAGGCCAGGGCTTTTAACAACTTGGTATATTCTACTCTCCCATTTGCCTTTCACTAACTGAATGTAGAGAGTTCCAAGGCTTTGGTGGAAGGAGAAACCAACAGATGAAAAAAGCCTGAGTCCCCAAAGTATGACCTGTAGGCAAGCTACCCACTTGCCAAAAGGACCCTCACTGGGAAACATGAGTGAGAATAAATTTCTATCGTATTAAGACATATTTGCTTAAGGTGTTATAGTTGCTAATTACCCCCAATTAATATAAGTAGATAGAAAAGTATTTTGAAATTAATGTTCATACTGTACCTGCATATTACGTATTTGCATAAATGGATGAAGGCAGCAAAAAAGAAAAGCATTCCTCTCTTGCATTTCCCCAAATGTGGTTACAGTATAGTGATAATTATATGTCACTTCTTTCAAATATAGAGGGAAAAAGAACATTGTAGGGCATCCCTGGTGGCGCAGTGGTTAAGAATCTGCCTGCCAATGTGGAGGACACAGGTTCAAGCCCTGGTCTGGGAAGATCCCACATGCCGCGGAGCAACTAAGCCCATGTGCCACAACTACTGAGCCTGCATTCTAGAGCCCGCGAGCCACAACTACTGAGCCTGCGTGCCACAACTACTGAAGCCTGCATGCCTAGAGCCCGTGCTCCACAACAAGAGAAGCCACCACAATGAAAAGTCCACGCACCACAAAAGAGTAGTCCCCACTCACCGCAACTAGAGAAAGCCCACACCCAGCAACAAAGACTCACGGCAGCCAAAAATAAATAAATAAAATAAATTTATTTGAAAAGAAATTGTAAAATATTAATTGGGAACACATCACAAAATTCGCATCTTTATAAAATTTCTTCATTTTAATATTTTTTTCACTTTAGCACACAATTGAAAGTACTGTTTCGCTCAAGAAATAAAAAAGAACAATACAAGTAATTAAAGAGAATCTAGAATATGTTGGTAACTAATTAGGGCAATAAAAGCATTTGGATGAAGGCCCAGTTAAAACTATCCAAGTAAAATACAATAAGCTATTTGAGTAACCATGTTATACACATTGCTTCTTCATAGAAATCTGTGTATCTTGGGATTATTTTGCCCAATTTATGTGTCAATGGTTTTTCCCATTTTTTCATAGTCTGTGAATTTATTTCAGTAAAATCAAATTAAGTGGGAAAAGAAAATTTAATCAAGAAGCTTCCTCTTCAGCACTCTATCCTTCCCAGTTTTTTTAATATATATTTGAGGTGGTGATGAATGTGAAATATACAGCTCTGTTTGGGATTGAATTCTATGTAGAAATATTCATTGGATCTTTTTGAATATAATACAATACATGGTCAGAGTCCAGTGATTACTCATTTTTGTTGACCTTACTACTGCGGAAGTCTGAAGTCCACTTGGTTCTTGCTACTCAAAGTGTGGCCCATGGACCAACTGCATCAACATCATCTAAAGCTTATTGGAGATGCTGAATCTCAAGTCCCTCCCAGTTGCTTTGTATGCATGTTAAAATTTGAAAAGCACTGCTTTTGGTAACAAAGAGGAAATAAAGAATCGGTTGACAAGAGTTCCAAAGGGATTGCACTTCTCTGAAAAAAAGTAATTTTATTCCAGTTTAAATGTTCCCTTAAATTAGGATTGCTGTGAATAATGTAATCTAGGCTAAATAATTTGTCTCTTTAGCCTGTGAGTGCTAGCATTAAGCTTCAGAGAATAGGTATAATTTTCCTATACAGACTTTATATCAGTTAAGATGTTTTCAGCTGAAAATAATGGGAAAATTAACCTCCACTATTCTTAAGCAGAAAGGAAACCCTGGGAGTACAGTTTAGGGCAGGCCTCAGAGATGACTCAGTCCCACAGCTCTGGCTTCCTTTGCTGGCAGTTCTTCTTGCATTTCATTATCTGATTGGGACAGCACACGCCCCTTCCAAAATCAATCCCTGCTGTCCCAGGAATTTGATTCATTCTTTGGCATAGACCAGAGTTCCTGAAACAATGACTGTCAAGGGATAAAAGTAACTTGATTGACCTATTGTCTTGGGTCAAGCCCTCCAACTGCTTCTCAGGTTGTTAATCAATAAGCGGGGGAGGGATGAGTGTTGAGAAGCCAATCACAGTGTTCACCAAATTCTACATTTCTTTTATTATTAGACTTTCATAATTGTGCCTCTCTCTTCTCATTTCTTTCTTTTTTTTTTTAAATTGAAGTATAGTTGATTTACAATGTCATGTTAGTTTCAGGTGTACAGCACAGTGATTCAATTACACATGCATATATACACATATGTATATATATTTTTCAGATTCTATTCCATCCCTCGTCATATTGTCACATGACCTTCTGATACTTCTAATAGGACCAGCTGTTTAAGTTCCATGATACTTGTACACACTCTACATACTATCTCCAATATGTCCAACACTCTACTCCTGGCTCTTGGGAGGGAGGAATTTGTTTTTGTTTCTACTGGACTGTTTTCTTTTCGTTTTTCTCCCCATAATTCCCACTCAAAAGAGTCACCAAGGCCACCCTATCTACAACAACCTCCATGCCCAATAATTTTGTCATATGTATTTCCCACTGCAAATGAATGCACTGATAGAGTAGAGCCAGCTATTCAATAAGCCAAGCCCTGTGTTTACCTTGTATCACTAGTGAGAGGGAAGTCTGTTGCATTTTAGATGACCAACTTGAATGTGTTCCCCCTAGTTCAGCGGTCCCCAACCTTTTTGGTACCAGGGACCGGTTTTGTGGAAGACAATTTTTCTATGGACTGGGGGTGGTTCAGAGGGGATGTTTCAGGATGATTCAAGCGCATTACATTTATTGTGCACTTTATTTCTATTATTATTACATTGTAATATATAATAAAATAATTATACAACTCACCATGATGCAGAATCAGTGGGAGCCCTGAGCTTGTCTTCACTTGCCACTCACTGATAGGGTTTTAATATGAGTCTGCAAGCAATTGATTTCTTATGGTCTCTGGGCAGTCAAACCTCTCTGCTAATGATAATCTGTATTTGCAGCCACTGCCTCAGTTCCACCTCAGATCACCAGGCATTAGATTCTCATAAGGAGTGCGCAACCTATATCCCTCACATGCGCAGTTCACAGTAGGGTTTGTGCTCCTATGAGAATCTAATGCTACCGTTGATCTGACAAGAGGCAGAGCTCAGGCGGTAATGAGAGTGAAGGGGAGCAGCTGTAAATACAGATGAAGCTTCACTCGCTCACCTCCTGCTGTGCGACCTGGTTCCTAAGAGGCCATGGACGCGTACGGGTCCATGCACAGGGGTTGGGGATCCCTGCCCCAGTTCCTGAAAGATGCTTTACGTTGAATGATGCCAAAATAACCTAATAATCATACTTTCAGGGATAAATCTATGGCACACAGAGTGAAAAGTGATGACTCAGGCACAGGTCTAGAGAGATACAGGGCAGCAGTCTCTGAAATCTCAAACATATTCTAGTGCCAAGAAAACTTCAAGTTATTTTAACAGGGGCACTGCAGTGGTGATTTTTACTCCTCCTCTCTGTTAGTAAACCAGGCTTTTCTTTGCTTAAGCAGCTGTCATATTGTAAGCCTAAAAATGCATGTTTGAAGAAAAGAATGCTAACCTTGAGTGAACTGGCTGCAAGTTCCATATTTTAAAATATGGTCTGTGAATTTTACCTTATATGAAGATAATTATCAATGCTGAATTCTCCAAACTATGATCAGAAGCTACTAGAAGTTCAGTGAAGAATTTTTATGGTATGTGTGTATCTTCTTGGCACCAGAATTATTTTTTTCTCTTGTATTTTATGGCTTAGAATTAATCATAAGATTGATGAGCAAAGCCTAAACAATTAGTGAAGATATTAATTATAAAAGAGCTTAAGGAAGTCAAATTTTACTGAAATGTGTCTGATATGAGTCAACAGTAACAGCTTATAAGTGAAGAACGTACATCATATATTCATAGTTAATATACATAAATAAATGTCTAATGAGTTAATGATATCCACAGTGTTTCAGAATATTTAAAATTTTCTCTCCTTTGAGATGTGATCATTTCCTCCATATTTCCAGATGCTATTAATTTTTTGTCCCTCAGTCCATGCTGTCCTCCTGGGAAGACTGTCAACTGAAAACAAAATGCACAACCTGCAAGTTGTGAGTTAAGCCTTATTTGGGGCAAAATGAGGAATATAGCCTGGGAGACAGCATTTCAGATAGCTCTGAGAAACTGCTCCAAAGACGTAGGCGGGAAGGTCGGTGCTATATATAATTTTAGTGAGGAGGGGTACGTGCAGTCAAGCACACATTTTGGCAGAGGCTTGCTGCTCGTCACGAGGAGCAGATGTCACCATTAATGATCTTAGTGCTTTTCTAGATACGAGAAGATGCAAGAATCGGGCTCATAAAATCTTCTGAAAATATCTAGCTATCTAAAGACCTGTTCTGCCAGTTTTTCCCAGAGCACAGAGTGCCTCATTCCTGATCTCCACCCTGAACTCTTTTCAGGGAGTGTTGAAGGTCAGCAGCTGCAGTAGCTCATGATTTAATCCTTGTAGAAGTAGATGGCAAGTGCCAATTTGTAGGTGGCAAGACTTTCCAACTACACAAGTTCACAGTAATTTTTGTTTTTATTTTTGTATTTTCAGAGCCCTTATTGACTAGCTACTGGTCTTTAATATCAATCTCTTCTTGCCAGTATAATTCAGATTTCTCAAGAGCATAGTAAAATCAGCATAATTCTTTATAACCCACAGAGGTTGGAGCATAGGATAAGTAATTAATGAAAACTAACTGATTGAAAAAAAATTCACCAAAATGTCCATTGCTTCATTGCTAAACTAAATGACATATACAAAGAATGTGATAAAAATTGTTACTGTTTAAAATTACGTGTTCTACCATATGAGCACCTTCAAATTTCCAGCCTCATCCTTCTCACTGTAATTGGTTCAATACTGAGGGTGAATTGTCTCTAGATCTCTTGTGGTATTATTATTCTTATTCCTCTAGTGTCCAATCTACCAGTAGTGATGGTAATAATAATTTAACACATCTAATAACAGTATCCATTTTCCAATGATGTCTTTGCACAACACCTCTAACATCTGCCTATCAAAAAGGATAATAAAATATATTATAAAATATAAAAACATAAATAGAACTCCACTATAACACAGCTCATTATGACATGAAGATCATATTGCAGAACAATGTTCCTTGAAATGTCAAAATCACATAGAATAAAATTATTAAAGACAAAGAGTTTACAAGGTAAATTGCCTATTCTTTAAAAAATAATATAAAGTATTAAGAATACAATAGGACTGGGGTCACCAAGGTTCTGTTCATTACAGCCCTAATCTAGAAAACATTAGTAAGAGTGTTTTGCAAATGTGATATTTACATAAGACTAGGAAATTCTGAACTTAAATCTCTCTCCTGTGGATTCACACTAGTATGTTAGTGTATTGAGAAGTCCCTGAGATGTTACACAGAAAGGACACTACTTTGAATGTGTTTAAAGTACAAAATACAAGTTTCAAATTTATTCAAGCAAAAAGGAATATTTCCATGGAAAACCTATTAACTTGTAGAGGTGTTTTGAGGGACATTGGCTGGGGAAGTGCTGAGATAGGTAAAATGGATTTGTACTAGAAATCAAAGCGAGCTCATTTCTGATCTTAGCTAGGTAGCTCTAGGACTTAGGAATTCACACAGTTATGGAAGGACATACCACGTGCTTTCAGTTCCAATTAAAACAGACTTTTAATTGTATTCATCCGTGAATAAAAAATTTAGTACTGATATTTCCATTTGGATGCTTTTAGTTTCAACAACAGCAAACCCAATTCAAATACATGTCCTGAGGCTTGAGAGCCAGGAACACAGTGTTATTACCAAGCCAGGCCACATTATTTTTTTCCTTGTCTCTACAATGTTTCCTACCCTGTTTTCTCCTGCAGAGGATTCCTCTTATGGTCTCAAAATGCTTTCTCTAGATACTTGGCTGTATAGGTCCTCTTTCGTATTCTACAGATGTGCTAGAGTATCTTTTGCCCAAAACATTCAGCGAATTCTGAGATGTACTCCAATCAGGTTAAGTCATATGTGCTCCATTTACTAATCACATTGGCCAGACACTGAAATGCACTGCTAGGGTTCATCCTAGGTCATGTGCTCTACCCCTGAAAGTAGGAATGGAATTAGCTTCCCTCAAGGTACAAGGGTCTATTAGTCACAAATGGGGATTTTGAAGATGAAAAAATATGACATGGATACACATGCAGGAACAAAACTTATCTTCTTCATTTGAGGAGAATGCAAGGATTAAAAATAACAAATTTGTAAAATGATAAAAGCTTAAAAATAAAAGGGTAGAGTAAGTGAAAACAACCAAAGTGATTTCAGTGGAATCATTAAAATATACATGGTTCATGTAAAGAGTAGACATTGCTATCTAGGGATGTATTTTTAAAAATGTAACCCTTCCTCTGTAAGTTAATCAAAAAATTCCTTTGTAAGAAATTAATCTGTGTTTCTGGAAGACATAAAAATACCTATGGAAATCAGGTAGTTACTGATTTTCATCCAAAATTTAATTACAGACACAATTTCAGAGAGTGAATCACACAAAGACCAAATGAGATGACATATTAACCACTACTTTTTTCACATGTTTAAGAAAATATACTTTTGAATTTGCCAATAAAATTTTAGTGCATTTACTCAGATTTTGGACAGCCATTTAAACTTCTCAATCAAGAAATGTTACCTCTTATCAGTGACTGATTAAATTTTAATAATTAGAAAATTTTTACTTTACTTGAATTTAAATAGAACAAGACAACATTTATATATTTATTGGTACTACATAGAAAATAGCAGTTAAGGACTTTTCTAAGTTATACATGATGTTTTGTTTAAAACAAAATGAAAATAATAAAGAGTGCTTACTTACCTAATTTGCTATCTTTGCCTAAAGAAGTCAATACTATGAGGTTCAGGAAATTATGAACTTTTTTGGTAATGAATATCTTTAAAACCTAGAAAAAAAGACCCTCCTTCCCCTTGTCTTACCAGCAAGGTGCAAGCCTAAGAGACAATTCCAAGTGGGGCTGGGTGGACCAGGTTTAAAAACTCCATCTTTGACAGGAAAAATTGATTTTAGGGCCAATCTCAAGTAAAGTGCTATGCACATTTGGTGTTAAGCCCCCAATTCCTTCCAATCAGAACACAGACTTGTACCCCTCTTTTTTAGAAATTATTAAGTAACTGCTACATCAAAACCTATACTAACATAACACATTTTTTAAAATTTTGTTTTATTTTTGTTTTTTGTCAGCCTGGGTCCAAAGAATCCCAAGAAATTCTTTGCTTTAAATGTTCCAGGGCTTCCCTGGTGGCGCAGTGGTTAAGAATCCGCCTGCCAATGTAGGGGATACGGGTTTGAGCCCTGGTCTGGTAAGATCCCACATGCCACGGAGCAACTAAGCCCGTGCGCCACAACTACTGAGCCTGCGCTCTAGAGCCCATGAGCCACAACTACTGAGCTCACGTGCCACAACTACTGAGCCCACGTGCCACAACTACCGAGCCCGCGTGCCACAACTACTGAAGCCCGCGTGCCTAGAGCCCATGCTCTAGAGAGAAGCTGCCACAATGAGAAGCCCACGCACCACAATGAAGAGTAGCCCCTGCTCGCCACAACTAGAGAAAGCCCACGCACAGCAACGAAGACCCAACGCAGCCAAAAATAAATAAATAAAATACATAAATTTATAAATGTTCCAGTCCTACTTATTCTTTGATTTCTGTATAACTGAACTCTGTTCTGTGCCAGTCTAAAGCTTGGTAAAGGCTTCTTCCAGACTGAAGCATCTCAATGACATCTGTTAAAAACAGCATGTTAGAAGACCTCTATATTCTGTAAACTTGGGGTTGGAGTGACACATGTCACATTTAACCTAACAAACAACAATTTGCTGAACACACACTCAGCACTGTGCTAAGTGTAATGGGGTTTGCAAAGGAGTGAAAATGGGATTTTCAGGGAGTCTGCATCGTGGGGTAAAAATGCTACAAAGTGAAAATATGGTAAACAATATAAACAGTACAAATGCTAAATTTTGCCATTTGGGAGAACTATAGGCATGCTCAGTTATAACAGCCATGAAAAGCTTCAGAAGAAAAACACTGACTTTATCTCATTATGCACAATTATAGCATGATGATTTCCTTGCTCTTGTCTTTCCTTGCCCCTTCCACCTCTTATTCTTATTTTGCATTGTCTGCATAACTTTTAGCAAAGTGCTAGACACGTAGAAGATCCTCAATTAATGATTATGGCATGGATATTGAAATATGAGCATCAACTGTATGTGTCTGTTAGAGGGTTAGAAATTTCCTTACCAGCAAAATGACTGCACATTTCCCCATCTCTCCAGTAGTCAATGAAATGGAGTGGTGGCTATGACATTCTTCTCATTCTGTACTCTGACAACGTTTGTGAAATATTCCACCAATCTTCCTCCAATCTCAAATCCAACTTCGATAATAAACTTCATAAGCACCAATAATTAATTAGGAAGCTGGAAGAAACATTACATATTTAGAAAAAATTCAGTTTAACTTCAGTTAGAAATTCTATCTTAATAATACTACCTTTCTTCAGGGAAATATTTCTCTACTTGGAAGATTCTGGTCATCATTAAAATGTGGACACTGTGCCACTTTGGCAGAATGAAAATAGGACAAAGATATTTTCTTCAGCAGAAAAAAATGATATGCATGCTTTCCTTGCTTCTACTGTGATGGAAATGTGTCTGGAATCCTTCTTTTTGTACTTATTTTAACATACTTCAATGTTATCCAGAATCGCATGATCCATCAGCACTGTGATAAGCCCTTCCCGTTTGCCATATGAGCAATGTTTTAAAAAATGACTAATATAGGGGCTCCCGGGAAGATGGCGGAAGAATAAGACGCGGAGATCACCTTCCTCCCCACAGATACACCAGAAATACATCTACACGTGAAACAACTCCTACAGAACACCTACTGAACGCTGGCAGAAGACCTCAGACCTCCCAAAAGGCAAGAAACTCCCCACGTACCTGGGTAGGGCAAAAGAGAAAAGAATAAACAGAGACAAAAGGATAGGGACGGGACCTGCACCAGTGGGAGGGAGCTGTGAAGAAGGAAAGGTCTCCACACACTAGGAAGCCCCTTCCCGGGCGGAGCCTGCGGGTGGCGAAGGGGGAAAGCTTCAGAGCCGCGGGGGAGAGCATAGCAACAGGGGTGCGGAGGGCAAAGCGAAGAGATTCCCGCACAGAGGATCAGGGCCAACCGGCACTCACCAGCCCGACAGGCTTGTCTGCTCACCCGCCGGGGCGGGCGGGGCTGGGAGTTGAGACTCGGGCTTCTCTCGGGGCGCCGGGAGAGGACTGGGGTTGGGGGCGTGAACACAGCCTGCAGGGGGTTAGTGCACCACAGCTAGCCGGGAGTGAGTCCGGGGAAAAGTCTGGACCTGCCGAAGAGGCAAGAGAAGTTTTCTTCCCTCTTTGTTTCCTGGTGCGTGAAGAGAGGGGATTAAGAGCGCTGCTTAAAGGAGCTCCAGAGCCGGGCGCGAGCCACGGCTAAAAGCGCGGACCCCAGAGACGGGCCTGAGACGCTAAGGCTGCTGCTGCCGCCACCAAGAAGCCTGTGTGCGAGCACAGGTCACTATCCACACCCACCTTCCGGGGAGCCTATGCAGCCCGCCTCTGCCAAGGTCCCAGAATCCAGGGACAACTTCCTCAGGAGAACGCACAGCACGCCTCAGGCTGGTGCAACGTCATGGCGGCCTCTGCCGCCGCAGGCCCGCCCCGCACTACGTGCCCCTCCCTCCCCCTGGCCGGAGTAAGCCAGAGCCCCGGAATCAGCGGCTCCTTTAACCCCGCCCTGTCAAAGCGAAGAACAGACGCCCTCCGGCAACCTACACGCAGAGGCGGGGCCAAATCCAAAGCTGACCCCAGGGAGCTGTGAGAACAAAGAAGAGAAAGAGAAATCTCTCCCAGCAGCCTCAGGAGCAGCAGATTAAAGCTCCACAATCAACTTCATGTCTGTGGAATACATGAATAGAAAACGAATCATCCCAAATTGAGGAGGTGGACTTTGAGAGCAAGATTTATGCTGTATAGCTTTGCTTCCACCATTTGTCCTAGGGTTCTATCCGTCCGGTTTTGTTTGTTTTTTCTTTTTTTATTTAATAATTATTTTTTTACTTTAATAACCTTATATTTTACCTTGCTTTATTTTATTTTACTTTATCTTCTTTCTCTCTTTTTTCCTTCCTTCCCTCCTTCCTTCCTTCCTCCCTCCCTCCCTCCCTCTCTCCTTTCTTTCTTTCTTTCTTTCTTTCTACTTCTACTAATTCTTTCTTTCTACTTTTTCTTCCTTTTATTCTGAGCCGTGTGGATGAAAGGCTCTTAGTGCTGCACCCAGTAGTCAGTGCTGTGCCTGTGAGGTGGGAGAGCCAACTTCAGGACACTGGTCCACAAGAGACCTCCCAGCTCCACGTAATATCAAATGGCGAAAATCTCCCAGAGATCTCCAACTCAACACCAGCATCCAGCTTCACTCAATGACCAGAAAGCTACAGTGCTGTACATCCAATGCCAAACAATTAGCAAGACAGGAACACAACCCTACCCATTAGCAGAGAGGCTGCCTAAAATCATAATAAGTCCACAGACACCCCAAAACACACCACCAGACGTGGACCTGCCCACCAGAAAGACAAGATCCAGCCTCAACCACCAGAACACAGGCACTAGTCCCCTCCACCAGAGAGCCTACACAACCCACTGAACCAACCTTAGCCACTGGGCACAGACACCAAAAACAACAGGAACTACGAGCCTGCAGCCTGCAAAAAGGAGACCCCAAACACAGTAAGATAAGCAAAATGAGAAGACAGAAAAACACACAGCAGATGAAGGAGCAAGATAAAAACCCATCAGACCTAACAAATGAAGAGGAAATAGGCAGTCTACCTGAAAAAGAATTCAGAATAATGATAGTAAAGATGATCCAAAATCTTGGAAACAGAATGGACAAAATGCAAGAAACATTTAACAAGGACCTAGAAGAACTAAAGATGAAACAAACAATGATGAACAACACAATAAATGAAATGAAAAATACTCCAGATGGGATCAATAGCAGAATAACTGAGGCAGAAGAACGGATAACTGACCTGGAAGATGAAATAGTGGAAATAACTACTGTAGAGCAGAATAAAGAAAAAGGAATGAAAAGAACTGAGGACAGTCTCAGAGACCTCTGAGCCAACATTAAAGGCACCAACATTCGAATTACAGGGGTCCCAGAAGAAGAAGACAAAAAAGAAAGGTACTGAGAAAATATTTGAAGAGATTATAGTCGAAAACTTCCCTAATATGGCATAGGAAATAGTTAATCAAGTCCAGGAAGCACAGAGAGTCCCATACAGGATAAATCCAAGGAGAAATATACCAAGACACATATTAATCAAACTGTCAAAAATTAACTACAAAGAAAACATATTAAAAGCAGCAAGGGAAAAATAACATAAAAGGGAATCCCCATAAGGTTAACAGCTGATCTTTCAGCAGAAACTCTGCAAGCCAGAAGGGACTGGCAGGACATATTTAAAGTGATGAAGGAGAAAAACCTGCAACCAAGATTACTCTACCCAGCAAGGATCTCATTCAGATTTGATAGAGAAATTAAAACCTTCACAGACAAGCAAAGGCTGAGAGAGTTCAGCACCACCAAACGAGCTTTACAACAACTGCTAAAGGAACTTCTCTGGGCAAGAAGCATAAGAGAAGGAAAAGACCAACAATAACGAACCCAAAACAACTAAGAATATGGGAATAGGAGCATACATATCGATAATTACCTTAAATGTAAATGGACAAAATGCTCCCACCAAAAGACACAGATTGGCTGAATGGATACAAAAACAAGACCCATATATTTGCTGCCTACAATAGACCAACTTCAGACAGAGAGACACATACAGACTGAAAGTAAGGGGATGGAAAAAGATATTTCATGCAAATGGAAACCAAAAGAGAGCTGGAGTAGCAATTCTCATATCAGACAAAATAGACTTTAAAATAAAGACTATTAGAAGAGACAAAGAAGGACACTACATAATGATCAACGGATCGATACAAGAAGATATAACAATGGTAAATATTTATGCACCCAACATAGGAGCACCTCAATACATAAGGCAAATTCTAACAGCCATAAAAGGGGAAATCGACAGTAACACATTCATAGTAGGGGATGTTAACACCCCACTTTCACCCATGGACAGATCATCCAAAATGAAAATAAGGAAACACAAGCTTTAAATGATACATTAAACAAGAAGGACTTAATTGATATTTATAGGACATTCGATCCAAAAACAACAGAATACACATTTTTCTCAAGTGTTCATGGAACATTCTCCAGGATAGATCATATCTTGGGTCACAAATCAAGCCTTGGTAAATTTAAAAAACCTGAAATTGTATCAAGTATTTTTTCCGACCACAACGCTATGAGACTAGATATGAATTACAGGAAAAGATCTGTAAAAAATACACACACATGGAGGCTAAACAATACACTACTTAATAACGAAGTGATCACTGAAGAAATCAAAGAGGAAATCAAAAAATACCTAGAAACAATGACAATGGAGACACAACGACCCAAAATCTATGGGATGCAGCAAAAGCAGTTCTAAGAGGGAAGTTTATAGCAATACAATCCTATCTTAAGAAACAGGAAACTTCTCGAATAAACAACCTAAACTTGCACCTAAAGCAATTAGAGAAAGAACAAAAGAACCCCAAAGTTAGCAGCCGGAAAGAAATCATAAATATCAGATCAGAAATAAATGAAAAAGATTGAAGGAAACAACAGCAAAGATCAATAAAACTAAAAGCTCGTTCGTTGAGAAGATAAACAAAATAGATAAACCATTAGCCAGACTCATCAAGAAAAAAAGGGAGAAGACTCAAATCAATAGAATTAGAAATGAAAAAGGAGAAGTAACAACTGACACTGCAGAAATACAAAAGATCATGAGAGATTACTACAAGCAACTATATGCCAATAAAATGGAAAACCTGGAAGAAATGGACAAATTCTTAGAAATGCACAACCTGCCAAGACTGAATCAGGAAGAAAGAGAAAGTATGAACAGGCCAATCACAAGCACTGAAATTCAAACTGTGATTAAAAATCTTCCAACAAACAAAAGCCCAGGACCAGATGGCTTCACAGGCGAATTCTATCAAACATTTAGAGAAGAGCTAACACCTATCCTTCACAAACTCTTCCAAAATATAGCAGAGGGAAGAACACTCCCAAACTCATTCTACGAGACCACCATCACCTTGATACCAAAACCAAACAAGGATGTCAAAAAGAAAGAAAACTACAGGCCAATATCACTGATGAACATAGATGCAAGAATCCTCAACAAAATACTAGCAAACAGAATCCAGCAGCACATTAAAAGGATCATACACCATGATCAAGTGGGGTTTATTCCAGGAATGCAAGAATTCTTCAATATATGCAAAACAATCAATGTGATAAACCATATTAAGACACTGAAGGAGAAAAACAATATGATCATCTCAATAGATGCAGAGAAACCTCTCAACAAAATTCAACACCCATTTATGATAAAAACCCTGCAAAAAGTAGGCATAGAGGGAAATTTCATCAACATAATAAAGGCCATATATGACAAACCCACAGCCAACATCATCCTCAATGGTGAAAAACTGAAAGCATTTCCACTAAGATCAGGAACAAGACAAGGTCGCCCACTCTCACCACTCTTATTCAACAAAGTTTTGGAAGTTTTAGCCACAGAAATCAGAGAAGAAAAGGAATCCGAAGAAGTAAAGCTGTCACTGTTTGCAGATGACATGATACTATACATAGAGGATCCTAAAGATGCTACCAGAAAACTACTAGAGCTAATCAATGAATTTGGTAAAGTAGCAGGATACAAAATTAATGCACAGAAATTTCTGGCATTCCTATACACTAAGGATGAAAAATCTGGAAGTGAAATCAAGGAAACACTCCCATTTACCATTGCAACAAAAAGAATAAAATATCTAGGGATAAACCTGCCTAAGGAGACAAAAGACCTGTATGCAGAAAATTATAAGACACTGATGAAAGAAATTAAAGATGACACAAATAGATGGAGAGATATACCATGTTCTTGGATTGGAAGAATCAACATTGTGAAAATGACTCTACTACCCAAAGCTATCTACAGATTCAGTGCAATCCCTATCAAACTACCTCTGGCATTTTTCACAGAACTAGAACAAAAAATTTCACAATTTGTATGGAAACACAAAAGACCCTGAATAGCCAAAGCAATCTTGAGAACAGAAAACGGAGCTGGAGGAATCAGGCTCCCTGACTTCAGACTATACTAAAAAGCTACAGTAATCAAGACAGTATGATACTGGCACAAAAACAGAAAGATAGATCAGTGGAACAGGATAGAAAGCCCAGAGATAAACTCATGCACATATGGTCACCTTATCTTTGATAAAGGAGGCAGGAATGTACAGTGGAGAAATGACAGCCTCTTCAATAAGTGGTGCTGGGAAAACTGGACAGGTACATGTAAATGTATGAGATTAGACCACTCCCTAAAACCACACACAAAAATAAGCTTATAATGGATTAAAGACCTAGATGTAAGGCCAGAAACTATCAAACTCTTAGAGGAAAACATAGGCAGAACACTCTATTGCATAAATCACAGCAAGATCCTTTTTGACCCACCTCCTAGAGAAATGGAAATAAAAACAAAAATAAACAAATGGACCTAGTGAAACTTCAAAGCTTTTGCACAGCAAAGGAAACCATAAACAAGACCAAAGACAACCCTCAGAATGGGAGAAAATATTTGCAAGTGAAGCAACTGACAAAGGATTAATCTCTAAAATTTATAAGCAGCTCATGCAGCTCAATAACAAAAAAACAAAAAACCCAATCCAAAAATGGGCAGAAGACCTCAAGAGACATTTCTCCAAAGAAGATATACAGACTGCCAATAAACACATGAAAGAATGCTCAACTTCATTAATCATTAGAGAAATTCAAATCAAAACTACAATGAGATATTATCTCACACCAGTCAGAATGGCCATCATCAAAAAATCTAGAAACAATAAATGCTGGAGAGGGTGTGGAGAAAAGGGAACCCTCTTGCACTGTTCGTGGGAATGTAAGTTGATACAGCCACTGTGGAGAACAGTATGGAGCCTCCTTAAAAATCTACAAATAGAACTACCATATGACCCAGCAATCCCACTACTGGGCATATACCCTGAGAAAACCATAATTCAAAAAGAGTCATGTATCAAAATGTTCATTGCAGCTCTATTTACAATAGCCCAGAGATGGAAATAACCTAAGTGTCCATCATCGTATGAATGGATAAAGAAGATGTGGGACATATATACAATGGAATATTACTCAGCCATAAAAAGAAATGAAATTGAGCTATTTGTAATGAGGTGGATAAGACCTAGAGTCTGTCACATAGAGTGAAGTAAGTCAGAAAGAGAAAGACAAATACCGTATGCTAACACATATATATGGAATTAAAAAAAAAAATGTCATGAAGAACCTAGGGGTAAGACAGGAATAAAGACACAGACCTACTAGAGAATGGACTTGAAGATATGGGGAGGGGGAAGGGTAAGCTGTGACAAAGCGAGAGAGAGGCATGTACATATATACACTACCAAACGTAAGGTAGATAGCTAGTGGGAAGCAGCTGCATAGCACAGGGAGTTCAGCTCGGTGCTTTGTGACCGCCTGGAGGGGTGGGATAGGGAGGGTGGGAGGGAGGGAGACACAAGAAGGAAGAGGTATGGGAACATATGTATATGTATAACTGGTTCACTTTGTTATAAAGCAGAAACTAACACACCATTGTAAAGCAATTATCCTCAAATAAAGATGTTAAAAATAAAAAAACGTTGGGAGACAAGGGCCTACTGTATAGCACAGGCAACTATAGTCAATATCTTGTAATAACCTACCATGGTAAAAAATCTGAAAAAGAATGTATATATATTCTTTATGTATATATAACTGAATCACTTTGCTGTACACCTGAAACTAACACAACATTGTAAATCAACTATACTTCAATAAAAATTTTTTTTAAGTTAGGGGGGAAAAATGACTAATATAAATCAATGGAGAATGAATTAATTAATAACACAACAGGTAAACTAGTCATTTAAATCCCTTAAAATAGTTCTCAGTGAATTATTCATCATTCACTATTCTTTGCAGTTTAAGTGAAATATTACAGTAAGTATCTTCTTTCTAAAGGAAATCAATTTTCCTTTACTAATATGTTTTATTAGAAAATAGCAATAGTTCATGATGTGTTAATTAAAGAAAATCTGCTCTCATCTCCACTCTGACTTCTTTCTTCTACGTGTGAAAATAGCTTGCATGAAAATAAGAGGAGACTAAAGTTATCGTGCATCATAATTTTGTAAGAGCACTATTTGGTTCTTAGATTTAGATTTAACGACCATAAGCAGAAAGACACACGTAATTTTCTACACCTCTTTAGCAGAGCTATAGTGTTCTTGAACTTGATTGCTCATATTATCAGGATTTCAAATTTTTGTTTAGTTGTTTAATTCATGCTTCGAAATCTCCATTTACAAAATGTGCATAATAGATAGAATATGGCTTTCGATTCATCCTTCTAAACCCAGTTTTCAAAATTGCACATATATCAAAATTATTCAGTTTGAGGAGATATCTGATCAGAGGCTCTACTCTCATTTTGTTCTTACAACACCTTTTCTGATAGATCTAAGTATTGGGTTACATTGCCTGACATTAGTACTAAACAAAATTGACTATAAAAATCAGAAACGAGATTCTCGAGTACAGCTTGTACTGTACCCTTCCATACAGTTAGACTTGGTTCCTTTGGTTATTTGTGAAGTTTTTCCTGCATATAATCTTCAGAGCTCCAACAAGTGAACTTTAAGATCTGCTGATATTTTAGAAGAAGCTTTGTGTGCGGCTTTTTCCTTTATACTAGATGACCAAGGAATTTATTTTCTTTATAGTATTAAAAGAAATTCGTTACAAATTTGGCAAATTTGGACAAAAGTTAGTCATCAGTGACCAAGTTTCTTATAGTTTTTGATTCTATTATATCTATCTTTCACCAGAAAGTCGTTTTATAAGTTTTCACACCAGCTATTAAAATAGAAATCTAGAAATTTCCTAGGACAAACAGCAATAATAACTAAAATCCATATAAATACATGCAACGTACAAGTATTTGATATTCCATATTTTGTATGGAAACGCAATTATCACCAGTATTTCAGTGCTATATATGTTATTACTATTCCCATTTTACGTACAAGAAAGGTAAAACTCAGAACAAAGCCAGGCAAGTCCACAAAACCACTAAATTGGAAAGCTGGGAAACAGTCCAAAGTTTTTTGATCCCAAGTTTTTAACTCTTTTCAATCCAACAATAAGCCTTTCTAGAACTCAATTTACCTATGCAAAACGCCTTTCTTACAACATATTAAATCCCTATTTCTGGTTCATTATTTAAACACTGTTAGTGTCTATGAATATGTGCTAGATTTATATCCACAATCTATAAAATGTACAGAGAATAGTCAGTTAATGAAGGAAACTTCTAAATCCAATCATAAGTACAACTATAAAAACACAAGAGTGGGAGTCTTGGTTACAGACCATGAGGGTCCTCATTCATGAAGATATTGAATATTGTTCTATCTAATATTTTCATATAAAAACATTCTTGGAGATTATCATACTAAGTGAAGTAAGTCAGACAGAGAAAGGCAAATATCATATGATATCACTTGTATGTGGAATCTAAAAAAATGATACAAATGAACTTATTTACAAAACAGAAATAGACTCACAGATAGAAAACAAACTTATGGTTACCAAAGGGGAAGGGGGAAATGGATAAATTAGGACTATGATTAACAGATACACACTACCATATATAAAATAGATAAACAACAAGGATTTACTGTATAGCACAGGGAAATATATTCAATATCTTGTAATAACCTATAATGGAAAATAATCTGAAAAAAGAATACACATATATATATATATATGTATGTATAGCAGAATCACTTTGCTATACACCTGAAACATTATAAATCAACTATACTTCAATAAAAAAAAATCCTTGGCCATAACCCAATAAAAATCAGGAAGGCTTTCACTGATTTATTCAGTCTCTACTGATATTTTTCTGCTCTGAATTAGAGGCTAAGTCCTAATTTAACTGCCAATTAGATGTGGTCTGATTTCTCACTTGTAATTCATGAGCACCTCATCTCTCTAAGTAGATTTTAGGTATCTTGGGAGAAGACATCTCCACAAACTCTTCCTTTGAATTCTGGAGATATTTAGCATAGGTCCCTGTACGTATTAGGGGCTGCGTAAATATTTATACTTTATCAGATTACAATAGAAAAAGTTTCTTTAATGATTTTTTTGTAAATTATCATAAACAGATGATAAAGTACGAGCTGTTAAAGTCAGACTCCTTGATTTCTAATTTTCTGTCATTCAATTCATAGCTGACTATATTCTGCAAACGTACATGGTCCATCCTACGATAAAATATTATATAAAGTCCTATTAACGTGGAATTATAACTTGATATAAATTTGTTTTCTCTCTTGCATGAGAAATCAGTCTCATAATGAAAATGCATATCTGGTACACTTGTAGAGAAAATTCTGCAACAAATCTGTTGTGGAACACATAGGGATTTTAATTTCATATGGAAGTTTGAAAGTGGCTGTGTTCAAAAAGAATGATGCCAGGGAAAATGAGTCTGCTTTTTTTACTTCATTGCTGATTGCTAAACTGAATCAATTGGGATGCTTGTTGCAAGTTATGGAACACACAACTCAAACTGCTATAAGAAATACATAAGTTTTTCTATATTGCTGAAAAATCCAGAAGCAGAGTTAGTTCCAAGTATGGTTTGTTTCAGTCTCTTGCTCCTTTTCCCTGTAGTTCTCTTTTCTCTGCCCTATTCTAAATGTAGGATTCATTCTCAAGCGGACTTCTGTCATTACAGCAAAATCATTGTGTATTTTCAGGCATGATATATGTACCACCACAGTGCTCTCCTCATCAAATCTAATGAAGTTAAACTGATTATATTATCCTTTAACTGATATCTGTGCATGAGGGTACACCGTAGGAGTGCTTCATTGGGAATGGAATTCTTGACAGTTAATCTGTACAAATTAAAAACCAACCCTAAACTGGGGCTTAGTTCACTCATAAGAAAAAACGTTGGGGAGAAAATCACAATGACCTCTACAAAAACCCAAAACTCTGATCATTTCCTTACATAGATCCAACATTTAGTTTCATATAAGTTATTATTAACCTCAACCCATAATGATATTTTAAATAGTAAAAACTACCTCAGAGGCATGACTAAACTGGACTGCAGGCTTCAGGATTTGAAAGTATTATTTTACAATAATGATGACAATGATAATGTAGGAGATAGTCTCTCCCATAACTGTGATCACATCACTAATAAAGACGCTTTTAAAATTCAACTTCATATAAATATACCTGGCAAAATATCGTTAACTAAATATTTATTTTTGAATTAATAAATTTTCACATTAATGTAGTGAATCAAAAAATGTCACGCCCATCTACACTTGAATAAACTGTGGTTTAGTGTGACTAAGTGACTTGCCAAAGTTCACACAACTAAAAGTGGGAGCAGAAGAGCACAAATACAGGTATTATAAATCTAGGTCTCTTTCTAATCTATTATATTGGATACAAGAGCATGCATAAAAAAGCAGGATCTAAAATATACACTCTAAAATATTTACGGTTAGGAAGCTAGAGCAAGAACATAAAAATAATAAATGAAGAATGAATCACTTTTATATCACTGTTCTTAGATTATATATTAAACTTCTTTATGTAGTTTTCCTCTTAGGAGCAAGGAGATGTAGACAGATACATATCAACCCCTCGATTGAATAAAAGACTTAGCAGTAAAGAAGGAAAAAAGGCAAAGAAGCTACCAATCCCCATTTCTAATCAGGATTTTTTATGATGGGAATCTCATCAGCTGCTTTCCCTGGCTACAGGTATGGTATATGTACTAGAAAAAAAATGTGTTTAAATCAAAGCAAGAAATGTATTCTTTTGACAAACTTCTCTCATGTTTAGGAAACAGAAATATCTCAGTTCCTAGGAGATGGTGCAGGTTCTCCATCCATCCTAGAGCAGAGATTCCTACTTCCACAGCCTCCATACTACCTGACTCTTTATCACTGTCTCTCAATTTCCCCCTCTCCAGTGACTCACTCCCAGAAGCAAAAATGCTTTTCTTTTTTAAAAAAAAAATTGCTTTCCTTCGTTCCCTCTTAAAAAACATATAATCTTCACTCATAATCCCCACCTCCAGCTACTGACTCCTTTTGCACTCCTTCTGATGCTTGTCATTAGTCACTGTTTTTAATTTTTCTATACCCATTTTGTCTTGAACCCTAGAGTATAAAACCATTGTCCCCAATATGCCACTGAAACTACAAAAACCAAGGTCAACAATGGCTCTATGTTGCTAATTCCAACGGTCAATTTTTAGTTATCCTACTTGACCTATCAGTAGAATTTTACTGTGAAAATTAATAAAGGGTGACCTCATTTCAAATGGAGTCGGGAAGCCCTGAACAGGGAGCTCTCACGCACTATCACTCATTGCTTTCTGAAAACCCCAAGCAGGAAGAGATGTACCTTGCATCACCAGCAGGAAGAAGGTCACTACCTTAATACTCCAGTGGGAAGAAGGAGGATTTTCTCCTTGCCCAGCAACAGCCTCAGCCAATGAGAAACTACCACCACTCAGACAATGAGAAACCATCACCACTGTGATCCCTCACTTTACTCCAGTGGACTTTCCTTCAAAGTAGCCCCTCCCAACTTTCTTCTTTTTTCTATGTAGTGTTCCTCTCCTTTGTTCACCAGACTTGCATTTGGTTTACCAGAGCTTGCATGTCCCAAATTGCAATTCCTTTGCTATTCCTGAATAAACCCATTTTGCTGGTAAAGTAACTGGCTGTTTTATTTTAAAGGTCAACATGACAAAGTTCGTTATTTATCCTTGAGATACATTCTTGGCTTCTTGGACATCATTCTCTTTTTTTTTCTTCCTCTTTGTCATGCTCTTCCCTTCTCAGTCTCCTCTGTTGGTGTTTCCCAATTGTCTCAACAACTAAATGCTGACTTGAGCTTGGGCCCACTCAGCAAACACGTTTATTCCTTTTCTACACTTACTCTCTAGGTAATCTCATCTAGCCCCTTGACTTTAGATATCATCTATGTGCTAATGACTTCAACATTTATATCTAGAGCCAGAACATTATCCTTGAACTTCAAGCACATAAATCCAACTGCCAACATCCATCCTTAGATGTTCAAATTCCTGATTTCCTGACCTACCCCCAACCTTGCTCTTCCCACAGTCTATCCCAAAGTCAATAAATGGGAATTTCATTCTTTGATAATCCCATCTCTTAGCAAACCATGTTAGTTCTATATTCTAAATATAGCTACTAACTCTGTTTTGAATGTTCATCCAGATACATTCATGGTTTGGCCCATTATCTTCACAAAGTCTGTGCTTAAATGTCATGTTTAACTGAAACTCTCCCTGACACATACAATTATTATGTCTGAAAAAATTAAAATTTTACTTGTTTATTTGTTTGTTATTGACCTCTCCCAACTAGAATGTAAGCTCCATGAGGGGAAAAAAAATTCCTGTTTTTCTCCTTCTCTATCCTAGTGCCAGAATAACATCTGGCATATGGTAGCTTGTCAATAAATATTTTGTGAATAAATATATAATTATTTCCCTCTAATACCATTTGGTACTAAGTCAGATACTGCCTTAGAAGCCTTTTTATGTTTTTATTTTTAGAGATTTGTTGTGGGAAGTTTCTTGTAGTTTGCTGATTATGTAGCTCTATAGCTCAGAGTGCAGGCAATGAAGAAAACAGATGATAGATTCATATCTGGAGAATGTAAGAGAAAAATGAAATTGAGGAGGAAAGGAAGGATAGGAAGAAATTATTCTGAATTAGAAAACATGCCACTGCTTGTTGCTGCTGCAGTATTAGAGTTATTTTTTTGCCACAGAGTAACCTAGTTAATCCTGACTGATACATCACTTTAAAGTTTTCCTAGCCTTTTTACATAAATGGTCAATGTGATCATGATTAGTACCCTACAGGTAGTGTGACTATACTATTTAACCAAGACACTTTTGAGTTCTAAAACAGAGTGCTGAAATAATTAAAATTACATACTTTTTGAAATATTTATTTTTTGACTGAAAACGTGTTGCATTATATTGGTAAACTTACATATACTCCTGCTTAAAAATTGTTTTTAAAAATCTAGTTATTTCCAAACATTAAAGTATGTCAGTGAATATAAAAACAAACAACTATATATTTATATCTTATTATACATTAAAATAAAAACAGAACAGACAATTATTCTTGGTAGGTAATTACACACTTTAATAAGCTTCTTAGCTTTATTTTTCTAACACTGTGTTTTTCAGAAGAATGTATTTTTAAATATGGTCTTAATATCCTTTTTGGTTTTCACAAAATTGCCCAGAACCTACTTCACAGTTGAAACTTAAGACTAAAAATTTTGAAATTGCTCTCATTTTAAATTGAGTTTTGTGTCAGTTCAGTCCTCCTTAAGTAAGATGCCAGGATGAATTCACATGTGCAAGAGATTGATGGAGGTTCACATGTGCAAGAGATTGATGGAGGATAAAGAAGAAGAAGGCCAGGAGTAGGCAGGGAGAGTCTCTAGACCATGATGCAGGTCTAATATCTGTGAAAGGAGAGATCAAAGGAAGAAAAATGGTGTAGAAAGAGCACAGCTCTGAAAGTCTAGGCCAGGCTTCTGAGGAGTCTCCAACAAAGACTGCATTGCGTGGAAAAGACCAAGCTTTAGTACCCCACCCTCAGGCTCAGTTATTGGTTGGTGTCTTAGTCTGCTTCCACTGTTATAATACTACAAACTGGGTGGCTTAAATAATGAACATTTGTTTCTCACAGTTCTGGAAGCTGGGAAGTCCAAGATCAATGTGCCAGCCAATTTGATTTCTACTGAGAATCCTTCCTGTCTTGCAGACAGCTGCCATCCTGCTGTTTCCCCACATGACAAAGGAAGAGAAAAACCAAACTTTCTGGTATGTCTTCTTATATGTACCCTAATCCTATGGGACCAGGGCCCCATCCTCATGACCTCATTTAACCTTAATACCTCCTTATAGTCCCTATCTCAAAATGCAGTCACATTTGGGTAGGGGGTGAGGCGTTAGGGCTTCAAAATAGGAATTTAAGGAACATAATTCAATATATCACATATGGATTGATCTCAGAGAAAATATGCCTCAGCATGAATGCCACACCAGATCCCTAGGTGTGGCAGCTGGAGGCTGTGAGACAGCCAAACTCCTTGCAGCAATTTCTCTTAAAGGAAGATATGAGCAGCCATGACTCTTCCTGCTGAAGCACCTGTCCATAGAGAGCCAATATGCTCAATGGAAAAGATTCTAAAAATAACTTTTATATTAAAATGTGTAAACATTTTACCCCCAAAATACTCACAGTTGATTTTATTTGCCTCCATTAAGAATACCTTTCTATGACAAATATATTTTATAAGACAAACTTATCAAATAAATTATGTTTTATCAAACTTGGATGCACAAAATTATAGCCTTTTTCAGTTTTATTCCATAATGGCAAGAATATGACCTGAGATGCAGGAATGGACTTTGGACTGACTTTGGACTGCTAAGAGACACTTTAAGGAAATTAAATTTCACTTCACTTAATCTTGTAAGGAAAGTGAAGGGTTTTTTGCAACAGTTTTTTTTCCCCTGAAGAGTGAGCACATATGAGCCCATTGTCATGGAATAGTCAGGAGTTGGAGAAATGTCAGGAAGATTAAAAAGAAAAGAAAAGAAAAAAAAACAACACTGAAAGAATGAAGGTCTAAAGGGACTTTCCACATTCTCTCCTCTGAATAAGAGGGATTATCCACAACTGCTCTGGGAAGTTGATCCTTTCTGAGAGTGTTCTGTGTTACCACCTACATTACTAACCATATACACAAATTTCTGTAACCTTCTGTAAAAACCTTTCTCACTATGTCTGCATGACTCCATAATGCCATTACCATCCCACTGTAACAATAGCAAATAAGAAAAAGAAACTCATTTTTCTTCCTTCCATCTTCCAAAACATATTTAATTTTCTCTTTAGCAAATAAATACAATAAAACATAATAAAGTTAAAATTAAAATAAGGAAAGTTTAAAAAGACTTTAATATTCAAAACAAAATATTATAAATATATAATTGAGAAACGGTACACAACATACAGTATTCTTAGAAGCAGGTATCAAATTTGACTGAGTTATTAAGAGTAGTTCAAAAATGTATCAAGGAAAAAGTTACACTGGACAAAGTTAAACAAGCAAGGAAGACTTTATTCAAGTTATTGCAATAGGAGAGAGAGACTGGACTCAGCTCTGCTGAAACAAAAGGTGGAAGAATTTTTAAGGACTAGATCTAATAGAAAGAACTGGAGAACATTAGGGGACAAGTTGATCAATGGGATGTGTGGAGCATATTGAATTATTCCTAAGTTTGCAAATGTTTTTCTCTGTGAGTAGGACATCTGTGTTTGCTAATTGGCATAGAAATTAGGCTCCAACCTCCTACAGAGACCAGAAGATAGAGATGTTATCTCCTTATATGTTTGCATTTTAAACAGATGAATCCCAGGTCCTTAAAAAAAGATATTTCCTGTGCTGTAAAACTGGCAGGAAGCAAGGGAAAGAGTTACACACATTTCAAAGGAGCAGAGAAAGAATTTACAATTGCAAGTTTTCTAAAGTAAATGCTCCAAGAAAAGGGAGGACAGGGCCCTAGAGTCAGGAAGAAGTCTGTCTGAAGTTTTGACAGGCTGAGAGGAGCCTTCAGACCCTCTTAGGGTGTCTTAGGGTAGGATGTTTCATTATGTTGTTCACTATGAGTTTAGTACTTATTGGAAAAAAATCCGTGTATAAATGGACCTGCACATACTGTTAAAACACAGGATTACCCCCCACAGAAGAACATGTATTTCTAAAAATGATTAATATAATTAGGGATAAATTCCAGCAATGGTTTTTTATACATTAAAAAATGGTATGGAAATAGAGTATTCTTCACAACATATTTATAGTAGTGATCCATATGCAACCGTAGTTGCATAGGTATTTTTCTTCAGTGTAGGTGGAAGAAATAAGACCAAAATACAAGTTATTAATTAAACTTGACAAGGAGCGGGCATAGATAACAATACAGGGTTTAGATTTTTAGATGCTCTGCTCTAATCAGAAGACAGATTTAAAAAAAGAATAGATGGCATGTCACAGAGGCAACTTCTATGTTTCCTAAGGAATTTAGAAGCAGCCATGTTTGTAGTTGTGTTTAATGACTCCCTATTAATGACTCTCTATTAATGACTCCTTAGTTCCCTGCTAAGGTCTGAGGAGGGAGAAGCAAGATTAACACTTCCTTATGATACTGAGAAGCACCAAAATACACGAGTCCACAAAGAAATCTGTCTCATCACTGCATAGAGGTTGCATGTATATGTAATATCTGCTCTGCACCAAAGGTATCATACAAGCATTGTATCATGTATTTCTCATAAAAACCATTCTGAAATGTATTTAATTTCTATAAATATTTTAAATACATTTCAATTTCTTTAGAAGTATAAAAATACTTTTAGTATTTTCTTTTAGACACCTCAAAGGCCTGGCAAGGTTAAGTCACTTGACTTAATTTGTATATGGTTAACCCTTGAACAATACAGGGGTTATTAGCGCCAACTCTCATTCTACCCAGTACAGGCACATACTCTATATCCATGGCTCTGCATCTGCAGATTCAACCAACTGTGGATGGTGTAATACATTAATATGTACTTATTGGAAAAAAAATCCATGTATAATGGACCTGCACAGTTCAAACTCCTGTTGCTCAAGGGTTGACTGTACTATTATGCCATCAGTGAGTGGCAAACTTGGATTTGAACCCAGATCTGTCAGAATCTAAATCTGCTTGATTCTTTTCACTGTACTGGGTCAACTATCCAATGATTGATATAGGAGTCCTAAAATCATATAATTTTAGAGAAAGGCATATAATGCAGTTGCCTTCTGTATCTGCAGATGCAAAACCTGTGGATTCAGAGGGCTGACTACACATTTTATATAAGGGACATAAGCATCCATGAATTTTGGTATCTGTAGGGTTCCTGGAACCAATCCACCATGGATTTCAACAGATGATTATATAAATGTGCAATGTTGGCCTTGTATAAGATAGAGGCAGGTACTAAAAATATTTAACTTTTCTTCTCATTCAACAATAAGAAAAACAATAGCACAAGTGCTCTGCTACATAGAAATTGACATTGGGCCTCAGTGTTAGGATGCAATACGGAATGGTGGGGACTGTGGTGAACTAGAGGGAAGGTGACCTCAACAGAGTCAATAATCACAATGTTTGAAAAAAGATCCACTGGTATGAAATTTTCTGGTATTTTTTCAAGGGAAGTCAATTATTCACAAATGAAGTGAAATCTCCCAGTTCTAACTGAGAATAAAATACAAATACTGTGTAAACCAACACTGTATGAGTCAAACGAAATGCATCTGTGAACCATCTGGGGTCCTCCAGCTGCCATTTTACAACCTCTGATTGTATTGCACTCAGATTTGTTAAGGGCAAACAGTACAGGAAGCTGAGAGAGTCAGGAATGGGATAAATCAGAAAAATGTTTCAAAATGAGTGTATTCCTCTTCTTCCTCTTCCAGTTATTCGACAGACAGGATGCAAAACATGAAGGTTAATATCTTTAAAAGGAGAATATAAACCTTGTTCAATAGACTATTTAATAAATCAGGAATATTTATGTCCCACTTAGATACATTTTTTAAATGTGTACTCCATTCTAGGAAGTAAAGCTAAATAAAGAAATTATGTTGTAGTAGGATTACTCTATGTTATTAAACATTTTAGAAGTTTTATTTAAAATATAGCAAAATTGGGCTTCCCTGGTGGCGCAGTGGTTGAGAATCTGCCTGCCAATGCAGGGGACACGGGTTCGAGCCCTGGTCTGGGAAGATCCCACATGCCGCGGAGCAACTGGGCCCGTGAGCCACAATTACTGAGCCTGCGCATCTGGAGCCTGTGCTCTGCAGCAAGAGAGGCCGCGATAGTGAGAGGCCCACGCACCGCGATGAAGAGTGGCCCCCACTTGCCACAACTAGAGAAAGCCCTCGCACAGAAACGAAGACCCAACACAGCCATAAATAAATAAATAAAGCAAACTGTCAACAAGTAAAAATAAAATAAACACACACACACAAAAAAAAAAAAATATTTAAAAAAATAAATAAATAAAAATAAATAAAAAAATAAAATATAGCAAAATTGTAAAATGTTCTATATAACTTGATAATTCCAAGTGAACTTTAAAAGACATGGGTATCTTTCTCAGGCTGATTGTACTAGATAGATTTATATATATAGAAGCAAAGTAACTAAATATGAACACCCTCACACACTGTAAGGTCTTCTTCCAATGAATTCTAAGCATTTATTTGCTATCATATTCATATGGTACTAAAAATGTGCTACTGTTGACATTATATTACATTTCATTGTGGGCATGACTTAATGCCACTACCAGCTTGAGTCTCCATGACAGTAATGAGAATTCAATCCAAATCTGTCTGATTTCAATACTTATTCAACAATATCATGTTGCCTCATTCTTTTGCATCTCTTATAAATCCATGTCTAGCATAGTAGAAAATAAGTATCAAATGACTAAATAAATGCAAACGTACATAATAAAATAAAAGTTTGTCTCAGCATGGAGCAAATGGGAGGTTTGTATCAATAGGAGAGGAATCACAGTAGACTGGAATGCATATAGACTTGTAGCCAGATTTCTAAAATTTTAAGGTTATGAATACCAGTCTGGTTATCTATGAGCTAAATAAACACAGAAAATTTACTTATCAGGAATAACCTCTTAAGATTTTGGTAAGAACCATGGAAAATGTCATGTTTTAGGATGCTATTTTTCTTTGCCCCTTCTTCTGTGTTGATCATTTTTATTCCTGATAACATTATTTATTATTAAGCAACACCTGTAGTATTATTTATGAGCTCACAGCATGAATTACTGTTGAGCCTAGTAAAGTGCTCATCTCTGTTGGATGTTAACTAGAAACATGTGGCATCACCAGGGTTAAAATGGAATATGCAAAATTTAAGCACCAAACCCCTCCAGGCCCACAATCTCATCCCTTATAATGTTCTTCCTTTGATCAAATTTCTAATGTAAGCATGAAGGCATCAGATTCAGAATTCCATGTAGCACCTATAGAATTCATATCTATACATGATTACTAAGTCCAGAGGATAGAACAGACTAAGAGACATTTATTTCTCTATAAGGAAATCCATTATAGAAAAGAGTAGAGAATAAAAATGAGATTTCTAAACCTTTAAAAGTTTATATAGTGCCAGGTCTCTGATCTCTGAAGCCCTGGGACCCCTGGGATGAGTCAACAATCATCCTGCAAGCATTACGATTACAGATCAATGGACCCATTTTCCGTGGAACTGAAACATAACCTGGTTCATTGTAGTGCACAATACATGTGTTGGATGGAAAAAAAGAAGGAAGGGAGGAGGGAGTCAGGGAAGGGGAAAGGGAGTAATTGAAGGAGGGAGGAGGATGAAAATGGGAAAAAGAAGTGAGGAAGGAAATGTACATATATGAATTGGTTGGATCAATCAGCATATTTATAAAACATGATTTTTATAAATAGTAATTTGTACATGTAAATTTGTAAATAAAGAAACTTTGATTAATATACAAGGTATATGCTGTCTTATAAACAGTTTAAGAATAAGATACAAATGTAGGTAAGATCATGACATAACAAAAAGAAAATCATGAAAGAATTATCACCCTCACACCATGGTCTACACTCTGTCTTTTAAGCACAAGCAAACTCTGTAGTAGGCTCTGTGTTGTTACCAGTCTTTGAGTTAATAGGTTACCAATAATATTCACTGGAATTCTGGGCTACAAAGAATAGGTAAAATGTGTGTCCCAGAGTTTCAATTCTTTGAGAAAACATTTACTTTATGATTGAAAAAGCTCTTAGGTTTAGGGAGAAATGAAGCAACCCCATATCTTGGCTCTGAATTATTTGAAAAAAAAGAATTGTGCTTACCGTCTCAAAATGGCAGAGCTCTGCTACAGAGTGAAAATAAGGCAAGGAGTGCATTTCTTTTTCCTGTGAAGACAGCAAACATGTAAGCTTCACTGGTTTCTAGTTTTCCTTTTACGAAAATAATCATTCAATGCTGCTTCAAGTTTATATTATTTAAAAGGTACACTGTATGTGCAAACAGAGAGTCTGTGAGGCTTTTCAAAACATGTATGTAAAGCAGAGCTGTTAAGTTTGACAGAGCTTCAGATGCTGAGAGATTGTGTTGAATGCAAAATCAAGTTATCAAAGTGAAAAGCTGAAAGGTAGTTGGCTGGGCTTGAATCTTGACAAGGTTCAGCACTGCTTTGTCTCAAGATGGCAATCAACTCATCTCAGATTCCTCTCAAGGTGTTTTAAGCGATGTCTTGGGACTTTCCCATAAAAAGTTTTTTGGTCCAATACTTAAATCTGAATGGTAGACTGTTGCGTATTTTTAAATCACAAGTACTATGTTATCATGTAATGTATTACATCGATGAAACAATTCAATATTCAAATTCTAGGAGATGATAAACATGTTAAAATGTTGACTTCTATTTAATACACTGATACTTGTATTCTGATAATACCCATCGGTATGTTTGTTGGTGAAAGCCTAATAGAGAATGTAAAAATACAGCAAACATACACCAGCCATAATTTGAATGGAGTTCAGAGAACAGAGATCTTTATTTTTCTTTCCTCTAACTGCAGAGCCTACCACTGGGCTAGGAAAAAATATTAAACCTTAATTTATATTTGATTTATAGAGAAAGAAATGAACAAAAGTAAAGAACGATAATTAATTAAAAGTATATCATGAACATATGAAAAGTCCGGGGAAACTGATTTCTAATTAACATTCAAAGGTAGGTAGTATTCAAAACTGTGTTAAATCTGACTCCAGAGACGTGCAGCAGAGGACTGCCCAGCGGCCACATCCCCAAATTCAACCTCTGTCATTCCCAGCCTGATTTCTAAAGACAGAACTACTTCACCAAGGAGCGTAGATTAAATGGTCAATATTACTTTATATATAAGACTTAAGGTCTTCCCTGGTGGCGCAGTGGTTGAGAGTCCGCCTGCCGATGCAGGGGACACGGGTTCGTGCCCCGGTCTGGGAAGATCCCACATGCCGCCGAGCGGCTGTGCCCGTGAATCATGGCCGCTGAACCTACGCGTCCGGAGCCTGTGCTCTGCAATGGGAGAGGCCGCAATGGTGAGAGGCCCACATACCGCAAAAAAAAAAAAAAAAAAAAAAAGAAACTTAAGTTTGCTGTTACTAAAATTAGGGTAATAAAGTTCTCACATGAAAAGTAGGACTGGCCTTGTTGCTCTGTTTAGAGGTGGCTACACTGTGCGCCATACTCTGAACTTTCCTTTTCTCCCACCAGATTTATACCATCTTGCCAGGCTCATGAGGACGTGATTTCCTAGCTCACCCAGTATAGGCCCAGGTCTCTCATCTCTGATGCCTGGGACTCCTTGAGACAACTGTCATTACCTGAGAAACAGCTCAGTGAATCCATGTCCCCTTTAAAATGAAACATGATCTGGTTCATTGTGGTGCCTGATAAAAAATGTTGGAAGGAAAGAGAGAAGGAAGGGAAGGAAGGAGAGATGGAAGGAAAGAAGTAAGAAGGGAGAGAAGGATGGGAATGTACTTAATGAATTGGCAGAGTCAATTATTACAAAACAGACTTTTTGTAACTATTGTGTTATAACATGTCTGGTAAGGAATTTAATTTGCTAGGTAAGGGAGTGTGCTATCCTATAAAGAGTTTAAGATTAAAATGATGATATCTATATTCCCAGGTCTTCTGTTCCTACCTATGAGACCTTGGACAATTTAATGTCTCCAAACGCCGGTATTCTCATAAATTTGATAAATGTAAGCATATCCACTTCAAACACTGCTGAAGGAATCAAGGGAACTCATCTATGTGAGATCAGCTGGCATATCATGGACACTCATCTCCCCACTTCTCCATAATACTGAGCATCCAAAACATCTTGCTTTATTTGACATCCATAAATTTTGCATTTATAACTTTATACATAAGCCAATTTGAATCTCAAGTCTCTGAAGCCCAATTATAGAGGGATGAGAGAAGAGTATATTGGCTTGAAATGTAATCAAAGCTTTTAAACTACATTATAAATGGTAAAAAAGCAGCAAAAATACACCCACTCTGACCACAGGCATCCAATTGTCCTTAAAGATAACAAGATTGATCTGGGAAGTTTACCTGGTCCAATAAGGCAATTTTTGTCTGACTAAATGTAAGGAATTACATCTCACTGTGTCAAATCTTAGATTTTAATTCCAGCTTCACCATTCTGGCTTGTTCAAGCTGGGAGACCTCAGTCAAGTGACTTCAAGTTTATCTGAAAAATGATGAGGCTAGTATTAACTTATAAGACTGTAAAGATTAAATTAAATAAAACATGTAAAGTATTTAAATAAATGTTTAAATCTTAAAATGGATGGGCAAATTACAGTCAAAATGTTTCTTGGTAAATATGGTTAAAGTTATGTGAGATAACCATTTCCAAGATGGCAGTGTATCTACTATTCAGACTAGAGAGTTTATGCGGAGAGTTGATATTCCTGGTCCAGGGTACCATCAACCATAACTAGTGTTTGACAGGCTTTTCTAAGTCCTTTTTCTGTTCCAAGGCAGAACAACTAACCCATACTTGTTTCTTCAGACAGGGTGTTATGGATCAAATTGTGTCTTCCCAAAGTTTATATGTTGAAGTCTTAACCCTCAGCACCTCAGAATGTAACCTTATTTAGAAATAAGGTCATTGCAGATATAATTAGTAAAGTTGAGGTAATACTGGGGTAGAGTGGAACCCCAATTCAATATGACTGATTTCTTATAAAAGGGGGAAATGGACACAGACAAGCAGACAGGGAGAACACCGTGTGAAGATGAAGGCAGAGATTGTGGTGATGCTTCAGAAGCCAAGGAACACCAAAGACTGCCAGCAAATCACCAGAAACTAGGAGAGAGGAATGGAAAAGATTCTTTTTCGCAGCCTTCAGAAGAAACAAACGCTGCCAACACCTTGATCTTGGACTTTAGCTTCCAGAACTGTGAGACAACAAATTTATGTTGTTTAACCAACTCTTTTGTGTTATTTTGTTATGGCAGTCCTATCAAACTAATACACACGGTAAGACTTCCACCTTAATTATTCAATACAAACAACGTGTGTTGGCCTAGAATTATTCTACTCTTTAAATAAATGACATATCTCTGCTTTGATTCTTTTCTTTTTTTTTTTTGCGGTACGCAGGCCTCTCACTGTTGTGGCCTCTCCCGTTGTGGAGCACAGGCTCCAGACGCGCAGGCTCAGTGGCCATGGCTCACAGGCCCAGCCGCTCCATGGCATGTGGGATCTTCTCGGACCGGGGCACGAACCCGTGTCCCCTGCATCGGCAGGTGGACTCTCCACCACTGCACCACCAGGGAAGCACCTCTGATTCATTTTTAAAAGCCTTTAGACAGTGTATTGTATCCATCATATTTTCAGTAGAAAACAGTCAACAGCCTCAGCTGAGAATTTTTAATGAAGGATCTATAGAGGTATAGGTAAGGCTAAAGGAATCCACAAAATGTTGAGACACTGGGGAGGAATCAACAGCAAGAATCTAATATTGTCCCCCTTGACCTGAAGGAAAAAGGGGAAAAAATGTAAGTCATTAAGCCTCGTTGAGAGCTGCAGCCATGAAATAAAGGCTACCAGAGAGAAGCCACCCCCTTAGGGTCACAGCACAGTCAGAACCACATTGAAACAGAGACACAGTTGTAGGAAAAAAATACTCTGATCTATAGGAGCCTCTCATTAGGTAATGCCAACCAGAAACCAGAAGGCAAAGAGGTCTAGGTGATACAGTCCCTATAGGGTTCAGTCTTCCAGGCACAAAGCAAGACAGAGAAGGGCAGAGAATGGACCTGCAGGCAAAGGAAGACTAATGGGAACCAGAGTCCGTTATGATGCTGTTGGCTATGAGGAACAAATTTCCTGACTAAAAGTGGCTTAAGCAAAATGTAATTATTTGTTTCATTGAAAAAAAAATATCTGATGATATAAATTTTAGAGTTGGTTCACCAGTTCAATGATGTCGGGACACTAAACTTCTTCAAGAATCTCCTAATTTTCTTGCATGGTGAAAAAAAGATTTCTGCATTTCCAAACATCACATAATTACACAAGTAAGCTCAAAGCCAAGAGAGCTTTCTCTTTTTGTTCTATTTTGCTAATATGGTCATTTTTCCTGGAAGACTTCCCCTTATATATTATTGGCTAGATCTAGGTCACATGGCCACCACTAATCGAATCAGTGGCAAAGGGAAATGGTATCATCATGGTTGTTTTAAATTAATTATTCATCTTGTGGGTCAGGTGCCTCCTTCCTCTATGAAGAGGCTGCCTAGATGATAACAGCAAAAGTGAGGCAAGAAAAACAGAAAAAGTCTCAACAAGAAAAGGCAACCACCATGTTCCCTTACTTCCAAGTGAGTCCTCAGGATCACAGTCTCACTGTACCCGTCTAGTACTTGACAACACCTCCTAATTCTCCTTCTCTTCCTACAGTTCTGATGCTGTTTAGGCTCAACTCTAACTTTTATCATAATTTAAAAGTCAACAAAATCCATTCTAGTCCTGTCTTTGTCACCCATGACCTTAGGAATCAGGTAGTTTCTCCCTGCCTCTCTCTGTCTGGGTTTCCTTGTTGCTAATTGAGACATGGTGTTACTGAATGCAAGTCCATGTGCCTGACACTCAGTGAGGCCAAACAATACCAAAACTTTGTAGTTTAGTGCAGAGAAAGGTTTATTGCAGGGCCATGCAAGGAGAGAGGTGACTCATGCCTTAAAAAATCCCAAACTCCCTGAAATCTTTCAGCAAAGCCCCTTTATAGGAAAGGTGAGGGAGGGGCTTGGTTAGTTTTTACAAACTTCTTGGTGTCAGATCCTTTGCTCTTGAGGTCAGGTCATGGTCAGGTCAGGATGTTCCTGTAAACCTCCACCAAAACAAAATGTGATTCTCTGTTCTGACAAGAAAGAGCAAGGTCCCAAGGCTCAACTTTTGCCCTCCGAGTTCCAGGCCCTGGCTAAGAGAAGGGGGTCCCTGGGTGGGCCAGTTACCCTGCCCCAGAGCATTTGTCCAACACCCACCCAGTCTGGGTCCTCCCACCAGTGCCCAGGCCTGGATAAGGAGGCAGATCTCAAGGTCCCCAGACCCTGCCCAGCTGTCATCACTGACTGAATGAGCAAAGTGCCCAGGACCCAGCCGGCCCTTAGGCTTTTCATTTAAACTGGAGAGAATCCTTTGTATAGGATCAGTAGGAATACATGGTGTAGCCAACACCAATCGTGTTAATTCTCAGCTCACAACAACTGCCCTTCTTTGAGAATAGTCCCAACCACAGAGATGGACCTGCAGTAATGATGTGCAATGTCCTTGCAACTTAACCCTGACCTCTGGCCATCTCCTAGGGGTAGACAACTGATCTAATCTGTACCAGTTTTTGAGAGATGAACAGAGAGACTGAAGTGGCTGAAGCTGTTACCTTAATGGCAATGTCCATATATTCCAGTTGCCAAGGCCTCCATGGGCTGTGACCACGGAGACTGCCACCGCCGTTAGGTCGCGGAGATGGGGACGGGGGGAGAGGTTCGCCGCTGCTTCAAGGGCTGGGCCTGGCCAGTGGGAGGCCCTGGCGAGGGCTCTGGAGCTTTGCAGGACACAGCCCTCAGCCTGTCCTTGGGCCCCCAAGCTCACCTGCCGGCCCCAAGCCTGGGGGGCCTGGAGGTCCCCGGGGAGAAGGCCGCAATCCACCTGTCATTGCACTCTCTGCCGCCAGGACCACTGCCCACCTGACTGTTGGCGGAGCCAGGCATCTAACCTCAGCGTTAACGCTGCATGCCTACCCCGCACCTATTATTATGGTTTGACTTCAAAATATCATCGGCACTTTTGTCATTGTCATTGTGATACACAGACAAAGTTGGAAAATACCAAGTTGAAACTGCTTTTTAAATAAGAACAAGAGATTTAGTTGAAAAACTAATATTTCAAAAAAGTCAGTGTCGGTGATAATGTGAAAATAGTGCCAATATAAGAGTCAGAAAGCCTGATTCTAAGCTCACTTCCTATTGACTTACAGTGTGGACTTCATTCAGGAAGTCTCATAAGCTCTCTGGGCCTGTTTTCTTCATCTAATAGATGAAGGTATTAGGCTAGAATGCTAACATTACAACTAACTCACAGAATATCTGTGAGCAGTCTGTGATGTTGATGACATTCTAGAATTTAAGATCTATAAATAACAGTAACTAACATTTGTTTAAGCATTTCCGCTTACTAAATGTTTTTATAAATGAAGGGAGGGCAGAATTGTTGACTGTGTTTGCCAGTACCTTTGGAGTTTGAACTTAGCGCATCTGCTTTGATATTTCCCCGTATTCTACTGAATATTAATATACTAATATTGTGTGCCCCAGTTTCATAAAGTACAAGCTAGCCTAAATGAGTTAGGTTTATTTTCATTTAATTAGCCAATCCCCTGATGCCAGTTGGTTGCCAGCTTGTACAGGTGGAGATCGTGGTGTATACTCGAAGAGCAAGAGAGACTCCTGTCTTCAAAAACACTTACATAGGGCTTCCCTGGTGGCGCAGTGGTTGAGAATCTGCCTGCTAATGCAGGGGACACGGGTTCGAGCCCTGGTCTGGGAGGATCCCACATGCCGTGGAGCAACTAGGCCCGTGAGCCACAACTACTGAGCCTGCGCGTCTGGAGCCTGTGCTCCCCAACAAGAGAGGCTGCGATAGTGAGAGGCCCGTGCACCGCGATGAAGAGTGGCCCCCGCTTGCCACACTAGAGAAAGCCCTTGCACAGAAACAAAGACCCAACACAGCAAAAATAAATAAATTAATTAATAAACTCCTACCCCTAATATCTAAAAAAAAAAACTACTTACATAATTACTATCATTCCCTCACATTTCCTTCAAGCCTGGCAAATTCACAGTGGTCAAATGTAAGCCTCTAATTTAATGACAATGTCACCTTATTATTTTCATATTGGAGGAAACCTAGCCTTAGAACAGTCTAAATAATTGACTTATATTGGTATATTTTGAATTTTAAAAAGCCTAAGCAAGTTCAAAATGTTCTCAATGAGAACATGTTCCTAAGGTTTTCTGAGTATATACACCTCCGTTTCTGCAGAGCATGTAATACTTTTAAGCTATTAATTTACCAGACTCCCAAAATAATGCAAGAAAGATATTTCCTTCTTAAAGCAGTCCTTAAGATGATCAAACATCTTAATCTCCCTGGTAAAATGACAACTGATCTCTTACTTTCACATGAAACATATTAAGTTTAAAGAAGCAAGGTGTGTCATTGCAGTATTTTCTCATCAGAAATCTACTTCAAAAATAAGGATAAAGACAGCTTTAAACATCATTTGGTATTTACTGTAGACACCTGAGGCTCTGTAATTTTCCACAATAAGCCCAGAAATATATATGCTGCATTACTGGAATATGCAACAGAGTTTTATGAGTCCAGGGATTCATGTGTCTGTGAGACTTTGGAAATATGCATTAAACAATATAAACAATATAGCTTATGTAATCTTCAACTGATAAACAATTTAAAATACTAAAATGTGTACAATATTTTATCACTAAATTCAGACACATTTTAAAGTCTCTATGCATTCAACATTTGCCATAAATACATCTGATTAATATATGCATCAGTAGAATTTGTGCTTCAGAAATGTTTCTCAAACCTAATTTTCATAAAACCTCCTCCCATCATTAGGGTTATTTAGAACAAGGATTATACATTTACCACTATTTGGATTCAATTTACTCACAGAAATCATTCTTTTTAGCCATTTCCCAGTGAACTAAGCGTGAGCCTGTTTTGTGAAAACATTCTGAATGCTTTGGAGCAGGGGTCAGACATGCCTAAGTCAAGTCAAGCATCATGGCCCGAGGCTGGAGGTCAGATTATAGAATTTTCTGTAGTTGGACTGGTTACTAGTGTTATTGTTGGAAGGTGTAAACAAATTATCTTGGAACTCAGTCTTGAGTCTTATTTTGGAGCCCTTTTCACATTATTGCTAATAGACAGTTATTCTCTCTCTACCTGGAATTGTGTATGTCTCGACACCTCTGAAAAGTGAGTGAGTATATCACCTCAGGAAAACAATAGCTTCTTGTCTGACTACAGTAGAATCAGAATCCTCTTATCATGTTTTATCATCAAAGGACTTGATGAACTAAAAGGAAATCTAAATTGAAACATGGAAAAAGAGATTGTAATGAATGTGGTAGGCCCATTCTTTTCTTGACCCACAGAACATGACACCACACATTCAGAACTTGTGGGGAGAGCAAGATTAAATAACTTACCATACTACTTCTCTAATTAGAATGTTCCAAAAAGGAACATGGAAAGGAAGATGTTCTGTGACACACAAACCGTGGAAATGATGTTACCAGAGCCTGCCTCAGTCCAGGGAAGAAGGGACCATCACTTTTCCACTTATCCCAAATATCACCAGTGATCTGAGTACTTCAAGGAGGATTTAATCAGTTCGTCACTCAAGAATGTGATGGTTAGTACACAGAGCAAAGTAGAGCATCTGGGGTTTATAAGGAGAGGGACAGGTACTACTAAAGGGGAGAATCAGAGTGTGTGTCTGGTCCACCAGCTACACTCTGCACAAACTCCGTCACTTATTAATAATAGAGAGAAAGGTAACAGACGGTCCCTACATTCTCAGAAGATGTTTTACAAGTTTTGTTTGTTTGTTTGTTTGTTAGTCACCATTCTTTCTCCCCTTACACTTCAAGTCCTTTCTCTTGAAACATCTCTGCTTTTGGTCTCCCGGAGGAAAATGCAAATGTCAGTATTTGTTCTTTCAAATGTCTCACAAATTTTACAGACCCGTTGCTTGTTCTTGGTGCTTTTCCTCTAACCAGCACCTTTTGGAACTGCCTAAAAGTGTAGAGTCTGTTCTTGTGATGATTGGCTCATCCTGAATCAACTGAAATGAGCTGGTCCTCAAGCTTGCTGGGGAGAATTGGAAGGAGAACACAGGGGAGGGGAGATGACAAGGGGGTTAACTGTTGGTTTTAGTTTGTTTTTGCATAATTTGTTCTCCACATATATTCTTGATATTAGTCATCTCTCCACCAAAAGGATTGGTTTTTTCCAAAGATCTGTATGTGACCACTGTAAATAATTTTCATACTCCATTTATCCAAACAGTTAATTCCTTGCATACTAGTATACCCTCCTAATGATCCAATGAGAACATTTGCACACTCCCTGATCAACATTACATCCTGTCCTTCTTCACCCCTCTCACTAATTCCTGTTGATTTTATTTAACATATATCTCTCAGCTCTATTTTTATCTGTTCTAAAACTGTATCTTCTCTAGGACTATAGAAGTTCCTCATAACTTGCTACCCAGAGTTAGCCAAGCCATGAGGTTAAGTACACCTGACTTCCAAGTCTGCCCAAGACTTTTGACCCATACTGCAAGAAGTTAGGGTCCAATTACAAAGTTAGAGGGAAGAGTCCACACAAAATCACCCTACCTGACACTAACCGCAAGTTTGGAGGGTGTATTAGTCAGGGTTTTCCAGAGAAGCAGAACCAATGGTACGTATATGTACAGAGAGAGAGAGAGAAAGAGAGAGATTTTAAGGAACTGACTCATGCAATTGCAGAGCTTTGTCCAGTCCAAAATTTGTAGGTAGGCCAGCAGGCTGGAGGGCTAGAGAAAAGTTGCAGGTGGAGGTCCAAAGGCATTCTTTTGGCAGAATTCCTTCTTGCTCAGGGGAGGTCAGTCTTTGTTCTATTAAGATCTTCAACTGATTGGATAAAGTACACCCACATAATAGAGGTTAATTTTTTTACTCAAAATCCACTGATTTAAATGTTCAGTTCATCTAAAAAACACCTTCACCGGAACATATAGAATAATGTTTAACTAAATATCTGTGCACCCTAGCCCATCCACATTGAAACATGAAATTAACCATCAGAGAGTGTTTCCCAAAACCATTCTCAGGTTTGACAATTTGCTAGAAAAATTCACAGAGCTAATGAAAACCTATCATACTCACAGTTATGTTTATTACAGGGAAAGGATACAGAAATTCAGCCAAAAGAAGAGACAGGGAAGAATCTCAGAGTCTCCTCAGAATGTGTTACCCTCTCAGTTTTCATGTGTGACAATCTGCACAGAGTAATGATAACCCAGGAAGCTCACCCAAACTTCAGTGTTCAACGTTTTTATTGGGAATTCATTATGTAGACATGACAGATTGATCAATTGCCCATGTGTTTGAACTCAATCTCACTCCTCTCTGGAGGTCAAGCCAATATTATGTGGGCCAAGGAGCCTATCACAGGTCATGCCATTAGCATAAACTATCAGGTATCATCCCTGGGGCCTGCTGTGAGTAACAAAGACACTCCTATCACTCAGGAAATTCCAAGGATTTAGAGGTTACCTGACAGGAGCCAGGAACAAAAGCCAGACCCTTCTTTGGGTGGGGCTAAATTCCTCACTATACACTTATTCATCTTCATCCACACTTGACTCCTTCTCATCAGTCTGCTCTTTATATATCCCACAGCCACAATGATGTGCCCTTCACAATTTCCTATTGGTCTCACAACAAAATATTAACAGGAAAAAAATTCGTGTTCCTAACTATTTCCCCAGCCTCATTTTGAGTCATACTCCACTCCAGTTTCTCCACTGCAGTCATGCAATCCTTCTTTAATCTCTTTATCATAAGACCATTGCAAGGGCTGATTCTTCAGCATAAACTGCTTCTTCCCTCTCCTCTTTGCTGTTAACTAGTACTGACACCTCTCATTTCTTAGCCATTACTAAAGCTGTAGTTTTGATTATATAATTAAAATTTTCTTTCCCACAAGGTCTTCACCTGCATGCAGCAGGAATCTTGTTGATTTTATATCAACCAGCATTTAACACAGTTTATTATATAATAAATGTGAATTAATAAATGTTTACTTTAACTAACCAAGGTCTTTATGCTCAAACTGATTCACCTCAATCCTAGGAGTGTGACGTGGTGAATAAACTCATTCTCCCCATCACATGATCAGCACATATTTGTGGAGCAGTTAAGTGCAAAGCTTTGTATAACTGGAATCCATGGTATACAAAACAGTGCCAATGGGGGAAGATATTTAGAACCATCATGTTATGTAGCTGGAAGTAACAAAGAAGTGGGCTCCATTACCAATGTGATTGCTATCAATCTTTCCCTATTTCAGGGGAATGGTAACTATAAACAGCCTGACAAGTTCATTCAAATACCTAGAAATGAACTAATATTATTACCTTTAACTCTGGTTTGAGTTAGTTTTCTGTTCAGGATCACAGAATTAGTGAGGCACAAATTGACAACAAACTACCAACAGGAATCCTCATGAGATGTGGGTAATGAGTTGTGTTGATCACAACATTCTCTCATTATTTTTCACGTACACCCTGGTGTGTCATCTCAGAACACACATTCAGAGATGGAGAAGCCAGAGCTTCCTTGTGCATTTGCTTCTTTCTTTCCAACACAGATGTTTGGCGGCACTCAGGAGACAGAGCATTGTGCTAATATTGTGCCACATTTATGTTTGTGTTTATCTTCAAATATATCTAACTGGTTTGAAGCCATGAATTTTTTTAGCCATAATTACAATTACAGCTCTGGGTGACATTGTGGATGGCTTACTATGTTTCTAAAAAGGTAGGAAACTTTGCTTCTGGGAATTAGTGAGTGAATGTAATGATTCTAGAAGCAACAATATGTATCATAAAGAACCCAAATCAATATTTTTTATGGTGGAAGTTGATGTGTTCGTTGCTGCTTTCTTTTCTAAGTTAAAAAAATCAGAATTGGGATAAACAGCTAACATTTGCACAAGAGCTGGAAATTCTAAATACATAGGTTATTTCTAAAGATAACAGAAAATATAGAATTTGAGAAACTATACAGTGAATTCTTCACTTACAGAAAATAGCTTCGATTGTCCAGACATTCAAACACCCTGAAATACAACTTCTACTTGAGCTCCCTACTTATCTTTTTTTAATTATATAAGTTTCAGGTGTAAAGCATTATAATTTGACATCTGTGTACACTACAAAATGATCACCACTATAAGTCTAGTTACCATTCATCACCGTAGAGTAGACTCCCTCCACACATTTCACCTACCCCCAACCCACTTTCCCTCTGGTAAGCACTAATCTGTTCTCTGTACCTATGAGTTTGTTTTTCTTTTATTAGATTCCACATATGAGTGAAATAATATGATATATGTCTTTGTCTGACTTATTTCACTTAACATAATACCTTCGAGGTTTATCCATGTTGTCACAAACAGCAGGATTTCATTCTGTTTAATGGCTGAGTAGTATTCCATTGTATATATATACCATATTTTCTTTACCCATTCATCCATCAGTGGACCCTTAGGTTGTTTCCATATCTTGGCTATTGTAAATAATGTTGCAATGAACATAGCAGTTCATATATTTTTTCAAATTAGTGCTTTCATGTTCTTCATATAAATACCCAGAAATGGAATAGCTGGGTCATATTTTAGTTCTATTCTTTATTTTTTGAGGATCCTCCATATTGTTTTCTGTAGTGGCTGTGAAAAAGTTGAGGAAATTGTTGGACTTTACCCTTTTGTTTCTGCCCTGCAGGAAAAGAGGGGAATTGTAATAGGGGCAGGGCAGGTGTGAGGCCATTAGCGCAAGACCCTAGATATCCCACTCCACTAGCAGTCAGCTGGGCAATGGTCCTGGCAGCAGAGAGTGCAGTGAGAGGCGGATCACAGCCTTCTCCCCTGGGCCCTCTGGGCCCTCCAGGCCCTCCAGCCTGGGGCCGGTAGGTGAGCTGGGGGGCCCGGGGACAGGCTGAGGGCTGTGTCCTGCAGAGCTCCAGAGCCCTCTCCATGGCCTCCCACTGGCCAGGCCCAGGCCTTGCAGAAGCAGCGAACCTCTCCCCCATCCCCTCCTCCACAACCTAATGGCCATGGTGGCCGTCTTCATGGGTCACAGTCTGCAGGACCTGCCTCCATTTTGCGCAGCCTGAGGAGCCTGAGGGCCACCTGTGTCCTGGGCGCCCGGCTCCCTGAGTAATGATGGTTGGGCAGGGTCATCCCTGATGCCAGCTGATATCTGCTTCCTCAGCTAGGCCTGGGCACTGGTAGGAGGACCCAGACTGGGTGCTGGACAAATGCTCTCAGGCAGGGTAACCAGTCCATGCAGGGACCCCCTCCTCTTAGCCAGGGCCTGGACCTCAGAGGGTAAAAGTTGAGCCTCAGGATCTTGCCCTTTCTTGTCAGAACAGAGAATAACATTTGTTTTTGTGGAGGTTTATAGCAACATCATGACTGACTATGACCTGACCTCAAGAATAAAGGATATGACACTTAGAAGTTTGCAAAAACTAACCATGCCCCTCCCTCACCTTTCCTATAAAAGGGCCTTGCTGAAAGCTTTTGGGAAGTTCAGGGTTTTTAAGGCATGAGCCACCTGTCTCCATCCATGGCCCTGTAATAAAACTTTCTCTGCTCCAAACTTCGACATTTTGGGATTCTTTGGCCTCACTGTGCCTCACATAGGGCACATGGACTTGCAATTCGGTAACAATCTCATTTTGGTTTTGTTTTACATTTCCCTAATAATTAGTGATGTTGAACATTTTTTTCATGTCCCTGTTGGCTATCTGCTTGTCTTTTTTGGGAAAATGTCTATTCAGATCCTCTGCCCATTTTTAAATTAAACTCCCTACTTTGAGTTTCTGAGTGCCTTATATATTTTTTTTTTAATTTATTGATTTATTTTTGGCTGCATTGGGTCTTCATTGCTGCACACGGGCTTTCCCTAGTTGCAGCGAGTGGGGGCTACTCTTCGTTGCAGTGCATGGGCTTCTCATTGCAGTGGCTTCTCTTGTTGCGGAGCACAGGCTCTAGGCACACGGGCCTCAGTAGTTGTGGCTCGAAGGCTCTAGAGCACAGGCTCAGTAGTTGTGGCGCATGGGCTTAGTTGCTCCACGGCATGTGGGATCTTCCCAGACCAGGGATCGAATCAGTGTCCCTTGCACTGGCAGGCACATTCTTAACCACTGCACCACCAGGGAAGTCCCTGAGTACCTTATATTTGAAACCTCTCTCAAGGAGGAAAGAACACAGAAATAAAATGGATATTGACAAAAATAGTAAAATTTAGGTATGCAAAAACATTGGGGGTGAAGTGGGTTTAAGTAGGTATATTTTCAGAATGGCTGAAATTTTTGCCTTTAATACTAAATGGCACTAATCTTTGTCACATGCCTATTATGTGCCAGGCACTGACCAGGTGCTTAAGAATTTCCTCTTATCTCCTTATTTTGTGGAAGAAAGAACTAAGCATCAAAAATGTTAAGTTGTCCAAATATCCAAAGCTATGAATAAATGAAAATGCAAAATAACAAAAAGATTAATTCCAGCCTTTTTAAATAGAAATCTGCCGTAATTATAACCTAGGAAACTGCTCTGCCCCTGTGTAATAGAAATGTATAACCTCAGTGTCCAGCACTGCACCTGCTATATTGTATGCACACAATATTTATTGCATCATTGAAGAACTAAAAGGAAGAAAAAGAAAGAATAAGAGAAAAATATGGAAGAAAGGTTTACGCTTTTGTTGATAACATAGAATCATCTTTAAAATCCTTAAAATTAGAATCCCCTTTAATGCTTTTCCCTCCAATTGTCTGTATCTAAATAATATTGTCTTGGGAAATTTTAACCAAACTTCATAGAACTATATCCATGTGAAAAACAAGAGTATTTATAGGTAAGTGCATGTCATTCAGCATGAAATTTTGTGACATTACTTAGACAACTCACTGCTGCCTTTTTTTCTTTTAACTTCCTGACTTTGAATTACATTAGAGGAACTGAATCCCGATGGCTGAGTTTTTTTCTGTGGTTTTCCAGGGTTTTTTTTTCCTCCAATTTATATATTAATATCAAAGGTCATTGGCTATCCTATATTTCCCTTCTAAAAAGTGAAGTCATCCAAAGGAGAAAAAGTGTAATATTTGTAGTTGAATGTGAACATAATTTCATTGTTTATTATTTACATTTTTTCTTATGGAGAGAACTATGTTCAGTTGTAGAAATGGACCTCTATGTTTCTCTGTCTCTGTTTCTCTCTCTCTCTCCACTTTTTTTTTTCTTTTTCATAAAGTCAGGTCGAGTTTGTAATCTAAAGTTAGAGACACAACAATTTCTGAACAGAAAAAAAAAAGGCTTCCTCTGGAACTTTATGTCTTTATGTGTCATGGTACACTTGCTCACTCCTTTCTCTCTCCCAGTAAATTTTTCTTGCACTCACCCTGTTCAGAAGGGCTTTGCCAGCTGATTCATGTGTCAGCGTGCACAAAGTTGTAGATTAATGATATCATTTATAATTTAAATTATTTCATGGATGACTTAATCTTTGCCCAAAGAAGTGGTTAATGTGACATCCCCAAGAAGATTGGAGTCTAAGAGGAAAAGTCAGAGAATAGAACAAGGGATTAGAAAGGAGGTAAGTTAGATGAACACAACACTATTAGAAGTGTTATCACTATCTTCTCACCTAAGAAATTTGTCCCAGAGAATGATATCTGTCAAAACTTCTGAGGCTGGGCACTTGGTTTTCTGATAACCCTAGTCTTTGTGCTTTCCCACTAAAGTTTTTAAATCCTCTTTTTTCATTTCTGGAGCCTGTTATGAATCATTTTACAGATCAAAGCAGAAAGGGAAAACTATCAGCAGTTTGTCAAGTATATTAGAAAGTACAGAAATTCTCAAGATATGCATCAGTCTAAAGAGTCTAGGAAATTACTTCTCAAAAGTAACCACTTAAAAGTGAACATTTACCTTCCTAAATCACCAAGAGCCAACGTTATTGAATCAGTTGAAGCAGCGCTTCATTTCTTTCCTGTTGATCAGAATTTCATTAAGCTGTTCTTTAATGCTCCATGACTTTGTTTGATCCGGATTTACATTACTCAACCATATCCCTTAAGCTTAATTAAGTTTGTTTTTTCATGCTTTGAACACTTTTCTCTGTTCTGCAGCAGAAGTAGGTAAAAATCAAGGGACACTCCTTCATCTGTGAAGCTGTCAGTCCGTCATAACTTGAATTTGATTTTGGGGGAGGTTGTGACATTCCCTAGGTGAGCATGTCAAGTTTGTTGACAGAGAGCTCTCTACTTAATTGAATATGATGCCTGTATGGGAAGTGATGAAGTATGTCAGTAATGTATGTTTTCTCTCCCACTGGGTGTGCAGTAGAGGGTAAAGATATTCCACCGTGTACTGGCCAAACTCCATGTGCCTTATTACTTCAGTATTTTTTCTCTTAAAGACCTCAGAGCAATACAATTATTCATCCAAGGGATGATTATGCATTAAAAAAAACTTGAAGCATGAAATATCAGATGGGGATAGTCATAAATGTTTTGCCACATGAGTAATAATTTTAATTTGGTTTCTAAACTTGCAGTGCAGTTTTACCCATCTGTAATATGGGAGTAATGATCATCCTTCCTGTCATTAACTACTTCTCAACAGTGTTGTAAAGATTAATTTATGTTCTTAAATGGTTTTTCAAGTAAAAAGTGCAGTATAAATATTAGTTTCTAAAGCATAGCCTTTCCTGGCCAGAACTAGCTTTTTCTCTAACGTCTAAAATGCTGCATGAGAAGAAATAAAATTGTGCTTGGACAATAGCAAAGACATACTATTTAATTAGTTTTGAAAGAGAGCTTACACCTTGAATTTACACGTCACATGCCAATTATATCTCAATTAGAAAAAGAAGGAAAATACAGTTCTCAATACTTTATCAAAAATAAAAGGTTAGCTACAAGTTAACAAATACATTACCTAAATCATTACTTTGTCATTTATAGGTTTCTGATAGAAAAAGAAAATTTACTGGTTTTCAACCTAACAAATTACATTGTATTGCACTGATAAGTTATACAAATTAGCCTAAAACTGTTTCTTTCGATAATGTATGCAAAAATATTCTAAGGAAACACTTTGTAGAGTCTGGATTTCTCAAGGTTTCATTTGGCTCAAATATACATTTAAATGATTGGTCACTAAGGCTTCTGGCTATTTCATATCTGGCAAAATTATAAGGTACAGATTCTCATAAATATGAATAAAAAAGGAGAAGTAATTTCTCTGTGTGCTGGAACCTCTGATCAAGCATTAACATCGTTATACATCTAAGCAACAGATGAGGTGCTAAGAACCTATAACATGCAACAGCCTAATCCTCTGCTCCTTCCATGAGTGAAGGAATGTCAGTTACATTTTCTCTCCCTTTGTCAGTTTTGCTTCTGTGAAAATGTCTTCTCGGCCCACTCACTCCTTTTCAGTCTTTTTTCTAGATCCTGCTCCAGCTGAATAAAGTTTAAACCCTTTATCTTGGCATTTAAAGCACATTGTCCACAACACTCTACAGCTGACTCACCACCTCCACTTACGTGACCCACAGGCATCTGAAACTCAACACCAAAAATAGTGAACGTAAGCGCATTCTCCCACCTCCTATATCTGTTCCTGCTCTACCCTAGTGAATGACAACACTCTCCAATTAGTTGTCATACCCATATCTTACTGAGAACATATCAAGATGTCCTTGAGACTTCCTAATCATTAATTTCTTGAATAGATTTTTATTGAGCATACACTATATATGCCAAGCAGTATGTGAGGCATTGAGCAGAATACAAACAGGCCCTGATCTCAGGTAGCTTACGGTCTAATAGGAGAGATACATGAAATAAGGATAATGGCTAGTCCCAAGGACATCGGTGGGATTCTGTGACAGAATTTAAGACTGTGTCACCTGGGAATTGATGATGTGGGGAAGTGATGATGGAGCTTAAATCTAAAGACTGAGAAAAGAGTATGAAGGGTAAGAGTGTTCAGTGGGGAGGGCATTTCAAAACAGAGAAATGATCAAGTGCCCTCTTCCCCACTTCTAATCAGGCCCCAAATCATGAAACTCCAAGCTAATTCTCTCTCCTAAATATCAGATTTCACCATTCTCAATTTCCACTAACACTTCTCACTTGCTTCTATTATTTTATCAACACCCTAATATACAGATGTTATGGACTGAATGTCTGTGCCCCCCAAAATTCATATGTTGAAGCCCTACCTACCTGCAGTGCAATAGTATTAGGAGTTGGAGACTTTGGGAGTTAATTAGGATTAGATGAGATCATGAGGGTGAAGCCCTCATGAATGGAATCACTGTCTGTATAAGAGTTACAGGAGAGTTTGCTTCCTATCTCTACTCTGATCCATGGGAGGATACAACAAGAAGTCAACAATCTGCAACCTGGAAGAGGGCCGTCACCAAAATTCAACCAAGCTGGCACCCTGATCTCAGACTTCCAGACTCCAGAACCCTGATCTCAGACTTCCAGACTCCAGAACTGTGAGAAATAATATTCTGAGCCACCTGGTCTATGGTACTTTGTTTTAGCAGCCCAGACTCATTAGACAGCAGGCTACCAACATTTAGGTATTATCAAAATCTCTCTTACCTCTTGCAAAACACCTCTAGAATCTCTTCTCAAAATCCAGTCAACTCCTTGTAGACTTAACTTTCTCTTTTCACATTTCCTCTGCAAATTTTCTTGTATTCTACCTTAAATTCTCCTTTCTTTTATAGTGCAAATCTTGATAGCCTCTCCAGCGTCCAAAATCTCCAGGTGTTCTTGCTTTGTTTTGTTTGTTGGTTGGTTTTGTTTTGTTTTGTTTTATTGTCAGTGATGTACAAAATTCCTTGTGGGGATAATGGAGAAGGAAAAGGAAGGATAAACGTCAAATATCTTTTTGTTTTTTTTTTTTTTTTTTTGCGGTACGCGGGCCTCTCACTGTTGCGGCCTCTCCCGCTGCGGAGCACAGGCTCCAGACGCGCATGCTCAGTGGCCATGGCTCACGGGCCTAGCCGCTCCGCGGCATATAGGATCTTCCCAGACCGGGGCACGAACCCGTGTCCCCTGCATCGGCAGGCGGACTCTCAACCACTGCACCACCAGGGAAGCCCTCAAATATCTTTTACTTATTTTCTTTCCCCTTTAAAGTGGAGAGGATATAATTATATATTTCATAATTTTATTTCTTACTGTGGCGCAAATTTACACTCCTATCTTTTCCTACATGAGTTGGAAAAATATTCTAATTTAGAATAAGCTTACCAGTTTTATTTTATGACAAATGGTGAAAAGATGTTTTATTACAACAAAATATTTTAACCTTCACTTGAATATATTATTGGTATGGCAGACTTGAGGAGAGAATCCAGACCTCACAAATGAATTACTCTGAGAAAGTGGACAGGGTTTTGCATTGTAACCATGTAATTCTATTCTACCCCAACCTACATTCCCCATTTACTATGTTAATATTCTGATTCCTTTTTTTTTTGAAAAGTCATTTTGTATTTTTGCTAGGTCAGTGAAGATTCATGACACGTTAGAAGCAACCTTTATTTCTCCCTAGTGCTTACAAGTATTCCAAATTCACAGGAATCAGCAGCATCCTGAAATTTAGCTAGAAATATGAAAAACTAAATAATCAGAATGTATACATTTTATAGCCCATATCGTCTGCATACTGTCATTTAATTTTCCAGTAATCCAGTGGGATGTTTTAGTATTTATATTTAACAAGATAAAATTAAAATTCAGGGAAAATGATAAATTTATTCTATAACACATTATCAGGGGAAGAATTAGGATGGGAATTGATATCTGCTCTGATGTTGACTTGCCTTAGGTTTACTCAACATTGGCTTTGCAACTCATACATATTAGCAATGAACCAGTCAATTTTCTTCACTCTTCCAAGATCACCTCCTATCTTTCTGAGTCAACACCTCTAGTAGTCCAATTCCAGCAGTTCCTCCACGAGCATCAGGATCTCTAATCCATTTAACTCTGTTCAGTAAACCTTATTCCCACTTCCCTCCTGTTTTACCAAAAGCCTTACTTTCGGTTTCAAGGTTCTTAGGATTCACCGGCAAAACAACCACTGTACACTCATTTAAACAAGAGTGTAGAGAGAGTTTATTGAATTAACAAAGATTACAGTATACTAATTAAGAAAATATAGTATAACTAACTAAGAAAGAATAGTAAAGACGGGGGTTTATACATCACAGAGTTGGGTAAGCACCTACATCCAGATCCAACCAGTGCTGGGAAGTCCCTTGAACAGCAATCTGGAGTCCCTTTTGGGACTGGAGTCCCAGTTGCATCCACCCCACAGGTGAGACTTCAGTTTGCCACTCAAAGGAGCCCAGGTCGCAGGCTGATATCAATCAGCCAGCGTGCAAGTTTGCAGCTCTGGTTGTTGTCATAAAATACCTTGGTCTTAACTCGTAAGTCTTAGAATGTTCTTGATCCCTGGGGGGGCTGGCCAGACCCTCAAGGTGCCAGAAGTCCCATGACTTACTCTCTATATTATCTAGTGGTTTACAGTGTGTGCCAGCACCACCCCTGCTGGCATGGGTGTAGCTCAGCAGTTTGGCATGCAGCCAGCTTTAGCGTCATTGTCCGGTCAGAGAGAGGCCTAGTGCTGCCTCTGAAGCCTGAACAAGACTACTTTACTAGCTTCCCCAACACTCCATACCTAGTTAAGTTCCATATTCATCATTATAGCCAGTATGTCAGAGACTAGAAGTCTCTAGAAGTCCATCAAAACTTACTCTACCCTTCTGTAGTGATAAATGTGTAGCTGAATGACTTCCCCAGGCATATTTGAAGTAACTGTGGTCGTATGATTAGTTCTGTCCAATAGAATGTGAGTGGATGTGATGTGTGCTACTACCAGAATGATTTTTAAAAATTGGTCTTCCTTTTCTAGATTTTCTAGAAAAATCTTTGAGTTAAGGCCTTAAGGAATAGCAAAGTCACACAAGGGAATGATGGGTCCCTGAATCACCGAATGGGAGAAAGATGCCCACCAACCTGATATGTGGGTGAGAAATAAATTTATTTTGTGTTGAACCATTACATTAAGAATCTATTTTTACAGCAATTTAGACTATCCTAACTAATGCACACCTGAATTCCTTGCCCATCTCTCCCTGAGACATACTGATTTGGCTTGTTCAGGCCACCTCTCCACTTACTCATTACTGGAACTGAGAAATTGAGCAGAACTCAAGGGAAAAAAAAAAATTAATGAAAGAAAAAACACACGATGTTACCTGGTATCTCTTTACATTTGTGAAATCAAATACCAAATGAGTTCTCAGTTTCAGTGCTAGCCCAAAATGCTACTACATTTTTCTCGTCAGTACCTTCTCCTACTTATTAAGATGACTATCTCATATTCTCTCTATTCTCAGCTTCCAAGACCTCTTCCCTTTTTCTAACTTTCACCTGATGATCTTTTAAGTTATTTCACTGAGAGAATGAAGCCATCAGCAAAGAGCTGCCACATACTCCCAGCACCAAATCCATCAGCTTACTTGCATCTGTGCCCAGACTTTCTCCCTGCCTTCCTTTCTTATTGAAACTTTTATTCTCCTACCTAAGCAAACTCCCCAACTCAGCCAGACCCCTCTCTGACTCAAGGTCACTCATGGATTATGGATCATACTATTCCCCTTCAACCTGACCTATTAGTAAGTATATATTAAATAAGCACATATACATATATATATATAAAATAAGTCTATATATAATATATAAAATATTACTTCTTTCTATATAATTAATATATTTTAAATAAGTATATATAAGTATTATCTTATATATACTTATTTACTATATATTATACATAATTATATTATATATAATAATTATATATATAAATATATATCAATTATTGTATGACTTTTTTTTTAACATCTTTATTGGAGTATAATTGCTCTACAATGGTTAGTTTCTGCTTTATAACAAAGTGTATCAGCCAGACATACACATATATCCCTATATCTCTTCCCTCTTGCATCACCCTCCCACCCTCCCTATCCCACCCCTCTAGGTGCTCACAAAGCACCGAGCTGATCTCCCTGTGCTATGTGGCTGCTTCCCACTAGCTAGCTACTTTACATTTGGTAGTGTATATATGTCTATGCCACTCTCTCACTTCATCTCAGCTTACCCTTCCCCTTCTCCATGTCCTCAAGTCCATTCTCTATGTCTGCGTCTTTATTCCTGTCCTGCCCCTAGATTCTTCAGAACCTTTTTTTATTTTTTTTAGATTCCATATATATGTGTTAGCATACGGTATTTGTTTTTCTCTTTCTGACTTACTTCACTCTGTATGACAGACCCTAGGTCCATCCACCTCACTACAAATAACTCAATTTCGTTTATTTCTTGGCTGTGTTGGGTCTTTGCTGCTGCACCTGGGCTTTCTCTAGTTGTGGCAAGCAGGCTTCTCATTGCAGTGGCTTCTCTTGTTGCAGAGCATGGGCCCTAGGCACACAGGTTTCACTAGTTGTGGCTCACGGGCTCAGTAGTTGTGGTGCATGGGCTTAGTTGCTCCTCAGCATGTGGGATCTTCCCAGATCAGGGATGGAACCCATGTACCCTGAACTGGCAGGCAGATTTTTTTTTCCTTTTTTTTAAAATAAATGGCACACAGGCTTCAGTAGTTGTGGCTCACGGGCTCAGTTTTTAACATAAAAACTCAAGATTTTCCTTGTGTGGAATGAAATGAAAGTAAGTTTTTGTGTGTTTCTTTGGTTGAGTATCATAGCTGTTTTTTGATGTTTATGAAAATTAGCACTAGGATAGTTTAGATACATTTAGATAATTTTCTTAATGGTTTTCCCATAGCCTTCCAACTAAGCAGTGAAACACCCTTTAATAAAGGTACAGGAGGGACTTCCCTGGTGGCACAGTCGTTAAGAATCTGCCTGCTGGGACTTCCCTGGTGATGCAGTGGTTGGGAATTTGCCTGCCAATGCAGGGGACACGGGTTCGATCCCTGGTCCGGGAAGATCCCACGTGCCATGGAGCAACTAAGCCCATGTATGATTGTTTTTAATGTAATAACATATACTTACTAAATATATTTATGAATTATTTCACATCTTAAAAATGAACCAAGGATAAACCTTCTTCTCTTTCACCTACTTCTTTAATCCTCTATTCTTTTTTATACTAAAACTCTTTCTATTCTATTCTTTCCATTCTTTCTTGAACCTACACTAATTAAGATTTTTAACTCCAACTTCTAGAATTGCTGTTTCCAGGGTCACTGATGACATCCCCAATGGCTAAATCCAGCAGTCAATTTTTTACCCACTTCTCCCTTAATCTAGCGTCAATATTTAATCATTCCAATATTTTTTAAATGCTTTTTTTGCCATCTGAGTCTAATCTTCCATCATGTTTTATTTATCTCACTGGCTGCTGCTTCTTATTTTCCTTTCCTGTACCCTCATCACTATTCTTATTTTAAGTATTAGTTTAGGAATTAGTCTTTAGACATCTTCTCTATCTACACTAGATTCTTAGGTGATCTGATTTAGTCCTATGACTAAATCACCAATTTGATACTTAGAAATACTCAAATTCATGTCCCCAAATAAGATCTGTCTCCAGAACTTTTGCTTCCTGTTCAACATTTTCTCTTTAATATATAATATGAATATAAATTTTGTTATATTATAATGATATAAATCTCATTATAAATCTCAAGTTTATCATATATGCACAATACAATTCAATCTTTGCTACAATCTACGCCTCCTTCAGGCTTCCCCTTCCCAGTATATGGCAACTTTTTGTATCATGTTGTCAAATTCTTCTCTTTTTGTCACATCCAATCTCCATGATACCAGAAAATTTTATCAGCTTTACCTTAAGATAAATTCAAAACAGAATACTTCTCACCACCACCACTGCTACCACCCAAGACAGCATCATCTTTCCCCCAGTGTGTTGCCTCCTTTATACCACAAATAATACTGTCAAAACAGAAATCAGATCATGTTTTTCCTTGCTTACAACTCTCTAGGGCTTCCCAACTCATAGTAAAAGCTTAATTTCTTAAAAGCTCTGTGTGATCAAGCCCTCATTACCACTATGACTTTGTTGCCTGCCTCACTCCTCCTCAACAATTTAACTCTAGTCTTTGGTGTTATTGCCATTCCTCCAACATACTTAGGCACACTGCCATGCCTGGGACTTTACAATCCCTGTGTTTTCCTCCTAGAATGCCTTTCCCAGGATATTTATGTGGCTCGCTCCCCAATTTCCTACAAGTGTTGATAAAGAGCCAGCTCTCAAAGATACTTCCCGTGACCATTCTATAAAAAGAATCCTCTTCACTTGCTTTCACTTTGTCCTTCTTTGCTTTTCTTTAAATAACACTATTGCCACATAACATTCATTTCTTTCATTTTTATTCTCCCCACACTACTTTATTAAGACTCATGTCAGCAAGGACTCTGAAAACTCTCTTCATTCTTGTAATTTTCAACCCTTCGAACAATGTCTTACACAGAGGAGATTCGAAATAAATATCTATCGACTGCATTAACAATCCTCCAAACACTTTATGACCACATTAGAAACAGTATTAATAAACATGAGTGGAGAGTACTGAATTTATCAATGGAGCTTTGTCAAAATTCATCTAAATTGTTATCTTTCTCCAATGACACTTGAATATTGTATCAGATCCTTTGAGTGGAGGAAAATTCTGACAAAATGCTCTTGATTATTCTCATTTAAAAATCTTTCCCCCAGATTTTTGACACTCTTGGGCTTCCACTAGCTCCAAATGGCATAATTGTCTTCATGGAGCTTCACAGCCACCCAAGAACTATTTTTGACGATTAGTAAGACAGGATGAGTTATGAGATCACAGTTAGTGTGACAGTTCAGAGTAAATGCTTGACGCGTTATAACTCATCTGGGAGCATGTAGCTAAATGATGGATAGACTCCAAATGCCTAAGAAACTACTTCACAGTGAACTACTGAAAACAGAAAGGTCACAACCAACCCTCAGCATCCCTGAAGCTCCAATGTAAACCAAGAAGTAAGGTTTGCGAAGGTGGATCTATGTAAGCATACTTACAAAAGCAGTTATAATTCTACATAAGATACTCAGGTGAACAATAAGTATAATTTCATTTTTATCTTTGAATTTAACTTCAATATGAAGCCCCCTTTTACCACTTGGCAGAAATTAATCTCATTCTTTTTTTTGATGTTCTGTATCCTCTTCCTTGAAACTGATTCTGAAGTCTGGAGTCTTTATATAATGGCAAGGTACGGGATGGAGATGGAATTCAAGTTATCAATTGAATTTATTACATTTATTCAATGTAATCTGCCACTGAGGGCATTGACTAAGAGTTAGATCTTCCTGTATGGCCACCTCTCAGTTTTCTATCAATTGCAGCTTTTTAGGTCTTGCAGTTCTTTAATAAATCTGGTAACCAGGTAACATTTTTCTGCTTTAGTAAAAATTTTAGAGGGTTGTTTACAGTTCGTTTCCACACCCACTTCCCTGCTGTTCTTAAACAAATGGAGTTTATTTGCCAAGTACAGAACATTTTACACTGTGGTTTACTCAGATGCACTGTGTTTCACAACATTCTTGGCACTCTTGTGTGCAGACTTGTTTTGCTGTTTCTATACTTTTCTGGGAATTCCTTGAAGCTGTCTAAAATCCTGTCTCCTTAAGTATATTACAAAATCATATATTCTTTGGGACCCTACTCTCTGCTCTTACATCCAAAAATCCTTTAGGATTTACAAAATTCTCCTTGTTTCACCTACAACTCTTTCCCAACTCCTAAACCAGAAACTTTTACAAATCTCAGGAACTCCAAGTCTTGCTTGAAAGTCATCATTTTTACAAGGTTTCCCCCAATATATGTTGTATTTGCCTGGAATCCTTTCTATTTCTCCCCATTCTTTCCACTTTCACCCTTTTCTAAAAAGTTCCATGCTTTTCTTCCTTGAAACAGTAAGTACTATCATAAAATGGTCAAAGAGAGCAGATTGGAGAAGGTGGCAAATGGTAAAAGAAAATACAAGGAACAAAAGCAAGGAATAGAAATAATGATTTTAAAACTTACAGTAGTCAAAACCATAGAGACAGAAAGTAGAATGGTGGTGGCCAGGGGCTGAGGGGAAAGGGAAATGAGAAGTTAATGTTTAATGGGTACAGAATTTTAGTTTTACAAGATGAAAAATGTTGTGGAGATGGATGGTGGTGATGGTTGCACAACATTATGGATGTATTTAATACCACTGAACTGTACACTTAAAATGGTTAAGATGCGTGTGTTTGGGTATTTAAATTTGAATAAAAATGTTAGCAAGAGGTGGATCTGAAAAAGGCAAGGATGTCAAAAACACATTAGCAGGAACAATCGGAACTTAAAACTGTATAATGCAAAATATTTCACTGTGATCCCCAGGTTAACACTCACTGTCCCTTCTACGTAATCTTGGAGCTTTGTCACTTTACTCCCAGGATCCCTCCCTTCCATAAAACCATGCCTCTGATTTTTAGTCACACTTAGTCTGCCAATGGCATTGAAACCTAAGGAGTTATCCTTCCTTAGAGGTTGGCACAACTTGGGACAGGGTCCAAAAGTAAAGGTAAGAAGTTGTAACCATGGACATGCCAGAAGTTGGGAAGGTGAGGGAAGCTTGAGGATCTGAGGCTGCCCTCTTTCTCTTTCCCCATGGATTACATTATAGTCCTTAAGCCTGCTTGTTAAGTTAGGTATGGGGACACACTAAGACAGAAGTGCAATAAGAACAATGTCAAGATGGTAAATTTTACATGTATTTTATCATAATAAAAAAATGGGAAAAATGCATTATTTTGTCACATAGAGGAGTATGCAACATTTGCCAGTGATACATGGTTTCTTGATACCCCAGACTCTCCGTAAATATTAGTTCCTCATATAATCAGTGCCCTCCTTGCCACCCCACCCCATCCACACACCTAGTTAGGAATCTCCATGGTACTGAATTCTTTTTAAAAAAATGTCATACTAATGTGAAAATGGATATCAATAGCCTACTTTTCCTCAGGAAAGAAATAAACAATTTATATAATAAGAGGATCATATAGGAAGGATAAAATATTATTCAAGAGTGGTAGACAGGTCTTACGTGGCTGCAGATTATAGTATGCAGGCCTGAACATGAGACTGAATCAGCTATGTGAACACAAAGTGAACGAGCTTATATTAGCCAGTATGAGTAACACCAGCTACTATGACCCAAAATTCTCAAATCTTAATGACAACACAATGAAAGTCATTTCTTATGTAATCAAAATAAAATGTGGGTGTTTCTGATTGGGCAGTTTTCCTGGTGGCTTGTTTCCCAACAGTCACTCAACTTCAGGGATCTGGGATGCTCTCATCTTGGATGCCACCTACCATCCTCAATACGCAGGCTACAATGTCACTGCATAGCACAAGGATATTTATTGTCCTTAATCTGCAAGTGGCAATCTTTCTTGCACCCTAATGCCATTGGATCCAATTCCTTATGTGGCTCACCTAGATTAAGGGGCTGAAACATGTAGTCTTCTTGTGTTGAAATTCTTTGGTGAAAGCATAGATTTATCACTACTCCATGACTTTTATGAGCAACTGTTTGTAAGACAGAAAGGGGAGGATAGAGACTTTAATAAAAATAAGCTTTCCTAATAGCAGCTGTAACATCAAACTAAAAGCTAGTTTGCCAATGAATGAAGCATTAAAATGTCTGGTGGTCAGGCATTTGCCTTGCCTGCCTTTCCCACCCTTCTCTGATAACAATGTCTTGGAATATGAGAGTATAATGGACAGCAGTATGTCTATAACTATTAAATGTCAAAAGAATAAAAATCAGATAAAAATGAAAACTTCTGAACAGTAGTCTAGGTTTAAATTCTAAGCCCTCAACAAATTTGACAGGAAGGCCATATATTCAGTTACTCATTAAACCTATTTTCATATGAGAGGATCTCCATGTTTTATGAACTCTCCCACCATACCACCACCACACAACCACACACACACACACACACACGCAGAAAAAAAGACACTAGAAGAAAGAATTTGAGCTTTGTGGAAAATAGAAAAGGCAGAAAAAATTTTGAAAAGGAAACAGAGAAGAAATAGGAGTTCTGGCTGATCTCTAATATTAGTGAATATCAGGAAAATGTTTAAGCAAAAAAGAAGAGGTGTGGGATTTTTCAGTTAACTCTTTGAAATGGAAAAAAATAGCAATGAATTAAAAAAAAACCACAAGAGGTGGGTGATTGTTCTGATTTTCATGCTATGATTTAAATTTAGCTTTTAAAATTGTCTGCTCTAACAGTTTTGAGATTTAAAAAAATAAAGAACTTTTACAAAGTAAAAGATATTTCCTGTTGCATTTAAGGCACTCTATGTTCAGAAAATGTCATAATGTCATTAAGTCACCTTCACAGACATACGATTTTATCCTCTTACTGCAAGTTCTTAAGGCAGTGAGTGCTTCAGGGAGTACAAGGTAGAGCCTGGGGACCCGACAAAAATCCTTACAGTTGGGCTTGAATTTTAATATTGTGTCATTAAGAAAATGACTCTCAATTAATGTGGTATTTACTCTCTCTTATTTTGTTTTTACAAGGCCCATCTTTCAAAAATTCCCATCTGTAAAATATATTCTTTCAGTTATAAAAGTGTTTGAAAATTAATACCTGAAAAATAGCATGTTATCATATTGCTTTCAATGTATGACATAACCAAATGTGTTGCTAGGCAACTAGCTATGGCTTTTGGAAAACTGCATACTTTATAATAGATTACTTTAGAGGCACTTTTTCAAAACAAATAGAATAGAGTTATCTAAAAGCATCTTCTGAAATTCTATGTAGAAAATGTTTTTTTTTTTAAATCAACATCTCCAAAAGTGAGGAGGAGATGCTCTTGTCATATAGTTATCAAGTTTTCATTTTGCAGAGAGATAGATAAAGACAGAGGGAGAAAGGTGGGGGGGGGGCTTAAATCTGTTTATAAGCATTTAAACTGCTAATGGAAATGTTAATTATGAATTATTCATTATATTCGATTTTTATTCAAATATTTCTTTGGTTAAAAAACATTATAATCATTTGGAAAAACTGAACTAAAAAAAAGAATAATTTTAAATAAATAAGTATAAAATAAATTTCTAGAGCCCTGGTTCTTTCTACTGATTTCTCAACTGCTCTCATATACAGAAATGCTTATTAGACTTTAAAGAAACTATTTTTGGTGACTAGCATCAGTCAGTAATGATTTTAAGTATGGAAAGGATTACTGCATTGAGTAGAAGTTCAGAATACTTAATATCTAAAATCTATTCCAAATGTAAGTTTTTATGACTCTATAAAGTGTTATATTTTATTCTTTAACAGAATATCTTAAATGATAAAGTGATATATGTTAGCAATAGAAATTCTGGAAATATAGAAGCACATAAAAGAATAAAGATTTATCACTCCTAATATTAAAACCTAAAAAAGAAAACCATTAATATTTTAGCATAAATCTTATTATTTTTCTTCTATACGTATTGTTTTAATTTCAAATATTCATTTTTGTTTTTACTTTCTATTATAAAATTGATATTCTATATATCATATATATTGTATACATATACTACATACATGTATACAACATAGCTCATATATACATGTTTACAGTTTACCTTTTCCAGTTAATGTTATATAGTGAACATTTTTTCATACATAGCTGCTTTGAAATACATTATTGCACGAGTAACACCCACAATATGGCTGTAACACAATTTATTTAGTTATTTTACTATAACTGAGATTTTTTACCAATTTTTCACTATTATAAATAATACTACATTGAATACCCTCATCCATAAATCATGATTCATATCTCTGTTGATTTCCCTAGGGTAGGTTGCTGGAAGTGAATTTACTGAGTCAAAGGGTAAACATTACTTTAAGACTGTAGATACATATTTCTTGTTATTTTTCAGTACGCAAAAAAAAAACAGTCTACCTTGTTAAAAAAAAACACAGCAATAGATAAGAATGGATAATACAACCAAATTGACACTGGATATTAGTAGCTTAAACTTTATGTTAGTTTGAAGGAGGAGTCATTGCCTGTTGTGGTTTTAGTGAAATTGAATATAATTTTTCTTATGTTCCATTTTTATTTCTTTTCTTGTAAATTTGGGTCCTTTGCTCATTTTTCAGTTAAAGTATTCATGCTCTTCTTTTTTAAGTTTTTAAGATTTTAGTCTACGTTTATTGGGGTGACACCTTTCAGAGAGCTAGGATTAATTTAGACTCTTTTAAGTGTAATCAGATGGAGTTTCAGGATGTTGAAAAAGATAAGAGTCCAGACTAAGAGTTTTATATCTTATAGCAGGGACATCTAGCTATTGGAGATAATCTAGCCAAGAATTATGTTTTAGGAATTACGTTTTTAAGGCAGTGATCCCCAACTTATTTGGCATCAGACAATTTTTCCACGGACGGGGGGCACAGAAGGATGGTTCAGGTGGTAAGGCAAGCAATGGGGAGCGATGCTGTGTGGCGTGGTTCTTAACAGGCCACGGACAATCACGGGTCAGCAGGGGTTGGGGACCCCTGTTTTAAGGAATTATGCATCTTTAGTTCTAATTGATGTTTTTAGTGCGTCTAGTGTACATAAATGTGTATACATATATGTGGTTACATGCCAGATACACGAAAAAAAATACTGGGGTGAGGTTTTTTTTTTTGTAACTTATTTATTTATTTTTAACATCTTTATTAGAGTATAATTGCTTTACAATGGTGTGTTCGTTTCTGCTCCATAACAAAGTGAATCAGCCACACATACATATGTCCCCATATCTCTTCCCACTTGCATCTCCATCCCTCCCCCCCTCCCTATCCTACCCCTCCAGGTAGTCACAAAGCACTGAGCTGATCTCCCTGTGCCATGCGGCTGTCTCCCACCAGCTATCTACTTTACGTTTGGTAGTGTATATATGTACATGCCACTCTCTCACTTTGTCCCAACTTACCCTTCCCCCTCCCCATATCCTCAAGTCCATTCTCTAGTAGGTCTGCAACTTTATTCCCATCTTACCCCTAGGTTCTTCTGACCATTTTTTTTTCTTTTTTTTAGATTCCATATATATGGGTTAGCATATGGTATTTGTTTTTCTCTTTCTGACTTACTTCACTCTGTATGACAGTCTCTAAGTCCATCCACCTAACTACAAATAACTCAGTTTCATTCCTTTTAATGGCTGAGTAATATTCCATTGTATATATGTGACATATCTTCTTTATCCATTCATCTGTTGATGGACACTTAGGTTGCTTCCATGTCCTGGCTATCGTAAATAGAGATACAATGAACACTTTGGTACATGACTCTTTTTGAATTATGGTCTTCTCAGGGTATATGCCCAGTAGCGGGATTGCTGGGTCATATGGTAGTCCTATTTGTAGATTTTTAAGGAACCTCCATACTGTTATCCATAGTGGTTGTATCAATTTATATTCCTACCAACAGTAGAAGAGTGTTCCCTTTTCTCCACACCCTCTCCAGCATTTATTGTTTCTAGATTTTTTGATGATGGCCATTCTGACTGGTGTGAGATGATATGTCATTGTAGTTTTGATTTGCATTTCTCTAATGATTAATGATGTTGAGCATTCTTTCATGTGTTTGTTGGCAATCTGGATATCTTCTTTGGAGAAATGTCTATTTAGGTCTTCTGACCAGTTTTGGATTGGGTTGTTTGTTTTTTTGATATTGAGCTGCATGAGTTGCTTGTATGTTTTGGAGATTAATCCTTTGTCAGTTGCTTCACTTGCAAATAGTTTCTCGAATTCTGAGGGTTGTCTTTTTGTCTTGTTTATGGTTTCTTTGCTGTGCAAAAGCTTTTCAGTTTCATTAGGTTCCATTTGTTTATTTTTGTTTTTATTTCCATTTCTCTAGGAGGTGGGCCAAAAAGGATCTGGCTATGATTTATGTCACAAAGTGTTCTGCCTATGTTTTCCTCTAAGAGTTTGATAGTGTCTGGCCTTAAATTTAGGTCTTTAATCCATTTGGAGTTGATTTTTGTGTATGGTGTTAGGGAGTGTTCTAATTTCATTCTTTTAAATGTAGCTGTCCAGTTTTCCCAGCACCACTTATTGAAGAGGCTATCTTTTCTCCACTGTATATTCTTGCCTCCTTTATCAAAGATAATGTGACCATATGTGCATGGGTTTATCTCTGGGCTTTCTATCCTGTTCCATTGATCTATATTTCTGTTTTTGTGCCAGTACCATGTTGTCTTGATTACTGTACCTTTGTAGTGTAGTGTGAAGTCAGGGAGCCTGATTCCTCCAGCTCCGTTTTTCATTCTTAAGATTGATTTGGCTATTCGAGGTCTTTTGTGATTCCATACAAATCGTGAAATTTTTTGTTCTAGTTCTCTGAAAAATGCCAGTGGTAGTTTGATAGGGTTTGCATTGAATCTGTAGATTGCTTTGGATAGTACAGTCATTTTCACAATGTTGATTCTTCCAATCCAAGAACATGGTATATCTCTCCATCTATTTGTATGATATTTAATTTCTTTCATCAGTGTCTTATAATTTTCTGCATACAGGTCTTTGGTCTCCTTAGGTAGGTTTATTTCTAGATATTTTATTCTTTTTGTTGCTATGGTAAATGGGAGTGTTTCCTCTAATTTCACTTTCAGATTTTTCATCATTAGTGTATAGGAATGCCAGAGATTTCTGTGCATTAATTTTGCATCCTGCTACTTTACCAAACTCATTGATTAGCTCTAGTAGCTTTCTAGTAGCATCTTTATGATTCTCTATGTATAGTATCATGTCATCTGCAAACAGTGACAGCTTTACTTCTTTTCTGATTTGGATTCCTTTTATTGCTTTTTCTTCTCTGATTGTTGTGGCTAAAACTTCCAAAACTATGTTGAATAACAGTGGTGAGAGTGGGCAACCTTGTCTTGTTGCTGATCTTAGTGGAAATGATTTCAGTTTTTCACCATTGAGGACGATGTTGGCTGTGGGTTTGTCATATACGGCCTTTGTTATGTTAAGGAAAGTTCCCTCTATGCGTACTTTCTGGAGGGTTTTTATCATAAATGAGTGTTGAATTTTGTTGAAAGCTTTCTCTGCATCTATTGAGATGATCATATGGTTTTTCTCCTTCAATTTGTAAATATGGTGTATCACGTTGCTTGATTTGCATATATTGAAGAATCCTTGCATTCCTGGGATAAACCCCACTTGATCATGGTGTATGAGTCTTTTAATGTCCTGTTGGATTCTGTTGGCTAGTATTTTGTTGAGGATTCTTTCATCTATGTTCATCAATGATATTGGCCTGTAGTTTTCTTTGTGACATCTTTGTCTGGTTTTGGTATCAGAGTGATGGTGGCCTCGTAGAATGAGTTTGGGAACATTCCTCCCTCTGCTATATTTTGGAAGAGTTTGAGACGGATAGGTGTTAGCTATTCTCTAAATGTTTGATAGAATTCGCATGTGAAGCCATCTGGTCCTGGGCTTTCGTTTGTTGGAAGATTTTAAATCACAGTTTCAATTTCAGTGCTTGTGATTGGTCTGTTCATATTTTCTATTTCTTCCTGGATCAGTCTTTGAAGGCTGTGCACTTCTAAGAATTTGTCCATTTCTTCCAGATTGCCCATTTTATTGGCATAGAGTTGCTTGTAGTAAGCTCTCGTGATCCTTTGTATTTCTGCAGTGTCAGTTGTTATTCTCCTTTTTCATTTCTAATTTCATTGATTTGAGTCTTCTCCCTTTTTTTCTTGATAACTCTGGCTAATGGTTTATCAATTTTGTTTATCTTCTCAAAGAGCCAGCTTTTAGTCTTATTGATCTTTGCTATCATTTCTTTCATTTCTTTTTCATTTATTTCTGATCTGATCTTTATGATTTCTTTCCGGCTGCTAACTTTGGGGTTCTTTTGTTCTTCTTTCTCTAATTCCTTTAGGTATAAGGTTAGGTTGTTTATTTGAGATGTTTCTTGTTTCTTAAGGTAGGCTTGTACAGCTACAAACTTCCCTCTTAAAACTGCTTTTGCTGCATCCCATAGGTTTTGGGTAGTTGTGTTTTCATTGTCATTTGTTTCGAGGTATTTTTTTATTTCCTCTTTGATTTCTTCAGTTATCTCTTGGTTACTAAGTAGTGTGTTGTTTAGCCTCCATGTGTTTGTATTACTTACAGAATTTTTCCTGTAATTGATATGTAGTCTCATAGCGTTGTGGTCAGAAAAGATACTTGATATGATTTCAATTTTCTTAAATTTACCAAGGCTTCATTTGTGACCCAAGATATGATCTATTCTGGAGAATGTTCCATGAGCACTTGAGAAGAATGTGTATTCTGTTGTTTTTGGATGGAATGTCCTATAAATACCAATTAAGTCCATCTTGTTTAATGTATCATTTAAAGCTTGTGTCTCCTTATTTATTTTCATTTTGGATGATCTGTCCATAGGTGAAAGTGGGGTGTTTAAGTCCCCTACTATGACTGTGTTACTGTCCATTTCCCCTTTTATCACTGTTAGTATTTGCCTTATGTAATGAGGTGCTCCTATGTTGGGTGCATAAATATTTACAATTGTTATATCTTCTTCTTGGATTGATCCCTCGATCATTATGTAGTGTCCTTCTCTGTCTCTTGTAATAGTCTTTGTTTTAAAGTCTATTTTGTCTGAGGTGAGAATTGCTACTCCAGCTTTCTTCTGATTTTCATTTGCATGAAATATCTCTTTCCGTCCCCTCACTTTCAGTCTGTATGTGTCCCTAGGTCTGAAGTCGGTCTCTTGTAGATAGCATATATACAGGTCTTGTTTTTGTATCCATTCAGCCAGTCTATGTCTTTTGGTTGGAACATTTAATCCATTTACACTTAAGGTAATTATCAATATGTATGTTCCTATTACCGTTTTCTTAATTGTTTTGGGTTTATTATTGTGGGTCTTTTTCTTCTCTTGTGTTTCCCACTTAGAGAAGTTCCTTTAGCATTTGTTGTAAAGCTGGTTTGGTGCTGCTCAATTCTCTTATCTTTTGCTTATCTGTAAAACTTTTAATTTCTCCATCAAATCTGAATGTGATTCTTGCTGGGTAGAGTAATCTTGATTGTAGGTTTTTCTCCTTAATCACTTTAAATATGTGCTGCCACTCCCTTCTGGCTTACAGAGTTTCTGCTGAAAGTTCAGCTGTTAACCTTATGGGGATTCCCTTATGTGTTATTTGTTGTTTTTCCCTTGCCGCTTTTAATATTTGTTCTTTGTATTTAATTTTTGGTAGTTTGATTAATATGTGTCTTCATGTGTTTCTCCTTGGATTTATCTTTTATGTGACTCTCTATGCTTGTTGGACTTGATTAACTATTTCCGTTCCCATAACAGGGAAGTTTTCAACTATAATCTCTTCAAATATTTTCTCAGTCCCTTTCTTTTTCTCTTCTTCTTCTGGGACCCCTATAATTCGAATATTGGTGCATTTAAAATTGTCCCAGAGGTCTCTGAGACTGTCCTCAATTCTTTTCATTCTTTTTTCTTCATTCTTCTCTGCAGTAGTTATTTCCACTATTTTATCTTCCAGGTCACTTATCCATTCTTCTGTCTCAGTTATTCTACTATTGATCCCTTCTAGAGAATTTTTAATTTCATTTATTATGTGGTTCATCACTGTTTGTTTGCTCTTTAGTTCTTCTAGGTCGTTGTTAAACGTTTCTTGTATTTTCTCCATTCTATTTCCAAGATATTGGATCAACTGTACTATCCTTATTCTGAATTCTTTTTCAGGTAGACTGGCTATTTCCTCTTCATTTTTTAGGTCTGGTGGGTTTTTGCCTTGCTCCTTCATCTGCTGTGTGTTTCTCTGTCTTCTCATTTTGTTTAACTTACTGTGTTTGGGATCTCCTTTTTGCAGGCTGCAGGTTCGTAGTTTTCGTTGTTTTTGGTGTCTGTCCCCACTGGCTAAGGTTGGTTCAGTGGGTTGTGTACCCCTCCTGGTGGAGGGGACTGGTGCCTGTGTTCTGGTGTGTGAGACTGGATCTTGTCTTTCTGGTGGGCAGGTCCATGTCTGGTGGTGCGTTTTGGGGGGTCTGTGGTCTTATGATTTTAGGCAGCCTCTGTGCTAATGGATGGGGCTGTGCTCCTGTCTTGCTAGTTGTTTGGCATGGGGCATCCTGCACTGTAGCTTGCTGGTTGTTGAGTGGAGCTGGGTTTTGGCGTTTAGATGGAGATCTCTGGGAGATTTTCGCTGTTTGATATTACGTGGAGCTGGGAGGTCTCTTGTGGACCAGTGTCCTGAACTTGGCTATGCCACCTCAGTGGCACAGCCCTGATGCCTGGCTGCAGCACCAAGAGCCTGTCATCCACACGGCTCAAAATAAAAGGGAGAAATGAAAGAAAGAAAGGGAGGGAGGAAGGAAGGAAGGAGAAAGAAAGAAGATAAAATAAAATAAAATAAAGGAAAATAAAATAATTAAAATAAAAAATAATTATTAAGAAAAAAATTAAAAAAAAAAAAATACTGACGGAGAGCACCCTAGGTCAAATGGTAAAAGCAAAGCTATACAGACAAAATCACACACAGAAGCACTCACAAAAAGAGAAAAAGGGAAAAGAGATATATATATATTGTTCCTCCCAAAGTCCACCTCCTCAATTTGTGATGATTCGTTGTCTATTCAAGTATTCCACAGATGCAGGGTACATCAAATTGATTGTGGAGATTTAATCCGCTGCTCCTGAGTCTGCTGGGAGAGATTTTCCTTTCTCTTCTTTGTTCGCACAGCTCCCTGGGTTCAGCTTTGGATTTGGCCCCGCCTCTGCATGTAGGTCGCCTGAGGGCGTCTGTTCTTTGCTCAGACAGGACAGGGTTAAAGGAGCAGCTGCTTCGGGGACTCTGGCTCACTCAGGCCGGGGGGAGGGAGGGGTACAGATGCGGGGCGAGCCAGCGGCGGCAGAGGCCGTTGTGACATTGCACCAGCCTGAGGCGCACTATGCGTTCTCCCGGGGAAGTTGTCTCTGAATCACGGGACCCTGGCACTGGCAGGCTGCACAGGCTCCCGGGAGGGGAGGTGTGGAGAGTGACCTGTGCTTGCACACAAGCTTCTTGGTGGCTGCAGTAGCAGCCTTAGCCTCTCATGCCCGTCTCTGTGGCCCACGCTGATAGTGCGGTTCGTGCCCGTTTCTGGAGCTCCTTTAAGCGGCGCTCTTAATCCCCTCCCCTCGCGCACCAGGAAACAGAAGCAAGAAAAAGTCTCTTGCCTCTTCCACAGCTCCAGACCTTTTCTCGGACTCCCTCCCGGCTAGCCTTGGCGCACTAACCCCCTGCAGGCTGTGTTCAGGCTGCCAACCCCAGTCCTCTCCCTGCCATCCAATCGAAGCCCAAGCCTCAGCTCCCAGCCCCTGCCCGCCCCGGCGGGTGAGCAAACAAGCCTCTCAGGCTGGTGAGTGCTGGTCGGCACTGAACCTCTGTGCGGGAATCTCCCCGCTTTGCCCTCCGCACCCCTGTTGCTGCACTCTCCTCCGTGGCTCCAAAGCTTCCCCCCTCCGCCACCCTCTGTCTCCGCCCACGAAGGGGCTTCCTAGTGTGTAGAAACATTTCCTCCTTCACGGCTCCCTCCCACTGGTGCAGGTCCCGTCCCTATCCTTTTGTCTCTGTTTTTTCTTTGTTCTTTTGCCCTACCCAGGTACGTGGGGAGTTTCTTGCCTTTTGGGAAGTCTGAGGTCTTCTGCCAGCGTTCAGTAGGTGTTCTGTAGGAGTTGTTCCACATGTAGTTGTATTTCTGATGTATTTGTGGGGAGGAAGGTGATCTCTGCATCTTACTGTTCCGCCATCTTGAAGCTCCTCCCCTGGGGTGAGCTTTTTAATGGCTTTGATTCCCAAGTCTCACATTCTGTTTCCGAAGATCGGGGATGAGTCTTGGCAATATGTATGCTTAATAACTTGTCCAGATGGTTCAGGTTGCATTTAGCCTTGGAAAAATGTGCTTCATTGTATTGAAAAGTTGGTATCAAGTGATTACTTATAAATTACTGACTTCTACTATTAACTGAAAATTGCCCACTTTTTACTGCTTCTTTCTTCTTGGTTTTATTGAAATCACTCAATTTTGTTACAAATTTATAAACAGGTTTTTGCTTCAAAATTCTCATTGTTTTATCATATTAACAGGAGTTGTTTCTATGTTACTTTTTCCTGGTTTCATAGCTTGTCACACTTTCTAGAAAAATTTATTTTGATGCATGTTACCATTAGCTGGATATATCCTCAAGTAATTTTTTCAGGATGACTGCTTAGGTGGTATAATTTTCATGTCCTTGCATGTCAGAGAATCTCTTTCTCCTCTCCTTCCAAATAAACGATGGCTTCTTAGGTATAGAATTCTTAGGCCTTAATATTCTTTTCTTTTAAAGCTGCTGATGTTTTAGTATTGATTTCTGCCCCTCAGTGATCAGGAGAAAAAAAATCTAATACCAACCTCATTATATCTTTTGAAAGCAACCCATCTTTTCTGTTGGATATGCAAGGTGTCTATTTTCACTACATTTTCTTAGTACTCTCTGACCTGTTTTGATCTGATGTCTCAAGTCTTTCCTCAGATCAGGAAACTTTTTAAAATGTTTATTTGATGATCATATGTCCACCACCTTTTTCTGTTCTCTTTTATTCTAATTTCAAACAGCAGTATAGTGGTTCTTCTAATCCTTACCCAATATATTTCAAGTCTTAGTATCCAAATGGATACTTTGTCCTGCAAAATCCAATCAAACAATTACCTTTTTAAAAATTTTATTATTTTTACATGAATACATTCTTTTCTGATCTTAGATTTCCTCTTTTTAAATTCCAATACTCTAGATTTTATTGTAATTAAAAATTAGATCTTTTATTTGGTTCCTCCTATTCTGTTTTGTGAATCTACTCCATAGTTCCCGAGTTTCAATAGATTTACACCCAGCTTTTGTGCTACTCAGTCTTTCTAAGGTCACATTATGTATATATATTGTATTCAAGTTAATTTCTATCCCCTGTTTTTGGATAGTGAATTTAACAGATGTGCTGCCCCTTTTATAATTTACAAATTTGTCCTCAATAAAAGTCCAGTGCATACATGCGTGGCTTTTGTCCATGCCAAATCTAAGTGAAGAACTACTGGAAACTGCCACTCCATTTTCATAAAGGAAGCAGGTAAACTACTCTGTTATATGCTCATATTGATCATTTTGATGAACTTTCCAATAAATATATAATAACATTTAGTAAGAATCTTTGAGAAACTTCTTTGAATTTTTTATAGTAAAAGACCAAGGCACTATGGGTAAAATTTGATAGACCGAGATAAACAACTAGCTACTACAGAATTTGCTATGCTCAGTTACCTGGCACCTAATTCAAATACTTAAAAAAAAAATCAATATACTATAAGTCCCAGCTCTCCTAAATAGTGATCTTTAGACTTTGCATAAAGGATGTTGCTTACATATAATTTGTTTGCCTTTGTAACTGAATAATGATTACTCTTCAAGTAATATTTTCCTCTAAATATTTACTGCTATTAAATTCCTTTTTAAACCAAAGGTCACATTTAGAAGAGCCAAGTAGATCCCTGAATGGAAATCTCCAGGAGTGGTCAACTGTGAGTTGTATGTGACCTGCTACCTATAACCAAGTTTTCTAACATTAATTATGCATGCCAGAAACCCAGTGTGTGTATTAGTCAGGGTTTCCAGAGAAACACAACCAATAGGACATGTCCTTATATTAAATGGTTTTATAAAAATTGGCTCACATGAGTTTAGAGTCTGACAAGACCCAAATCTATAATGTGGGCTGGCAACCTGGATACCCAGAAGGACTGATGGTGCAAATAAAGATTGAAGGCAGGCTGCTGGAGAATTGCCCGTTGTTCCAGTAGGTCAGTCTTTTTTCTATTTAAGCTTTCCTTTAGCTGACTGGATGAGGCCCACTCTCATCATGGAGGGCAATCTGCTTTACTCAAAATTCACCCATTTAAATGTTAATCACATCTAAAACATAATCCAAGTTTGAACATAAAATGAACCCTCACAGTGTCATAAAGAAAAAAAATCATTAAATGGAGTCCAGAGATCTTAATTTATTTAACCAATTTGAGTTGCCATATACTTCATATACTGCCATATACTTATTTCATCCTCATAACCATTAAGTGGTTATGAGGATGAAATAACACGACACAGTGAAGCACAGAATGCAAGCCAGAATGGGTAAATAACCAGAGTTAGAAATTTTTCCTGTGATACAAAAACGAAGAAAAGACACAAGTTGATCTCTGGAGGATATGGCAGAAGAATCAGGAAGGGAAACATAATATTCATTGATTCTCTAGAGTTTCCAATTTACTCTCTCACCTAATTAGTTTTAAATTACTGAGCTGGGCAATTTCGAAATGAGGCAGTTAGTATACCGGTTAAGAACAGTGGTGTTTATGCAAGCAGACCTGGATTGGTGTTCAAGCCCCAGCACTTACTTGTGCCTGGGCTTGTGCAGCCACCTAACTAACCCTCCTGAGCCTCAATTTCCTCATCTGTAAAAGTAATGAGTGCTTGTCCTTCATAGAGTGTCATAAAGATTGATGAGATAATGCATGGAAGCACTTGACAAAATGCCTAGTATATAGGAAGAGTTGAACAAGAGATACCTTTTATTATAACATATTAGTAGTTAGGCCCTCCTTGTTATACTAGCTTAAGAAATAACATAAACAATTAATTATTAGCAAAAATATATTGAGAATACATATACATTAAAATACTAGATAAATATGGAAAAATTATCAGTTACTCTGGTATTTTACTCTATAAAGACTTACTTTCCAAAGGAGTTATTTCATATCGATTCTAAAATGTGATTAAAAAAACATATATGGGATTACCACTGCTATTATGTTTCAGTACCTCATGGGAAATTTTACTTAAATCTGTGCAACCTCTCGATGATTAAGCTCTACTGAATTTAAAGAAAGTTTTTCATCAACTTTGTTTCTGAGGTTTACTAATAAATAGAGAAATAGAACCTAAATCCCAAAATAGGACAGTCTCAAGGATAAGATTCCAAAAGGTCATAGAATCAAATTAACATTGTGCTTAGTTTCATTTCCCATCAACAATGAAATTTTGCATATAACATTTTAAATTCTCAATATGTGGTATTAATATACATGTGTGTTTGGAGGAAGGCAAGATTAATTCTACATTAGGTTAATACATTACTGGAAGTTACCAAAATAACAAAAGAGAGACAGAAATTTCAGCATGCAAAACTGAGTCTAAATCCACAATTAAAGGGGGAAATGATTAACATATGTGTCATAAGTAACGTTCATAAACCTTTTCAAAAAGTTTGACTGTGCAGAGAACAAGCATAGTGAAAATAGACCTCTTATCTCTAGAAAACACATTTGTTAGGCTTAGAAACAAAATATAAATTATGTATACCATTGCTGCAATGAAAAAATACAATTGTTGCTTGAAAAATTCATTAAATTGTAAATAAACTGTAGTTAACCTGTATGTTGATTATTTATCTCAGGAATTTGAGAGGGATTTGAATGCCTACGTGGTGCATAGAATTAAGGTAGGCAGTGTTTTGACATTTTATCCAAAGTGAAGGTGGAAATCACACACAGAGAGAGAGAGAGAGAGAGAGAGAGAGAGAGAATAGAACTACTTAAAAGCAGACCCCAAAGCCAGGACTACACAAAAAAGAATCAAGTAGAAATTGGAGTAATGATTTCCATGTATTTTAATCTAATAAATCAGGCCACAAAGTGCCAAATAATCTGATGTGTGGGCTTTAGAGAGTAAACCTTAAAAACCTGTCAGTTTGAAAGCTGATTTTAAGAGACTTGAAGTTGCATCAAAAATGAAAAGAAGAGGGAATTCCCTGGTGGTGCAGTTGTTAAGAATCTGCCTGCCAAGGCAGGGAACAAGGGTTTGAGCCCTGGTCCGGGAAGATCCCACATGCCGCAGAGCAACTAAGCCCATGCACCCATAACTACTGAGCCTGTACTCTAGAGCCCGTGAGCCACAACTAGTGAGCCTGTGTGCCACAACTACTGAAGCCCGCATGCCTAGAGTCCATGCTCCACAACAAGAGAAGCCACTGCAATGAGAAGCCTGCACACAGCAACGAAGACACAATGCAGCCAAAAATAAATAAATAAATTTTAAAAATAAGTAAATAAATAAAAATGTTTTAAAAAAAGAAAAGAAGAGGTGACAATCATCTGACATCTTGGGTGTTGATTCCAGTTCATGGCAGCCTCCTAGCTGTGTGAAGTAATTGAAAGGGACTGTATGTTTTTTCTTTCTTCACTTTCTCTTCAACATATAACAACCTGGTTGCCTTTTTTTTTTTTCCACTAACTAAAATCAGTATACTATACTGATGAACTCCTAATGCTCTGAAAAAATAACCTTATCACACTCTGTTAATATCCTTTTTCTCTAAAATGGAAGGAGATTCAATGGCTTTAAAGTGCCAGACTCCTTTGTGATGCAAGCACTATAGAGAAAGTAGATATCTGTATCAGAGAGTCTAGAGGCTGTAAGGACAGAGAAAAATTAAAAATAAGAGGCTTAATTCTCCTCTTGAAAATAAGGAAAGAGATCCCTCTTCTTTGTTTTTCTTAAGAGTATTTACCTTAGAAAACTTGTATGTACTTTCTCCTCCCTTTGAAATGTATATAAATCTTTCTGAAGAGTAGATAGGCCTTTTGTCAGCTTTTGACCTAGGTCTCTCTGGAGGCCCTGGGACCTATCTCTTTGAATGTAACGATTAGATATAGCACCTCTACATTCCAGTTTCTATGTGAGTGTAGGAGCCTAACTTCTGTGTGTTCCTTGCTCCAAGTTGCAAATTTGTTCATCTGTTCATATTTTCTATTTCTTCCTGCTTCAGTCTTGGGAGGTTATACCTTTCTAAGAATTTACCCATTTCTTCCAGGTTTTCCATTTTATTGGCATAGAGTTGCTTATAGTAGTCTCTTATGATGCTTTGTATTTCTGTGGTGTCCGTTGTAACTTCTCCTTTTTCATTTCTACTTTTATTGATTTGAGTCCTCTCCCTCTTTTTCTTGATGAGTCTGGTTAAAGGTTTATCAGGTTTGTTTGTTGTTTTATAGAAGTGAGATTTAATCTTTGAGTCAATGACTGAGAAAGAAGGAAGAAGATTATACAGAGGCATGAGGAATACTTGGGAACATTGTGTTCATATCTTAAGGAGAAATTTTCTCCCTTTTTAGACTGTGTGAGCACTTTATATAGAAATATCTGAGAGAGTCCTATAGCCCAGTAAGAGGGAAGGCAAGGGAAGGAGGTGTTCCATTTACCTACTGCCGCACAGCGACCTATTCCAAAATGTGGTGTCTGAAACAAGACCATTTATTATCTCGCATTGCTTTGTAAATCAGGAGTTGGGTAGGGCTTGGCTGGGTGATTCTACAGTTTTGTTTGGCATCCACTAGGACACTCAGTTTCCTGGGTGAGGCTGGCAAGTTAATATTGCTGGGATGGCTGGAAGGTTGGGCTCACCAGGCCTCTCTCTCTATGTTATCTTAGAGTTTCCGCACATGGTCTTTCCAAATAGGTGGTTGGACAAATTCCATGATAGCTTTCAGTGTCTTAAGGCCTATGCCCCCAAAATAGGTTGGCGTTATTTCCACTTAATCCTAAAGGTCAAACCTCACACAGCCTAAGCAAATTCAAAAGGAAGAAATAATAGATTCCATCCCTTGCTAGGAGAAATCTCGAAGAATTTGTGGTTATCTTTAACTGTCTTTAACTGTAGGGAGGAGTTTTAATAGTATCTTATCTCATCATTGGGAAATCACAGGCTTCAGAAAAATTACTGTTTTATTGTTGCTTTTGTTCTTTTTAAGAAGTCAGTAGGAAGAATTCCTAATTTAATAATCAGCTTTAAATGGGCAATTTAACTGTTCTTTTTTTCCTTGTTTCAGTCAATCTCTTTCCCACTCACCTTTATTATCCCATAACTTCCCAAACCATGGCCATCTGTTTTAAAAGTACCAGTGACCCAGTACTTTGCTGACTTTTTGGAAAAGATCCATTTTACATAAGAAAGGATTGGCAAAAGAGTTCTCTAGACTAGGAGCAATAAGATATGGTTTCTACTTTTAGGTTTATTATAAGTGAGAATCAATCTTTTAACCTCTCTGATTCTTGTTTGGATAATAAGCTCTCCCTTTTCTAAAACTCAGAATTGTGGCTAATTAACAAGGTAATGTATATTAAGGTCTTTTGACTTTTATGTATGAAGGAGTATTATGACTGGATTCATTAAAATTCCAATTTAAAACATTGTACATTAACACATGCAACTTCAAAAGATATGTTAAAATGTCCAAGTGGAAAAGTATATGAGAAAATGTTAACTATGATGTACTCTTGATGCTTTTGTCTTATTGTTTCCAGTTCAAAAAAAAATTCTTTTGATTCATGATGTCCCTTAGATTGTCTTATCCTTCTGGTTTCCCAGGATCATCTCACCTTTTCCAAGGTTATGCCAAGAGATTTGATTTTATTTTACTTATTCTCTTTTACAAAAATAAAATATGTGTGTGTGTATAGCAACTTCATTTTTGGTTTAATAATTAAGTCTTAATTATTTTCTTGCATTAGAGACCATAATTAGTGATCTTTCCTAGTCCTCTTTATGCACATGAAAGAGTTTTATGTAACAAGAACATTTTCTTTAATTAAATATGACTGAGAAGAAAATGTCAGAAACTGATGGTCCAAGGCATGGTATCACTTTCAGTGCATTGTAAATACATTTAGTAAAAATTATTATTTGGAAATGTTTTCTAAAATCCTCCTTAAATGTTAGAGAACTACTTTTATATAATGTAATTATTTTCCTTCTTAGACAAATTAGGGTCTCTTTCTGTTCTAAGCAGAAAATACCAAATTCTATAGCCAAAATTTCTCAATTTCTTAGTACTTCAGAGCTCCAAAAGATTACATATATCTCTAGTATTATTCCTCACTGTTACCTACATCCAAATGTGGAGAAATATTATCATCATCGTTTAACAGGACGTGTAGTAATTGGTTGGCTATGGGACAGTAGAATATGTCTAGAACACTCTTCCCTAGATATCAGCATAGCAAACCCCCTAACCCATTTTAAGTTTAACCCAATTTCAGTCAATAAGACCACCCAGATCACTCTTTTTAAAATTGCAACATACCATACATATGCACACATTCTTGGTCCTTCTTTATCTGCTCTATTTTTTCTTCTTTTCCATGGTACCTAGCAATTTATAGCACCCTATATACTTTGCTTCCTTATTAGAGTTTACTCTGTTTTGCCTGTTCTTTCTATAATGAAGTGCAATGAACACAAAAGTTTTGTTTTGTTCACTGTTACACCTTCAGGCACCTAGAACAGTGCCTGGCACTGAGCAGGTGCTCAATAAACATTATTGAATTATTGAAGAAATGCTAACTAAGCTTAATAATCATCAGTAGATTATGCACTACAAAAATATAAATATCAAATAGGCAAATTATCACAAAGATCATTACGAATCTGTCAAATAAACATTTGTTAAGTGGAGCACAGGTGCTGGGTGCAAGCCATGGTTCCACAACAGACCACAAAAGAAATTAAAAGACAGAAGTGTATTATTCACTAGTCCTGGAAAAAGTAAATGGCACACCTCGAGGAGCCACATAGGGAAGTCAAGGCAGAGTGCAGACAGAAAGAGAGGTAGAACCTGGGGCATATGTGTTTATTAGGGCCCATGGGTGCAGTGTTTTGGGGATCCTGGGCTAGTGCCAGATTGGTCAATTCAAACTAAAAGATCAGGGTTTTGGTAAGCCTCATGGGAGTCTTGTCTAAGGGGCATATAAGGTATACAGGTACTGGGAGACAAGGGAGGCTGTTGATCACAAGGGCTGTTGGGAAACTCATATCAGGGACTTATATTTGCTTGTGTCTCTGTGGATTGTTAACCAGGGTATTTACTCACATGAAGAGCTAGTATCAGTTTCAGGTTCACTCAGGCCGCTTGGCAAAACCAAATGGATCCAAAGGGAGCAATACCATAGAATAGCTTAGCTAAAGTTCATCAAGGAGATTTTCTTTTTTTGTTTTGCTCTTTAATGATTATTTTCAAGGCTTCTTGAAGAAACTGTTCATTGCAGGTTTGGCAAAGACAATGTACAAGATGACTTGGGATATCTTTTATCTGAAAGCAAGGAATCAACAAAATACAAACTGGATTATATCTAAATGATATGCAATCCAGTTTCCTGTGGCTTCCATGATTCCAGGATGGAATAATTTTAGGATTCAAGAAAAATACTGTCTTTGACTTCTAGTCTTCACTCTGACTTGGAAAGAACTTGGAAGTCATCACTTCAATTCTTACAAGAAAAAGCTACACAAACTGAAAATCAATGACTTTTCTTGAACCTCTCAGAGAACTGAGGTTTCAGAACAAATTACAACGCTGAAATCTGTAGAGACAGATGAATAGGACAGTCACAGCTAAGATCTTCTTACCTGTACAAAAGCTTCTGGAATATGAACTGGTAGGAAGATTTAAATGGTAATTTTGACAAATTGTTGGAAGCTGAGTGTGGACTAGTGTGAGAGTTAAAAGTTCTTGGGAGCCACAGTCTTAGGAAGGACTCCACACTTTTATGGACATTAACTTTGGGAAACCCAACAGGTTCTTAGGGTGAAGAACTAAGAAATGTCCCCTTCCTGGTTCTGGAAGGGGAGGGGGAGAGGAATCATTGTGAGATATGTGTAGATCCTTCTCCATAACAAGGACTGACTTTTTAGGGAGAAAGACTTTACCAGAATTTCATCCTAGTAGAGGAAGGGCATTCCCCCCATTCCAGTCTCTTTTAGCCTTCCTTTCTCATATCAGCAGGGAAAATCTCAATAAATAGAGATCAAGTCTCTAAGGAAATTGAGAATAAGAGTTGATCCAGGGGAAAGAGTAAAGAAGAGGAGAGAAAATAAGCTACTGGAGAAACACTTATAAAGATCACAACCCAGAGACACATATCTACAAAAAGACATGTGTCTATAATCATAAGACTACAGAATTCTTCCCCTTAACATCTCACTCATGCACCAACAGAGTTCCAGTATAATTGCAGTGGATATAGCTAGAAGAGCTGCAAGACACAAACTGTCTCTCAGGAGGAGTATGTAGGGAAGCCCAACATTAAGAGGAACAGCATATACTATGACACTGGAGGATTTGAAACCTCTGGCACCTATAGTGACAGAAAACTTTAAACCTAGCCTAATTCTTAACTAAGTTAACATAAGTCCTCACACTAAAGGCTGATGTATCAATATCTCAGTTCCTATTACATGATATAACATGTCCAACTTTCAACAAAAATTATAAGGCACAACAAAAGGCAAGTAAAAATATAGTTTGAATAGACAAAGCAAGCATTAGAACCAGACTCAGATATGACACAGATGTTGGAACTATGAGACAGGGAATTTAATATAACTATGATTGATATGTTATGGGTTAATGGAAAAAGTAGACAACATGCAAGAACAGAAAGGTAATCTAATCATAGAGATAGCAAATCTAAAAAGAATCATAAGGAAATGCTAGAAATTTTAAAAATTGTGACAAAAACGAAGAGTGTTTTGATAGGCTTATCAGTAGACTGGACATGTCCAAGGAAAGATTCAGTGAGCTTAAAGATACATCAATATAAACTTCCCAAACAGAAATGCAAAAAGGAAAAAAAAAAAGAAAAATAAACAAAAAGCCCTGGAACATCAAGAACTTTGGGGCAATTTCATAAGGTGTAACGTACTCATAACTGGAATCTCAGAGGAGAATAAAAACAGAGAGAATATAGAAGAAATGTTTTAAGTGGTAATGGTTAAGAACTTTTCAAAATTAATGACAGGCACCAAATCCAAGAATCTCAGGAAACACCAAGCAAGGTAAATACCAACAAAACACACCTAAGTATATCCTATTCAATCTGTAGACAAAGACAAAGAGAAAATATTGAAAAAGAGGAAAATATTCCTCTTATCTATAGAGGAAATTATGCAAGCAAGAAGAAAGTTGAATGAAATACTTAAAGTGCTGAAGGAAAACACACACACACACACACACACCAACCTAGAATTCTGTATCTAGCAAAATTATCTTCAAAGGTGAAGGAGAAATAAAAATTTGTTCCGACAAAAACTGAGGGAATTTATTACCATCAAATTTACCCTGCAAGAAATGTTAAAATACTGAACTGAAAAAAAAAAACACGTTAAACATGTAAAATCCATGAATTCAGCACGCTACCTTCCTCTAAACACACACACGCGCACACACACACACACACACACACACACACACAACACATGGGTCTCCATTGAAAGTTACCAAGATATAAACTTATTTTGAAAGTTCAGTAATAAAGTGAATGAATCAATCATTTTTACTGCCTTCCCTGAATAAATTGTATTTCAAGATAAGAAAATAGTTGATGTGTGAAAATTCTTCTTTAAAGAAGTATTCCAATTAATACATGAAAAGCGCTGATAGAATTGTAAAATTATCATCTCATACCACCTAATGAAATAATGGAGCTCGACAATCATGATCTACTAAAAACACCAAATGAAATTTGACAAAGAATTTATGAAAGAGGATCACTTTGGCATTATCTCAACCCACTAATGAGCTTAAGCATCACTAAAAATGAGACAACCATAAATCATGTAATTCCTGACATGATGTTCTATAAAACATTCTTACCCTTCCCACAAATTGAATCTAAATTTAATTAAACCTTTAGATCTAACTACCAGAATGCAGGATACGTGGGTTATAGTAGGATAAGAAAAATGACGTCACTGGAAGGAATAAGCCAAATTTAAGACAAGCTACAAGGAAAAACAACCTGATTTCTCTAACAAATCAATGACAGGGAAAAATAGGAATTAAAAAAAGCAGTATGTGGACCTTTTTTGGATCCTGATTTTAGCAAATGAACTCTAAAGGATATCTTTAAGAAAATTAGATTCAAGTGGATTGTTATTAATGAAATTTAAAAATTAGTTTTAACTTTGGGTAATACTGCAATGTGGTCTTTTTTTCAAGGGTTCTTATCAGTTAGATGCACATGCTGATGAACTTATGGGAGAAATGATATGTGAAGTTTTCTTTAAAATGCTTTAACTTAAAAAAAAAAAGAAAATGCAGGGAGGGGGCTGGTCAATGAAACTTATATGTCAAACTCACACAAAGAAAAGGTTTCATGTTCCATTAGTGCCTTTCTTGAAGAAAAGTTCTCCCTTTTTTTTGTTTTGGCCACTCGGCATGTGGGATCTTAATTCCCTGACCAGGGACGGAACCCCCTCAGCCTGCACTGGAAGCGTGGAGTGTAAACCACTGGACCACCAGGGAAGTGCCAAAAAATTCTCACTTAATGATAGATCACTGACTGAAGGATGTGATACCTCCTCTGAGTGTCACACAAAGTGCTAAGAACCACCTGAAATATAACTGAGGAAAACGTCTCAGGGGCCTCTAACACTCAGGGGAAGACAAGAGAAGGTATATGACAATTGATTCAATGAGATAACTGTAATCAGAAATTGTAAAGGAATGTTCTTTTTGATTTAAAATTTTATTTTAAAAATAACATCACTTTCTTTAACATTCACCAGGAGAAACACATTTTAATGAAACAGAGTAAATAAATAAATAAACAAATAAAATTCTGAAGGTGACTATGAGTTTCTCTGTTCAGGAACTGAAGAAACTCAAGACACATCCAGTTCCTTGGATTCTGGATCTTCCCAAAGTGTTCAGAGAATGAAGCTGGAAAGTCCTGTGATAACTTTAAGCACAAGTCTTGAAGATGTGGCCCCGAGGAAAGAGAAATGAGGAAAGTTAAAAAACAACTGCCCTGATAAAAGTCCTGGAACTCATATTGTACAAGGCCAGGTGAAAATTTTTTTAAAAAACTGTCTTTTTGTATGTTTTCTAATTTATAGTGAGTAAAGCAGACACCCTAATACAACTAGAATATGAGGTTATAAAGTAAAAAACGAAATATAGATATATATGTAGATGTAGATATAGATATAGACACAGATATAGATATTGCTAATCCCTTATGTAAAAAAAATATGGCTTTCTAAAATAAATGACATAATTACTGGGTAATTTAATTTTTTACATTGCTTTTTCCTTTGGTGTTAACTGCTAGATAAAACTGTGCCCAAAACAGACATTCCTCTTAGATTATTTTTAATTGAGAAAAGTCTCGACATGTTTATAGGTTTAAGAGTGGGTAGAATAATCAGTCTATTTCTCAGTGCCTACTTGTGTAGCTTAAAATGCTCTCTCAACAAAAGTATAAACAACTGCTGCAATAAAATTTAAGTAACATTTTAATTGGGCCTCTAAAGGAAAGGCAAAAAAAAGAAATGAATTGTTAATGTTTTCCTGTGGTGTTCCTCACACACTCACCCTGATCCTCCCTTATTAAGAGCAGATAATCGTAAAGTTTCATCCTGATGAAATCTTGCAATTCTTAGGGTTAGGAGGAGAATGGAATCACAGAAGAGAAAATTTCATCTCAGGGATTCGAAACGGAACAGAAAGACTTTTCTTCTTACACCCATAATATTTTTATTCCAGACTAAAAACATTAGATGTTATTTATTTAATAATTCATATTCTGCTTCATTCCACAAACTTGTTTGAGGCAGTACATTACATACATACTCTTTGAAAAAGTTCTGGAAAAAAAAGTCCATTTTTGAAGAGCAGAGAGTTTAAAGATAGAGGGAACTTTCACAAGGTCAAAAACAAAATCAGAGATGAGCCGAGTAATATTCGGCGATTTTCAGGGTTTTTATTCTTTGTTTCTATTTCTGAATTTTTTATTGGAATGGCCAAAAGTGATTCATTGTTTCTTTCACCCTCTTTGAAAATATTTTGTGAGCTAGAATTTGAGCCCTAAGTGATTTCTTACAAAGGTTGAGTGTTTCATATTTTAAAGTGCCTGAAGCAGTATATATTAATTGAAAAAGTTATAAATCATGTTCTTCAAATGTCATTTTTAGATGGAAAAAAATGGAATGATAGTTTGAGGATCTTATTAAATGAAAACTAAGATTACATCCTCAGTTTTAAAAAAAGAGAACAATTTACAGTATAAGTAAGTACTCAAAAAGTACTTTAAATACTATTTGTTTCATATAAATAGGTACATACACAAATGTACCCTCATTTATACCCCCTTTCTTTAATTTGTTCCTTTCCTTCTATTAGGCATTTATCTTTGTCAACACATTTTAATTGGGTTGAACAGCATTGCACAGAAATGAACATAATGGAAACAGCAGTATAGGCAATATCCATACAGTACATTCCAAATCATCTACTCACTGGAGCCCTGTTTGCTGTTCCCACCCAGACATTCAAACCCAAGTCCCTTGTTACTAACCTCCGCAAATGCTCACAGGCAGACAAATCTTCAGTTCATGCTTTCTGTTCTGGTTTTCCATTTTCCCCATTTTTGGCCTCTTTAAATCTCCCTTATTTTTTAGTTCCTCAGCTCTGCATTTTATTAAATGGTTTTGTTACATTTTAACCAGGACATCATGTTTGTTATATCTAATACAGTATGTCAACAAATTCTGTATTTTGAAGTGTTTCTGGTTTCCTAGGTGAGCACTGTTTTCATAACTCCTTAATGACACCCGATGAAGAAAAGCTTAGATGTAATTCTTCCCACATGAATGATTGACTACTATCAATCTACAGACGATAAATCTATAGTCTCTATATTATAGCTTATATAGTTATGTATCTATAAAAATAAAGATTGACCTGAAATCCGGGTTCATTTCAAATAATACCTCAAGAAATGGTTGCCATTCATAGTAGAAAAATTAAAGGGGGACAACAAACATTAGATAATAGGTTAATCTCTCTTTTCTACACTCTTAAAGTATAGGTAAGATGGTGTTCCTATACCCTAGAAATTAAATATGGCAATTGCCAAGAGCAAAAAAGTAAGAGACACCGGCATGACCTGGCTCTTTCTAGAGGTTCCATGTGTAAAAAGGTGTAGACAATAAGTTTGGGAGTGCAAACTTCTTGCTTGTAAATTTAATTGTTTATTTTCTTATTATTTCAGTATTTAATATCTTCATATTATTATGTGCTATTTAGTTAAACTTGTTTGGTACGACCAACATCTTTTGGCTTTGTTGAAATCCATGAGGGAAAAAAAAAGAATCTGTTGTTTAAGGTGAAGCAATTCTGGAAAACTCCAAAAAGGGACTGATGCCCTCTGGTCGGTTGTCCTGATCCAGACAGTCCCTTCAAGTAGTTATCTGTGAAACTCTGGATATAATGTCACTTAAAGGAAGTGGCATTTCCTTACACCCCTCCCCCATCACATTTCTCACAGGAATTTTCCCAAAGTTTTCCCTCTTTCCTTAAGGGTTCTTATCCCCCAGCTAATCATCAACACCTGACTGAAAACATTTTGGGAATATTATTTGAACACACTTTTTTTTTTTTTACCATGTAATTTTAATTTTTTTCTGCATCCTCATCATCATTTCCCTTTGACCCAGCTACTGAGGAAGAAGTTGCCATGCCCAGTTCTTCCAGCTATACTCTCAACCACAACTGTTCTATTAATTATGTCATGCTACTATCAAGGTTAAAATGCAGTTTGCACCTCATTGTAACAGGCAGTCTGTGTGTATAAGTGTTGGGCGACATAAGATATTAAGTGGCAAGACCTTATTTTCTTTAGCCCATAGATCACTATAAGGTTTCACTACTTATAGACCAGGTATAAAAAACTGTATGTGACAGTCACATGAGACTGAATAGACACAAAGAGGGCTACCATTAAGTGTCACTAGAACATGGAAACTTGGAAATAAGGTAAAGTTATTAAAGTGGAAACAGTTAGCCACTGAGAAACACTGTCTACAGACAATATCTTAAAAATTAGAATGTCTCTAAGACCCAATACAGGAGGATAGGATCTGGAAATCTAGTCTACATCTACCTCATGATATATAAAAGTCATACTCTAACATATCCTTTGGTATCCAAGAAATAAATTATTAACATTAGAAGGATGGTCTGTCTGAAGTCGAAAGCAAAGAAAATTTCAAAACAGAACGAAAAAAAGACAACTGTCAATGTATTTCCAACTCTGCCTATGTGGAAAGTACTCTCCTGATCCTGCTTCTAGGGTCAGCAAGAACATCCCACATGGAGCCTGAAGAGTCATTCACCTATGATCTGCTCCTTTGCTCTAATTCAGATTCACCTACCAACTTTCAGAGTATAACTTGATTTCTGGCATAGATTTTCCATTAGGTGGATTTGGATTCTGCACTGAAGAGCTAGTGTATGTACTGGGACTTCTTGCCAGTTATTTTTCACAAGAAACGACTCCATCAGCGTTTGGTTTATGCATCAATCTTTCGTAAGTTCATTTTAATGGGTCATCTCTAGTTTCTGACTCACCCTGAGTGTAAATGGCTCTGGATCTCTGTGCCAGAAGTTGAGAGGTGGTAACTGCCAAGATATGGCTACGTCCAAAGGGCCTGCCTGGGAGGCTCACAAACCTCCATCTGTGACACCTTATTTCTCTCTAACTTTCCCAGGCAGAGTCCCACTTATATACATGAATATTCACATTGCAACTATGATTCTTCACAGTTAAGTATAGAGAATACACTAAATGATATAAATTAACATCTATTATGAAAAAAGCCACAGCTGTAACTTACAACTTGAGGAATTGAATACATAACAAAAATAGGAGGGAGAAAGCAGAGAAGGAAATCTTCAATGGAATGACATTTCTGAGGAAATAAGTGGAGGCATAACCTGAACATATGTCAACAATTTCAAACATAAAAAATATATAAAAGTCAAATGTGTTAGTGCTACTTGACAATTCTATGCTTAAATGAAGTTTCCTGCTACACAGAAATATTATCACTTCTATTATGCTCACTCTTTCATAGAATTCATCAGCAGTGTTTTGACAGCAGGAGATAACAGATATTAGGTGACTATTTCTCTGAAATGAAATATAAGAATGTGTCTAGACATTATTCTTTCAGAGTAGCTCCTAATTTCTTGTGCGATCGAGTTGCCCTTGGCAACTCCAGGAGAATTAGCTTATCTCCCAGAGTTCAGCATAAAGCATCTAGTCAAGTCTTCGAATGAAATGTGTACTGTCTTGCTGAAAGAGCGGATATCCACATGCTGTTCTAATGCGTCAGATCCAGTTGCCATAGCTAATACACAAAGGTGACAGAAAAGGTGGCTGAATATTCTTTTCTAAGTTTAAGTATGTTAAGGATGTGAATTATCACATGAGACTAATTTCTTCTTTTCACATAACCATTTCACATTCCTTTCAGAGTAAGTGTGACAACTGATGGTGACAAGAGGACAGGGTACCCCAGGAGTGGAGGAGTGTTGAAATCAGCAAAATAAATTTCATTCACAGTAAATTCACTGTCACTGTGATTTTCACTGGCTACAAATGATGTCAATTGTCCCACTAAGCCGTGAGTAAAACCACTGTGCTCAGTGTCCTTCAGCAAGAAGAAAATCTGTGAGACTAAGAAATCAAATGGGGAATTTCCAAAGAAAGGTACACTGTAAACTACTGAAACTCTAAAAAAGATATTCAACATTAATTTTAAAAAGACTTCATTAGAAAGGATGTGGAAGGAATGAATGGAAGGCTTCATAAACTCAACTGAAAAGCAGCCAGAACACGCAGAAGAAAGTAATGGTTTGAGAGAGTGTGACTCACAATATGTGGTCCTGATTGTCGTTTTCTTCTAATAATATTTAATTCCGTTTAAGCTCATAATAGACAGAAGAAAAGTTTTCCTTGAGATTCTAAAACTGGAATCAGAAAGGTAAAATTTGACTCCCAAATACACCAGCTTAATATCTTTGCATTTTCCTTAAATTTTTTTGTTTAATTTTAGCATCATCATTTGTAAATACATGTGTGCTGTAAGAAGTATATATTTTTACACTTTATGCAGATTTTCTATAAGTGAGGTATCCTTGAGTTCCAGTTCTATAGATAAGGTAATAAATTCTTAGTCAAGAGAATGTTGTTCCAAAGCCTGAATGCACATCAGAATCACCTGGGTAACTTTTGAAAAATACAGCTTCTTAGGCCTCACCCCAGACTTACTTATTGAATAACAATTATCTACAGTGAATGGCCTAGAATTTGTATTTTTCAAATGTTCCTATGGTGAATCTGAAGTAGTTAGCCCTGGTCTTCAGACTAGTGTTTGAGACCCAGTGTTTAAGCCATACTTACAAAAAGAACAAAAACTATTGTTTACTGAGCATCCACTGTAAGGTACCAACTAGATGCTTCCAAAAGTTATCATAATGCATCTTCTTAATACAAGCACACTGTAGTGGGTTGAATAATGTCCCCTCAATATTCATGTCCTCCCAGAACCTCTGAATGTAAACATTTTAGGAAATAGAGTCTTTGCAGTTGTAATTAAATTAAAATGAGACCATACTCACTTAAGGTGGGCCCTAAATCCAATCACTGGGTTTGTAAAAGAAGGGAAGAAAACACACAGAGAAACAGACAAATACCTTGTGAAGATGGAGGCAGAGATTGGAGTAATGCAGCTACAAACGAGGGACAGTTAAGAATTGCCCAGAGCCTCCAGGAACTAGAAGAGGCAAGCAAAGGTTTTTGCAGAGCGTATTCAGAGGGAACATGGCCCTGACAAAACTTTGATTTCAGACTTCTAGCCTTGAGATCTATGAGAGAATAAATTTCTCTTGTTTTCAACCAACCCAATTTGTAGTAATTTGTTATGACAGTGCTAGGAAACTAGTACAGACACAGAGGCTCAAAGAGAGAGTTTCAGCAGTCTACTGTGTCATTCAGGTAGAAAATGACCAAGCAGAGTTCCAAACCCAGTCCACTATTTCCAAAGCTCATGGACATCTGGGACAACACTGGCAGAAATTTCCATACACCAAGACTGCGGCAGCATTTGGTCAAAGCAGGGTTCCAGATGACCTCAGCAGAATTACCTGTAGGCCTTGCTGAAAATGCATTTTCCTTGACTCCATCTGGAGTTACTGAGTTAAAAATCTTTGCAGGTTGGGTTGAAGAACATACTTTTAACAAAGAATTCAGAAAATTGTCATTCATCGTAAAGTTCCATACCATTGACATAGAGAGTTAAAGTCTCTTAACACGACATCCATGTGCATTTTCATTCAAACATATTCTGAATGCATGAAACAAATGAATGGTGTGACTGTGACGTCATTGTAGAAATTAACTTGGTGAAGTCAACTTGTACTTTATTTCAATCCATTTTTACGTAAATCTGGGATACTAAAGACATAACTCACATTCATGTTATTCTCCCATGTGTGAAACACTTTCACATTCACTATACCAGTTGATTCTCACCCAAACCTTGAGGAAGAATGAGTAGGAATTACTATTTTTCCTATTTTATAGGAGAGGAGGCTGAGACTAGACACTTAGAGAAAATCACAATCACTCTCCTGTGGTTCATTGTTAGAGCATGACATTCTTTTCTGTCCTGACATTGCCAAAAAATTAGTGGGGAATTATGATGAAAAGAACATGGGTGGGAGAAGTGTGATCTCACTCCTTTTGCAGGAGAGCAAAGAGAAGCCTAACAGTAAAAGGATCTATTATTTTTAAAAGCACTGAAAAGACAAGAGAAAATAAGTGTGTGAGAAGCCAGAGAAAAGAATTCTGTGTTGAAGAGAACCTCAGAGAGCCCTGGGCAACATAGATACTCAGGCTATCAGATGTGAACATTTTTCATCAGAGCGTATTCTGGGTAATTCATTCATTTCTAAACCCTCATATTATTTTAAGACATCGATTATTTTGGAGATTCCAAACCACTATTAACAACATTAACAGGATTGAGAATGATGATTGAACTAGATATTCCCCACCTAGATAATGAAAAAAGTGACTATTTTCTCTGAAGTATTTGCCTATGCTCTAAACATGTCTCTTCTCTTACTAAAGTACCACTTCTGTTTACTGACTTAGCAGATGCAGTTCAAAACATTTCCATTTTGTTCAAGATGCTTCTTTAGTGGCATGTCTGTTTATGGGTATGTGTGTGACTTGTCTTTTTCTTAAGTGCTTCTTAGCTTATTAAAAATTGTGTGTGTTTGTATGTTTGTGTGTGCATGTGTATATTCAGTTTTCCCATTGCTTTCAGAAAGTGAAAACTAGAAGGAAATATTCAAAGAAAAAAATGCTGCCAGAAACACCTTAACTGAAAAGAAAAATGGAGGGATTGGAGGAGAAAAAATAACGGTAGATGATGAAATGCAGGAAAGCACAAATAGCTTGCCAAGAATCTGTTTTAATTTGAATTGAAAATGTATTGGGGTTATTTATTCTTTATGATCCAATGGCAACAGTTTTTAAATCAAAGGTAATTTAGAAGTGAGGAATGATAAATACTGGATCTTGTTCATCATAAAATTAATAATGGCAAAGATTTTTGGAAAAGGTGATTACAAATTACTTAGGAATCAATACTGAAGGTAAGTTATGATCCAAAACAGTTATAGATTATGGAATTTTTCCCCTTGAGAGACTACAATCAACTTATAACTGGTCTAACAGCACTGTAACTGCCACCGACCACTTCCCAAGCTCCATCCTTCATCTAGAAGTCAGAATGAACCAAGTCACATTACACCCAATTTTTTTTTTTAATTTTTACTTTAAAAAGGTGAACTATTCTTTACTTGCTCTACAAGTTCTTAACCATCTCGTTATATCTGCAACCTCATCTGCCTCTGCTCCACCCTTGCTTATAATCACTCAATTCATATTTAAAATTTGTGTTTCCTTAAACTCTGCATGCTTATTTTTATTCCCTAGCGTTTTCATTTTCTGTTCCTTCTTTTTTAGACCACTCATGTCACTGAACTCCACAGTCTTTCCCCTTTTTATCACTGATGTCTCAATTCAAGTATCTTTCCTTAGAAAATCCTTCCTTAGAAAGATCTTCACCAGCTCTAGATAAAGCAAGTCCCTTTATATTGCTCTCTTCCATAATAGACTATTCTATCTTCTACATAGTTATCAATATCTGATATTACCTAATTTATTGTTTACATGTTAGCCTTTCTGTCTTCCTCTGCTAAACCTAAGTTCCTTGAGAACAAGGGCCCTGCCTTCTTCATAGCTACTTCCCAGTATGTAGTACAGTGCTTGGCACATAATAGGTTCTCAACACCTGTTGACTGCATGATTCTAGAAAACAAATCACCATATTTAACAGCGTGGAACTAACACAGATATACGAACACAAGTACTGTTCATCTTGTTATTGGTATTGCAGTAAATATATAAATCTGTCTAGGGAAAACAATGCCATTTCTAGTGTTTACTTCTATTCTTCCCATCTAGGAATTAGAATTGTTTCCAAATTTATTCAAGTGTTCTTAGTTTTTTCCATCAATCTTTGTTGGGCTTTTAAGTGCAGAAGTCTGGTACATTCTATGTTGTCTAGTGACGTTACTGTTGAAAATGGAGATTGTTTTTAACTGCACTATCAATGCAGCTAATAGGAAGGTTATTGTTTATCTAGCTAATAGGAATGTTATTGTTTATCTAGCAATCACCTTGAATTCTATTTCTTCTCATAAAGGAGAAAAAGAATAGAGCTTACCTTATACGTAGTACTGATTAGTTCTTTTGGCTTTGTTTGTTTGTTTTGAGAATCAAATGAAATGATGTAGGAAAGCTGTTTTATAAGCCGAAGTATTATACGAATGACAGTTTTCCATCTGTGAGTGGTGATATTTTTGTCTTCTTAACATTATTTTGACAGTATACATTTCCTATATTATGGTAATTAATAATAGTGGTAGAGAAGAAAAAAGGTTTCCCGATTACAGACCTGTGCTTATTCAGGTCTCTCAGCCTGGAAATCTTTTTCCTTCTATCAAACCTCAGTGGCTCCTCTGTGAAGCTTTCCCTGGTTGGGTCTACTTTTCATTGGACATGTACGTGCTACCCTTCACATTGCCTCTACTACACTTAGATGTATATGAGATATTGTTTGCTTCCATGCCAGCTTATAATTATATAGCCAACACTTGCATAGTACCTACTCTTTGTCATACACATCTACACATTTTACATGATTTATATTAATTCATTTAACCTTCACAAAAACCCGATGAGGTAGATGCTCTCTATTTGTCGTTTTGCAAGTGAGGAGACTGAAGCTGAGTGAATGATAACTCGCTCAATGTCACATGTCTAGAAACTAGAAGAGGCAGAATATGTTTGTTTTTTTACCTTCCCATCTCCTCGATATAACTCAGTAGAGTAATGAAACTCCATGAATACAAATCTCAGGCCATATTACCAGAAACCTAATACCCAGAATGGTGGCAGTAATGGTAATCCAGTCTATACAGGTCATTCATTCATTAATTCTTTAAAGAAATGTTTATGAGAACACACCAAGTGTTAGAGATTGCACTTGGTACCCATGATTCGAAGATGAGTTAGAATGAATCATCAACTTCATTAATTTGATCAGGAGGGAAAAGGATAGGGAGAGATACATGGGGTGAAGAAGAATCAGGTCACATCTAAAAAATATATTTTTGCCATATTCGAGGACCATATATTTTTTTTAAGAAATCAACACATTGGTAAGTAACAAATGGAGAACAACTGCAATAGAAGAGAATTAAGAACCAACACATCAAAGAAATGGTCAAAACAACAGGAACCAGTTAGCCTGGAGAAGAGGGAAGTCTGAAGTGTTCTCACATGAAAAGTGGCCACAAATATCTGGATAGCTTTCAAAGGTGGAACTAGTTCCCTTGGGAGAAAGACATAGGGTGAAAAATCAGTCTCAGCACAAAGCAAACTTTTTAATAGAGCTACCCCAAAATGTACTAAGCTACTTCACGCATAGTAACTCCCTGTCACTGAAGGCTTAAACCTGAGAATGGGCCATTTACTACTCAGAGAAGTAGTAGAAAGTCTTCCTACCTTAGATTAGAAATCTGGACTCCACTAGACAGCTTGTTACTCATCTGTATCAGATTTGATTCTGAATCAAAATCTTCTATGCTGTAAGGAGGATGGAAAACAGGAGATACTGTCAGAAACTGTGGAGGATCTGGGATTTACTACTTCATGGATGCTGGCAGAAAAAAAAAAAATGAGACTCCTGGATCAGAGAAAAAGCCTTTATTACTCATAGCAAAAGCAGTAGCCAGAGCTTCACGTTTGTATCAACTCCTCCATTTTCCCCAAGTCCCATGGGGGCAATGCCAAGGACCCATGATGGATGCTTGATTAGAGGAGGAACATGGAGCTTGGGGGAAATCATCACTTTTATAGTAAATAAAAGCAAGCCTACTCACTCAAGGTTGCTCCCTGCAAACACAGCACAGAGAGACGGCCCAGGTAGCCAAGGTTTTGCATTCTTGGAATACCCGGAGAGAATGTGTAGGGTCACTCAGGCCCATGGTAAATTGCCTCTCTCAACATGGGCTGCAAAACCATTGAAAATCTGGATTTCTTGGGCATGCCAAGGTCTCTGATTACCAAAGAAAGCAGATGATGAGGAAGATATTTCAATGACATAATTCCTATTTAAAATATTCCCCAAATAGTGAGATATAGATAAAATAACAACAGTTTCTACACCTATTGAATCCAGATGGAAGTTACATATGTCATCAACCTATTTGTTTGTATGCCAAAAGAACTAACCTATTTGGTAGAGGCTTATTTATAAGGTTTCTAATGGCAAGAAGCACCCATTTTTCAAGTTCAGAATTGCCCAAATCAGCTTTTTCCTATGCAGGAATTTTCATTAGATTGGAAAAAAAAGAAAAAACAGACTCTTACTGCTTTCAAGAAGATAAAAATGTGAGGGTAAACCGTGAGTAGATAAATCAACAGTGCCACCTAGTGGAATCATACATTTATCTGACAAATGTATATTTTCAACAACCCGACCCACTTTTTCCTTGTGTTTTTGCCAGCAAAGATGAGCTCTTTAAAAGCCTAGTTTGAAAAATACACTTTAAAAAATTAACCTATCCTTTTTTAACTTCTTGAAATTTACTTTTATGCATAAATTGTGTGCAGTGTACAATGGGAACAGTTTCTAAAACAGATCAATTATAAGAGTTGCTGGTGGTAAGGATAAAATTAAGACGTGCACAGTTCCTGAAAAATTTTGTGAAGGAAACGAAAGTTAGTGAAAGTAGAATTTAGAGTCAAAATTATTTAAGTAATAGTTTTTAATCTAGGTCACCCTAACACTGACAAATCATAGTGCCACAGTAAATTACTATAATTATGAGTCACAAATAAATTTTCAGGGTCTTTCTGACCTTTTAAAGTTATACAAGTTGCTTTAGAATAGAAGCTGCAAATAAAAAAAGGCATTGGAAAATTAACACTTGTACAAGCTGAAAGAATTGCACATAATTTCATCCTTTTCCCATTAAAGAAAAGGGGAAATATGTAACATTCCAGTCAATAGGCATCTTATGGAAGACTATTGCAGACATCACAGGACTAAAGACCACTTTTAGAATTAGATTTTCCAGTAGTTTCCAAAGTCTTGTCGGCATCTAGGTCAAATTCCTTAAGAGAAATGGGAAGAGAGAAACAGAAGAATCTGGAAAAGTAAAATGAATGTAAAACTCTTTCCAGTGATTCTGAATTCCTTTCTTTTTTCCTTCAAGTGAGGAAATATAACATAGTGGTTAAAATCATGAACTTTGAATTTGTATTTGTAGGTGGAATCATATGAAATGGTGGGGGTTTTTTTCATAAATCAAGAGGTGAAATATCCAGTTTCACATGGCTCAACCCCATACATTAATATCCTAACCCGAAGTATACCTATACAACTTTCACTGGGCAAGTTGCTTCACCTCAGTAAACCTCAGTCACCTTATCTTTTCAATGGGGATAGTAATACCTATCACAATGGATGGTTATGAGAAATAAATGGAGGAATTATCAGATAGTGCTTAGCTATCATCCAACTGATAGTGAGCATGAAAAGAATGATTTCCATAATTAGAAGCTATTTTATAAGATGTGTTTTTGGGTAATATGGAAGAGGAGAACTTATTAGTTAATTGTCAACTATTAAAGTATCTGAATGACAAAGCCATTCTCTCTACTTGCCTCATTATCAGCCACTTTCTGTTTCTTAGAGTTTCTTTCTAGCACTTCTTTGTATACACATCTTCATCATTTAAATAAAAGCCCTTTTAACATTTATTTTTCCAGCTAATTAGATGAGACACCATCAATATCTTTCACAAGAGCCCCCAAATGATGAGCTGTCATTGGTAGTTGCTTCCGTTGATCTAAGTCTTCTTGGACTCAGACCTGGATGGGATAACAGATTATGCTTCTTCCAGGTTTCTACACCACTATGTGCTTTTCCCCTGTCGTCATAGCTTAGAATCTACTCTGTTTGGGAGCCCCAGATAAAGTAATGGGAATATAACTGGGAGGTAACTCGGCTCACTCACTTCTAAAAAGATGTGATAATATTTACCTTACCAAGCCCCTGGAAAATCATGTGCGGTAGCATGTGTGAAATGCCCAGCCAAAAAGCTGATATAGAGCAGATGTTGATACACGACAGTTCAGAGTATCTCAGACTGCAAGTAATGAAGTCAATATTATTGCTCACGATCAGGTCATCAGAATGGAATGAAATGGATCAGAGTATGTAATACAAAATAAGGACCATTTTTTTTCATGAAACTTCTTTCAGATATACATATACACATGCAAATGTGTTCTTGGATCATGATATAAAATGCATTTGCTACCACGAGTCACAATTTAAAATTTTGAAAGCTCCCTTCTCCTTACTGTATTTCTAACTAATATAACCCATATTAAGAGATTGACTAAGCCCAGACTCATTCTATTTGAGAACTTTACAGAATGGTTCTTATGGTTTTCCATTATTATTTCATGTTACTTTCATTTCTCCCCAAATTCTTTACAATTGCCTTTATTACACAGAATTTTTCTCCCACATATCTATAGTATAGATATCTATAGTCCCTATTGTCTTGTTTACATATCTATAGTCCCTCTAATTTTTCAAGGGCAATCCTAAGAAATCTTAGGATTTCTTTCCCCTTTTTCAAGGTTAACAAACGGACTGATGAATTTTTTGTGTGTTAATAAGAAAAATATAAGTTGAAGGTCTATAAGTCGCCTGAAGTGATGTGATATTGTTTAGATGATTTTAGTAGAATTTTCAAACATTCCTTCATATTTAAAAATTCCATAAACATAGGGAGAAGAAATTGAGCCTGGACTTGAGAAATATGGATTCCAGACATGACTTTGCCATTCCTAAGAATATAACTTTGTGAAAGTCATTTAACCTTTCTTGGCCTAAGCTGCCCCCTCTTTAATGAGGTGGGAAGACTGCATGATTTCTTAAGTCTCTTTCAGTTTTAATGTTTCTGATTTTGTTGATAATCCTACATGGCAGAAGATTAAATATGAGTGACAGTAAGGAAGAGACGGATTTAGGATCGAGACTCAGAGATTATATAGTCATTGTTTTAACTCCCACAAGATATATTATGGTATAATGTAGATGATAAATTTGGAGAAAAGAATTAAAAGCATTTCCAACTGCTCTGCTTTGGTGAATCAAGGAGTAATTCCAAATGCCAGTTTTAATCAAGTAGGAAACCAGGGAGAAGAAATGACAACTAAGTCTTGCTTGATTTCGAGGTTTTGGTTGCACTAAATGGCTGAAGTGAATCATTTGTGTAATTATTAGTGGTTACAATTTATACAGTAAAGCACTAGAGTCATTGTCCTTTACTTATTTTCACAGTGTTTTTTTTCTCCAAGTTGGTAGGCAGCACATAAAGAAATAGTTTTTCAGAAAATAAAATAATTAATATATTTTTATGTTCAGACTGACCAGAAAATGATTGGTACTTAATATATGTTTAGTGAATCTAACTATTAGTTTATAGACATTGGGCACTTTTTGTATATTTTTCTGTTTTATCCTCAAACAACCCCACAGAGTATGAAACACCATGATTCCCATTTGTAAAGATGAGGAATTGAGGTTCACACATAAATAACTTGAAATTGTGTGTCTCCTACAGAATTGAAAATATTATGAGGTATATGTGGGACAAATGAAAACATACTGATGATGAATAAATGTCAGACAAATTGAGTATGAGTTCCAAAATCAGAAATGAATTGGGGCTTAGGACACAACCTAAGATTACAAACTTCTGTTGAAATTTGACAAATGGTTAAGTTCAGTTTTTTGTGTTTCTTGTTTTGTTTTAGATTTGATCGTTTACATACGTATAGGATCTCTGTAGTATTAATGAGGTAAGAGTTATATTATCAATCTTTTAAACATAGAAGATCCTTATTAAGTGGTTAGCATATAAATGAAATATGAAATAACTATCAGGAATTAGAGAAAATACCTGGGTTTCATATATCCTCTCTCTAAGAGTATGAACAGCAATACTCACATTTTTAGTACATTCATTGAAATCATTATCCTTTCCAGGTTTCTTAAATAAAAGCTGCTTCAGAGATAATAGTACTAGCTAGTGTTGGTCTCCTGAGTGATGTGACAGACCAAGCACACACCTGCCCTGGGTGTCTAACGCCGAGATATTCACGGGCTCATTAGTTTGCTGACAAGAGAAGGTAACTCTAAACCGCCATAGACTAGCCGCAGGTGGTACAGCCATTTGGAAGACAAAGCACCTCATTTCATTTAAAAGTATCTCTGACACTGCCCTGACCATTTGAAATTACATAATTGAAAACATACTACTACTGACCACATTATCGAGTTTATTTTTTGGGTGAATTGTCTTTATATTGCTTTGGCCACCTCAGCAAATAAACAGCGACTTCAGTTCATTGTCATCGTTAATGGATTTTACATTTAACCTTCCAGTTTAGGATCTCTACAAACCATGACTTTGCAAAGCATCAATAGTATATTGATTTCAAATTGAGATGTCATATAAAATACTAGTGCTCACAGCCAGATGAGGGTTGCAATTATTTCTATGCTATTTCACACCAAGTGAGCGATTGACAAGAAGAATCCATGAAGAACTAATATTCTACCAAATTTCTTTCTCTAAATCACAAGCTTAAATGAAAACTCTATTTCAAACTTAAAATACTTTAATATAAAGTAAGTCTATTTGATATGATCAATGGAGTCATGGAATTATTCATATCAGAAGGAATATTTAGTCTTGATTTATAAATGTTTAGGGAAATGGGAATTATATCAGGAAATGGGAATTAATTATGTCATTTCACATGCTTTTAAGAAGTTACCCTGACTTTTGAATATTTAGATGCTGGTTCTGGCAATAATATAGGCTTTACATTTACCGAAATGGAAATAAGTCTCCTGGAAGACAGGCAAAGGATTACTAGACCAGGAGCCAGGCAGGATGGTCTTTGAAACAGAGGGGAAAATAGAGGAAATAAAAGATATATTTCAGTAGTATGAACTAGTTCAGTTCAATTTCACAGGCATACTATGTGTCAGCAACTGTGCTAGATACTAGAGATTAATAACAACAATAAAAGAAAAACAGAAAAACTAGGACAGCAAAAGCGAACAGCACAATCAGCAATGTGAGGTGTCACTTCATCTTGGAGACAAGACACAGCAAAGGTGTTGGCCAATTTTGTGATTACTTTCTAATATATAATTGTTGGAGTTGAATTCCATCCCCCACAAAATTTCAAGTCCTATACGCCAGTACCTCAGAATGAGACCTTATTTGGAAATAGGGTCATTGCGCAGATATAATTAGTTAAATTAGGATGAGGTCATACTGGAGCAGGGTTGGCCACTAATCTTACATGACCATAGAATTTATAAGAAGGGGAAATTTGGACACAGACAGGTGCACAGGGAGAAGGCCGTGTGAATATGAAGGCAGAGATCAGGGAGATGCAGCAGAAGCCAAGGAAAGCCAAAGAGCATCAGTTAAAAACCAGGAGCTAAAGAGGTAAGAAACACATTCTCCTTCACAGCCCTCAGAAGGAACCAACCCTGCGGACAGCTTAATCTTGAACTCCTAGCCTCCAGAACCGTAAGAAAGTAAGCATCTGTTTTTGAAACCATGCCATTTGTGGTACTTTGTTACAGGCAACCTAGGGAGATAATACAATCATCAAAATATATATTAATTTTTAAGTATTAGACATTTTTTTCATGAATCTTTATGTCAGGTTGCCTTTGTTAATTTCAAAGAATTCAAGTAAGAGAGAGATGGAGAAACTGTGGTAGGAATGGGCTACAATACCCAAAACCAAGGAACACAGATTGAAGCTCGAATGTCAGTGATTCTGATTCAAAGTCACTCAGGCTCATTTATTAATCATTCACACTCTTTTCATTTTCTCTTTTTATGTGTCCTCCCTGCCCTTTCCACTGAGTCACACTTTTCACCTCAGTAGCACTTGAGGTTTCCATTACAGGACCAACCTACAGAAGATAAAGCAAGTCTACACTATGATAAATTCTTTTCCTGATTTAACAGTCCAAAATGAAAAATGCGGCTTCATAAGAAACCAAAATGAGCATTTGATGCCGCATTTTGAAATGCGCCCAAGTTTTGTCACTATCATCACTAACTTGATGGTCATAATTACCTCCCCCAGATGGCAGGAAGGTGCACAGAGCTGATATAAACATCACTTAATATTCTCAGGCAGTGAAACTTTTAAAGCATATTAGCCTTGCAGAATATAATAGATCAAAAGAAGAAAATTGCCTCAGAATTGTAGGATTAGATAGAAAGTGTCTTTCAGGAGCAATTGCTCTATTTTCAGTTTGTAAGGTGATAGATATGCATTTCTTTTTGCAGTGCACGTGTATGGCAGAATTTCTGACAAATGACTGAATTCAAGACATCGGGTGACCATAATGATGACCCTTCAATAAAAAATATCACTCCGGGCTTCCCTGGTGGCGCAGTGGTTGGGAGTCCGCCTGCCGATGCAGGGGACACGGGTTCGTGCCCCGGTCCGGGAGGATCCCACATGCCGCGGAGCGGCTGGGCCCGTGAGCCATGGCCGCTGGGCCTGCGCATCCGGAGCCTATGCTCCGCAATCTGTGCTCCGCAATGGGAGGGGCACAGCAGTGAGAGGCCCGCCTACCGAAGGAAAAAAAAAAAAAATCACTCCACTTTCACTACACCATGATCCGTTTCAACATGAGAATCTGAGGAATGGGACAGATGCAATTGCTTTTACAAAGTGTTTCCCTGGATCATATTACAGCAGAGCCTGTGTTCCCAGCCCAACTTCCCTATGCTACAGATGAGGAAATTCAAGGACAGATTTTTGGTGTTTTTAAGTGCCTTTATCAAGTCCACCCATGTTGTTGCAACAAAGTAAGAGCATCAATTTCTTATTTCAAGTCCAATTCCTGATCAAACCACCTTCCTATCCTGTTCCCTCTAAAGTCATTGACATAAGATGCTGACGCCATTAAAAGCAAGGATGAGTGCAGAAAGACTTTTCCTCATTGCATAATAAAAGGATGCATTTTGCTTCTTAAGTTCTGGCATTATACAGGAGATCTGCATGTGGGCTACAGATTCACCATTATGCAAGTCACCTTTACCTACAGCCTGTGCCCTAAAATTAATACATTGCAATACTCAGTTCAAGAATAAATAACCCAACTGTCATAAATATTGCCAACTTTCATTTTCAAGGTATCATAATCTTCCATTTCCTGTAAAGTCTCTGACATTTTTAACTACTCTATCTCTTTATCTTAATCCAAAGGTTCTTTGACAGTGTGAGATTAAGGAGGATAAATAGTAATAGTAACAGTAAAATGTGATGGGTCGGCCCCAATAAGACTTGACAGCCTTATGGTATAGATATATAGTGTCACTTCACTATTTTGGTCTCGTGTATGTTTCATAACCCTTGTTTCTGTCCAATTTAAGCACCTGAACCATAAAGGTGACTTGTTTTCATGTCACCCATATTTAACTGTAACATGTCACAACTGAACAAAAATTAGGATATTGTTGAAAGAGGTCTGTTTATCCTATTGTGCAAATGTTAAGCACCAGAGAATCCATCTCCTTTCAGATACCTGTCTAATTCTAGCATATTCTTTACCTAGAGATGCTCCGAAGATAACATAAAGGATTGGCACACTGCAGAACTATTGACCACGAACTATAGATGGTAAGCAATATGTTTTCTGATAATGTATTTTCATTTATCATCTCATTAAAGAATTAGTGAAGGCCATTTTCCATGCATGGCAGAAAAAAGTAGGCTATGGTGTGCTCAGTGGGAATTAATGACAGTGGTGAAATCTAGCAAAGGAGGCAGGGAGGCACAAAGGAGTTAAGCTGAAAAAAAGTTAGGAAAAAAGTTTACAGGCATCCAGAACTTGTGGAGAAATAGAGAGAGGTAGAGTTCAAGAACTGTGGATTGACTTGCCATCTTTTAATCAGAAAAGTAAGAGGAGTCAAAAATAAGAAGAGGGCTTCCCTGGTGGCGCAGTGGTTGAGAGTCCGCCTGCCGAGGCAGGGGACACGGGTTCGTGCCCCAGTCTGGGAAGATCCCACATGCCGCGGAGCGGCTGGGCCCGTAAGCCATGGCCACTGAGCCTGCGCATCCGGAGCCTGTGCTCCGCAATGGGAGAGACCACAACAGTGAGAGGCCCGTGTACCAAAAAAAAAATAAAATTAAATTAAAAAAATAAGAAGAATTTTGAGTTAGGTTGAATTAGAGTCTGAATGGAAATGGAGCTAAAAAGAGTATGGTTAGAGAGAGTTCACAGAAAGTTAATTAAAGTTCTAGGTCAACTCTGCCCTGCTGCAGTTCACTTTCAGATGCCAGAGACTGGGAAAAACCACAAGTCAGAAGCACCGAGTCTCTAATTAAGACAGTGTAGATTAAATTAAAACTATATCCACATCTCTCTTTTCAGTACATTACTGGTCACCATTCAGATTTTAAACACCAGTATATTTATTTCTGACAACCAGACCTCCTGTGCATTACTTGCCGCTGTAGGAAAGGTGCATCTCTCTGAGACCCAGCCCTGGACATTGCATGAATCTATCCTCACGGTCTCCCTCTGCTCTGATCATACTGGTCAGCCATCTCAGTGTTCAGGCTTTCTGCATCATTTGATCAATGTTGTATCACTGCTAGGAAAAACGTATACAATTGGGTGGAGATGTACTTTCAATATTCTCTGCAGGAAAAGTGATTCACCAATCAGCAAACAAGACAAAAATACCGTTTCCATTGGGAATACTTTCGATGAGGCACCATTAACAATCCAGTTTCAGCTGCCTCACCCCTTGTGTTTACTTCTTTAAATTCCATTGGATTTCGGGGGTGGGGGGGAATGTATGTACCACAATAGAAAACAGTAAAAATAAAATCGAGTGTTTGATAGTGTTCCCAGCAGTTCTACTATCCTGAAAAAGGACTCATCACTTTTGTTATCTTTCAATCAGGAATACATAACCAGAATCTAATCATGAGGAAACATCAGACAAACCCAAACTGAGAAAAATTCTATTAAGTAACTGGCCTGGATTCTTCAAAAATGTCAGTGTCATGAAAGGCAATGAAAGACTAAGGGACTTTTCCAGGTTGAAGGAGAATAAGGAGACTTGACAAGTAAATGTAAATAATATGTGATCCAACAACCTACCCTCTCTGGGAAAAAAAAGTGCCATGAAGGACATTCCTGGGGCAAAATCAGAATATGATTCATAGAATAAAGTATCGATGTTAAATTATTTACATTGGACAACTTTACAGTGGTCACATACGAGAATATCCTTGTTCCTAGGAAAGACGTATGAAAATATTAAGGGACAAAAGTCCATTTTGTATGTAAACTATTCTCAGATGTGTCTTCTTTAAATAGTTAAGTCGTTTTGAAACTCTTGAATTTAGGATAATTTAATAAAAATTATGAGAATTAGCACCTCTTTTTTGTTACACATTTGAAGTACATTATTTTTAACCTTTTATTTTAAAGAATATTAAACTTCCCGAAGAGTTACAAGAATAATACAAGGATCTCCTGTACCTCCTTTGCCCAGAGATATTCATGGTTAACATTTTGCCACATCTTTTGTCATCCTCTCCGTCAGTTATATATATGTATATGTGTACGCATATATATATATAATGAATACATACCTGGGAGAACATCTACTTTAAAGACAATGCTCAACTCCCTTCTTTTGAACCTGTTGAAAACATTTTAAAAAAACATAAAATAAATTGCATAGTTATTGGCCCACTGAGAATATGGAAGACATATGATCCCAATAAATATCTGTTTGCTATGTAATCTGCATCAACATTAAAATTAGAAGAGAAAATTGTATTGATAACTGCATTTGCATGGTCAATTATACTTGCTTCACTAAAGTGAATATCACTGAACTTGTTAAGAGAAAACAAAACAAAACAAAACCAGAGCTATAATGATAAAGCTGTTCATAACTCCTTCCAGATGGGTAAAATATTCACTGTTAGGTGCCTCAGGTGCCCTTTCTTTGGGAAATAAAGAGAAAAACTGATAAAAGGATTGTCCATAGTCAGCAGTGTCCAAATGTTGATGATCATGTCGTTTCTAACTAAATCTTTTTTTTTTTTTTTCTGTTTTTCATATCCTGCTTTGAATCATCCCATTGGAACCCAGCTGAGCTCAGTCAGGCTTGCAAGGTTGAATGTGCCTGCTAGGCAGGCTTAACTATTTCTTATATGCTTAGAGGATACTGAAAAGTTTACTGTATTAAAATTGTTGATGTATATGAATTAAGACCATCCTTTCTCAGGTATTAGCCAGCATGTGGTATTTCTGAAGATGAGGCGCTCTGGCAATAATTATAAATACTGAAGCTGTCGTTCATCTAAGCTATCTGTCAAGTACATTGCCTGAATGAATTACCTAATGAATTTTACTGATGAGTACCTCAAATAGTGATATGTTTTCTAGTTAAGAAAAACATATAAGACAAAAACAGATCCATGTTTTAACTACTAAAATCTAAGATATTATTTTTTACTAACAGTTAAATCATCAAAATAGAAGTTAAATCAAATCTACCATCTCTGACTACTTGTTAAAATCTAACTCTGTGGGCTTCCCTGGTGGTGCAGTGGTTAAGAATACCCTGCCAATGCAGGGGACATGGGTTCAAGCCCTGGTCCGGGAAGATCCCACATGCCGCAGAGCAACTAAACCTGCGTGCCACAACTACTGAGCTTGCACTCTAGAGCCTGTGAGCCACAACTACTGAGCCCACGTGCCACAACTACTGAAACCCGCACACCTAGAGCCCGTGCTCCGCAACAAGAGAAGCCACCACAATGAGAAGCCTGCACACTGCAATGAAGAGTAGCTCCCACTCGCCACAACTAGAGAAAGCCCGTGTGCAGCAATGAAGACCCAACACAGCCAAAAATAAATAAAATAAAATAAATAAATGTATAAAAAAAATTCTAACTCTGTACTGCCTTTTCCTTTTCTCTTACCAAAGAGGTCATGACTGTTTATCAAACGGTGATATTCTTATTCCTAAAAGTAACAATGCTGGGCCATGGGGCAGTCAAACATTTAGAAGAATGTGTCATTTTTCTCAATTTACAATGTAAAGAAACCCAAAACAAAATTTTAAAAAGAAAAAAATCAATAAAGAGACGCAAAATATGTATACATTTTTACACTTTTTTTTTTACACATGATAACTCTTTTACTCTAGAGTTCATTGGTCACAAACAACAAAGTTCAATTCTAGCTAATTTCAGCAGAAAAAGGAACCTACAGAATAAGATGTAGTAACTCACAGAATTGACAGAAGAAAGGAGATGAGGGAGAGAGGGGCCTAAAGAGACAAGTGAGAACCAGAACTCTGAATAATAGAAATTAATTTTCTCTCCGGTACCCTTTTATCCGAATGACATAGCTGAGCTGATTTAGGGTAGAAAGAAAAGATAATGGGGACAGGTTGGCTACCCTCAATAAAAAGACAGTAGGTCAGTGAGGAGTGAGACTTATTCTACTAAGTTCAAAAGGAAGAACAGGGTTTCCCTGGTGGCGCAGTGGTTGAGAGTCCACCTGCCGCTGCAGGGGACGCGGGTTCGTGCCCCAGTCCGTGCCCCCATCCAGGAAGATCTCACATGCCGCGGAGCGGCTAGGCCCGTGAGCCATGGCTGCTGAGCCTGTGTGTCTGGAGCCTGTGCTTTGCAATGGGAGAGGCCACAACAGTGAGAGGCCCGCGTACCGCAAAAAAAAAAAAAAAAAAGGAAGAACTGAGGAATAGAATTTTTATAAATTAATAAATTAAATGTATTAATTTAATAAATTTAATTTTATTATAATTTAATTTTATCATGAATTACTATAATTTATAATAGTATAAATAACTATATTATTAATTTACTATAAATTAAATTTTTATAAATTTATAGTAATTTTATAAATAAAATTACAATAAGGCAAGTTTCAGCTCAGTAACAATTAGAACCACTCTGAAGAGGGGTCAAAACACCCTTCATAGATGTGTCCAAAGAGCAACTGGTTGGCCACCATGTGGTCAGGCATTTGATAAAGTTAATTTCCAACTTGAGTGAAAGTTTATCAGGTGACTTCCAAGATCCTTTGCAACTTAAGATTCTGAGATTTCCTCGTGATGGTAATATAATCTTCTGTCTCAAAAAATGTTTTGCACAGGAAATTACATCTAAAGCCCAGTGTAGCCTCTTTAGAAACAGTTGTAGAGTATCTGTTATTTCAAAAGATATTATGTTGACGTTCAAAAACCTACTAATAATGTTCAAAATGCCCAAATTAATCTAGAATTTATCCTTTTAAAACCAGAAGCAGGGCATATGTCATTAGCATGTCTTTTTCATCTAACTCTTCTGCTTGTTAATATGAATCTCCAACTTGCAGAAAATCTGGGTACAGAGCCCTGAAATTATGCACTTGGATTATGTTAAAACTATATAGTAATCATATATCATCACAATAAAGCTCTGATAATATGGATATTTTCTAATCAAACGATTTTTGCATATAACCTGATGGATTCTCAGAAGTAGTTTTAATATAGGTCTGCCCCCTTTCTGAAAAAGTGTTTATAATTCCACCCTTTTACAGGTATTTGATATGCAATTCCACTGAGAAAATACAGAACCATCAAAAAGCACGTGAACTTGTGTCAGGCAAAATAAATATAAGCATTTCTTATTTGTAGCTCAACGGTTTACATTATTTACAACAAAAACTTTCAACTGTTTGTGCCTTACACACACACACACACACACACACACACACAATACACACCACAATGTAATATACTGAGTGATTAAACTTGAGTTTTTACTGAATATCAAATAGTAGTCTAGTTAAATGATAGCATAAAATTAATGAAGATTTGCCCCAAGAACTCAAAGTGTCCAGAGAATTGGTAGAAATAAAAGTAACAAATTAATTGAAAATGAAAAGCAATGTTGACCTTAATGTTTTTATTTTAAAAGAAAAACATAGCCAGGTTGGTGGAAATAATGCAAGGAGGAAAGGGTATAAAATCCGTTAGAAATTTTCCCAAAGGAGGTGGCAAGATTTCTTTGAAAAACTAAACTTCCAGCAGAGTATGGGATATTTTCTTTATTTTTAGTTCAAAATCTGTTATGAAGAAAGAGTTCCAGGGAAGAGAAGTATAAATGGCAGCACCAGACCTCCAAAACGCTGCAGACTTCTAACACCTCCAGGGACTGCAGTTGTCTCCTTCGCCTACAGTTTTCAATCATTCCTGCAGCCCCAGCCATCAGGCATCTGAGGACACCCCATCAATATAACCGATAACAAACCCAATCTGTGTACTGAAGGGAAGTTAATAGGGAACATATTCAAAATGCCATTTATCCCAGAAGACACACTGACATCCTAGAATTAAGAAATATGGTTTATTCCCACATTCCATCCATTGTGAACAATTGTTGACTCCTTTGGAGTTTAGCTTTTTGATTGCAATTTGAATGATGAATTAACAGAAACTATGAGAAAGCATCTCGAGGTTGTGCAGGTGAATGAAGCACGATAACATGTTACTCAAATCAATCCAACCTGTTATTAATACTTTTATCCCTGTATGTTCTCTCTCAATAGATAATAATAGTATATAATGTTCATTATATATTATAACAACATATTACATTTAATATAATATATATTAATATAAATATATTCATAAAATTGAATATTAGTATTATATTGATGTCCTATTCTTTTTTTAAAGATTTTTTTTGAGGTGGACCATTTTTTTAAAGTCTTTATTGAAGTTATTACAATATTGCTTCTATTTTTGGTTTTGGCTTTTTGGCCGTAAGGCATGTGGGATCTTAGTTCCCTGACCAGCGTTCAAACTCACACCCTCTGCATTGGAAGGCGAAGCCTTAACCACTGGACCGCCAGGGAAGTCCCACTGATGCCTTATTCTGATATCTTTATTATTCCATATCTTTGAGAAACTGAAATTAAAACAGGGTACAGAAAAGTATTTTGAAAAGAAAGCAAAACAACCTTGTGTCTTTCTATCTTAGATCACTACTTCACTATGAAAAACATTGATGGATTGGAACACAAAATATTATATTCATTTTGTGCTATTACTCATATAGTTGCTAATAAAATAATGCAGTGAGCCAAGCATGGTGAGCCACAGAGAGAAGAAGTTAAGAACATGGACTCTGGAGCCAGATTAACTAGATTTAAAGCCTGGATTTAACTAGCATTGAGTTGTTTACTTCTAAGTCAGCTTTGGCAAGTTACTTACTTCAAGTGTCCATTCTGTAAAAATGGAATGCTAATGGTAGTTACAATGCGAGGATTATTATAAAATTACAATAAGTAAATACATGCAATGCGCTTAAAAACACACCAAATATGTTACAATGGTAAAAAAAAAAAAAGTTTGCTTTTAAATTGTATGTCTGCACACATACTCAGACACAAACATGCTCTTTCCCAAACTTATGTACACAATTTTCAAATAAAAGTGCCATGGGGATTATTTGGAAACAAAGCGTTATTGTGAAAAGACCTTCTGGAAGCAGAGGCTTGGGGTTCATTTCCCAGCATCAGCAGCAACCATTGTGCTGCAATTTGTGGTGGTTTTTTTTTTTTTTTTTTTGCAGTACGCGGGCCTCTCACTGTTGTGGCCTCTCCCGTTGCGGACCCTGTGCTCCGGACGCGCAGGCTCAGAGGCCATGGCTCACCGGCCCAGCAGCTCCGTGGCATGTGGGATCTTCCCGGACCAGGGCACGAACCTGTGTCCCCTAAATCGGCAGGAGGACTCTCAACCACTGCACCACCAGGGAAGCCCTGCAATTTGTGTTTTTTTCCCAACATTTTTGCAGCTAATTTCTCTCTGTTCCAGAAATAAAGTATTTATAAGCTTCATAGATTACAAGTAAATCTCTTAGATATACTCTAGATTCTGTATTGTACTCTTACTCAGAGCAGTTTTTAAAATATGTCTATTTTAAATACTATAGGAGTAGGGTAATGCTTTAAGAATTTATTATTTAATGCAATTGTAGAAGTTTCATTTTAAAAATCCATACAGGAAATAATGAAGGAAGAACATTGAAATTTTGGCATATTAATCTGTAGATCAAACTGAATTGGAGTTTGAATTCTTAGACTATATTAAGGCTGCAGTCATTAGAAGTCTCTGTGTGCTGAAATATAAAAATAAGAGAACATTTGGAGATTTTTCCCTTCCACTTTTTGAATCTAGATGAAAGATGTTAATGTAATGGGGGAAAAAAATCCACCAGTGACTATACTGTTAAATGTCAATATTTCCCAGTATTCTTCCCATTTCCATTGCTTCTCCTCCTACATACATGTATTTTCACGTATGTCTTCACACACAAGCACACAAAGCTACTGGTGTTAGGGCACATATTATATTGAGAAAATATCAGATCTGTTGAATTTAAAGATACAGCCCAGGGGAAATTTAGGTTTTCTTCAGGAACAAACTTCTCTTTCTGGCTTTCATTTTCTCAAAGATATTTAATATATTGAAGAGATATTTAAACATTTAATATGTTGAAACCATAATGAAGAGCATTTCCTACGAGAAAAGGGAAAGGAAAGGTGAGAAAAAAGAATGGCTGGAAAAAGCAGCAGGGCTGAGATGCGTAGAGATGAGGAAAAGATGGAGGTTTGTGTGTCCTATGACCAACAATGATCTGTGCCCTACACTCTGTATCCCCCCTCTAATAAGGAGAAACAGCAATGCATCTGATCCTGGGGTATATGAACTACTCACCTTCCCAAGACTTCTGTTCCCCTTGGGGTACAGAAGCAGCAGAATGGTGGTCCTGCCAATGCTCTCCGCAGAACAGCAAAGTATGATGCAAAAAATCTTGGCTCTCTGTGCACTGATGCCAAACAGAAATATAGAGACAGAGTTTTGGAGAAAAAGAAAGAATAGCTTTATTTTTTGCCAGGCAAAGAGGGAACACAGTAGGCTAGCGCCCCTGTGCCTCCCTTTGAGAGGGTAGTGAGAAGTTTTATTGTAATGGTTCAAAGAGGGCGTGATCAGCTCGTGGACATTCTTCTGATTAGTTGGCGGTGAGGTAAGTGGGAGTTAACATCATCAACCTTCTGGTTCCAGCTGGTCTGGGGTCTCCCTGCTTGTGGGCAGCATAGCATTATTAATTGTTAACTTCTCCTGCCTAGAGGGGGGTTTTAGCTTCTGCAAAACAGCTCAAAGATATTGTTGTGTGTAGGCATTAATGGAGCACAGGGACCTTGCCCTAAGGCTGAACTATTGTTTTTCTTCATTTTGTTTCTCCCTTGTTTCATATCCCCTCCCTTCCCTAATTAAGAACTGTTTAAACCTGCCCGTTTGAACCCTTGTTTCATATCCCCTCCCTTCCCTAATTAAGAACTGTTTAAACCTGCCCCTTGGAACGTAGGGAAGGTCATGGAGGCTGGATGAAGGCTATTTTCTGTAATCAAAGAAATGAGGGACACAGAGAGGCTTTGTGCCCAGGAGCCCCACAGGGCCCTGCTCAGTATCAAGTAGGCTCCTCAAAGTGGGCCCTGTAAGAATAAGAAACCACCCATAAGAGATCTCCTCTGTGCTTTGGCACTGTTTGAGTTGTGAGATTATTTTATCTCACTCTATGGGACAGAAGCCACAAGAAAGATTTCCTTTTAGTGTCATCTGGAAGGGCCTAAAAACAAACACGCCCCAGTAGCAATGAGCACATCTGGTACTCAGATCTTGGTTTTAATAGCATTCTCCAATAAAAGGAATCAGCTGATCCCAGGATGGGGGCCAAAAGTATACAAGATGAACCTGGAGAATCTGTAGTTCCATAAAGAAAGTGGTCAAAAATAAACCCACAACTCTGGGGTTTTTCTAAAGGACATAGGAGATGATTGAAGGAGCTCCTAATAGACAAAACTGGGATAATTCCAACAATGAAATAAATAAGGTAGAATCGGATTATAACCCAAAGGATAAAGCAAATTTACAAATAGAGTTATTAGGATAAATGCTTGGATAAATAAATGGGGTTGAATCAACAAATATTCCATACAGAAGAATTCCAAATAACTTATGTAGATACTCCTCTCTCAAGGAGCTGGAAGACAACTCTGACTCCTTACTTGTGAGCTGTGCATAGTGACCTCCTTTCAAACAGCATAGTAAGAAAAGAGACAACAAGAAAGGGTAAACTTACAGTGGAGAAAACGGACCCTACATCAAGTCAGGTGATCAAGGTTAACATCAACGGTGATAAATTATATTGGTACCAATGTGACCAGAAAGGCAATTTGGTATTCTTCCCCAAAATGCATTGTCCCAGCCTAATCATGAGAAAAACATTATACAAATTGCAACTGAGGGACATTCTACAAAATACCTCACCAGTACTACTCAAAATTGTCAAAGTCATCAAAAACAAGTCTGAGAAAGTCACAGTCAAGGGGAGCTTAAGGAGACATGAGGACTAAGTGTGATATATCCTGAATGGGACCCTGGGACAGAAAAGAGTATTAGGCAGAAACCAAGGAAATCTGAATAGAGTATGGACTTTAGTTAATAATGATGTATCAAATTGGTTCATTAACTGTAACAAATGCACCATGCTAACACAAAAGATGTTAATAATAGGGGAAAGCAAATGTGAGGTATGGAGTACTCTCTGTACTCTCTTCACAATAATTCTGTAAGTATACAACTGTTCTAAAATAAAAAGTTACTTTAAAAATTATATATAGGTATATAAGCCCAATGTGTATATACGTATGTATGTATATGAAGGCCCCATGTACCTTTTCAGCCTCATATCGTTCCAGTTCCTCTCTGTAAACAACATATCCCCAAAACACCAAACAAACTTCTATCAGTTCCTCCAATAAAAGTATATGCACATACACACACCTTTCCACCTTGTTAACTTGTTCAACCCTCAGCCCAGAGGTCCATATACTCCAAGAAGATTTCCTTGAATTTATGGGAATTTAAAGTGATTCCTTAGCATCCTATGCCCTTGAACAAGAAATTATGTTTTTGTTTACCTCTCCCACTATTCTGAAAGTGCTATTCATTTTTGTACCCCTGTAATTAAAAATAAGGTCTGACACATAATAGACTGTCAAGAGATACTTAATGAACTGACCTGAATGGAACTGGCCAGCAGTTTTTTTCTGGAAGAAGCAGACTTAGACAGAGGTTCTATTTTTCCCAAAAGAGAATGAATCCATTTGGAGACTGAGAGTCAAATTAATTCAAAGCAGTAGCAGCAAATGTCCCTGACAAATCTGACTTTATTATTAAAAGGCCTTACCATCTACAACTAAATGCTCTTATTATTGCTTTTTAAAAGTCAAGTATTCCTATTCTAAAACTAAAAATGAGAAACAGTTTCAATAAGGAATCATTTCAAGGTAACTCACAGAAACGATTCTGATATTCTCCTCTCTTTTAAAATGTTAACATTTCTAAAACATAAATTATAATTATGTACAAAAATAATATAAATGCCGATTCCTAAGATATTTAGTCTATTTTGACTATAGAATGTATGGATTTATACTTTTAAAAGTTATTATTTTACTTTTTGTTTGTTTTTTGTTGTTGTTGTTATACACGGGCCTCTCACTGTTGTGGTCTCTCCCGTTGCGGAGCACAGGCTCCGGACGCGCAGGCTCACGGGCCTAGCCGCTCCGCGGCATGTGGGATCTTCCCGGACCGGGGCACGAACCCGTGTCCCCTGCATTGGCAGACGGACTCTCAACCACTGTGCCACCAGGGAAGCCCTATTATTTTACTTTTGAATCCAAATATTGTAGAATGTCCTGATCTATTTGTCCTTAGCACACTTTTTCCCCATACTTTTTATTTGTTTCCAGAAAAGAGAAAAAAATGTGCCCTGTTCCAACATGCTAAATAAAAGTTTAAGACCCTATTAACTTCAGGCTTATGTAATGTTAGCGCATTTCTATTTTATTTTCCAATATACTTTGGATTAAATATTAATTGTGAGGAAAAGTTACCAATGTAATATAAAATATAGTTTTTTAAAATAAAAGCATTAACAATGACTAAAGAAAGCTGGATATTGTGCCAAAAAGAGATTTTAATAACAGTGTCATGGTCACAGTAGCCTACTGTTTAAAAATTAATTTTTAGTTTGAAAGCATTACTGGCAGCACCAAGAGTGCACGGAACATATTCTCTCATTACCAGAGCCACTCCTTGGAGCATAAATGCCAAATACTCCAAGATAAGGGCAAAGAATACTTTGAATCCTACAAGAAATGTGACAAATAAAGAAGTATGTCCAATTGTCTCCAAATAATATTTTCTTAAGCAAAAATGTTTATGAAAACAAAAAATGAACTGAACACTTACTTGTCCTATAAATAAGCACAATGTCTTGAGTTTCTTTTTCTGGTACTTGCATTTGAATAAATCTTTAACGGGAGGGAGAAAGAAATAACCTTAGAATAATCATCTCTCAAACCATTCATGCCTTCATTCAACACTAACTAAGTACTTGAGTCAACCAGGGATCACTGGGCGATGCACGCAAAGCACAGTCATTAGCCTCTAAGAGCCCTTACTTTAATGAGACACCAGTCAAGAAGACATCAGAACTCAGCTATACATTAATCCTCCCCTTATCCATGGTTTTGCTTTCTGAAACTGGTCAACTGTGGTCCAAAAATATTAAATGGAGAATTCCAGAAATAATTCATAAGTTTTTTTTTTTTTTTTTTTTTTTGCGGTACGCGGGCCTCTCACAGCTGTGGCCTCTCCCGTTGCAGAGCACAGGCTCCAGATGCGCAGGTCCAGTGGCCATGGCTCACGGACCCAGCCGCTCTGCGGCATGTGGGATCCTCCCGGACCGGGGCACAAACCCGTGTCCCCTGCAACGGCAGGCGGACTCTCAACCACTGCGCCACAAGGGAAGCCCCATAAGTTTTAAATTTTATGCTGTTCCGAGTAGTGTGATGAAAGCTCACACTCTCCCAAATCCTTCCCACCCAGGATATGAACCATTCCTTTGTCCAGCATATCCCACCTTTAGTTACTTAGTAGCCGTCTCCATTATCAGATCAACTGTCACCCTATGACAGCACTTGTGTTCAAGTCACCCTTACTTTACTTAGTAGCAGTCTCAAAATGCAAGAGTAGTGATACTGGCAATTTGAATATGCCAAAGACAAGGCGTAAAGAGCTTCCTTTAAGTGAAAAGGTAAGAGTTCTCAACTTAATAAGGAAAAGAAAATTGTATACTGAGGTTGCTAAGATCTACAGTAAGAACAAATCTTTTATCCATGAAATTGTGAAAGAAAGAAATTTGTGCTAGTTTTGCTGTCACACCTCAAACTGCAAAAGTTATGGCCACAGTCATGATAAGTGCTTAGTCAATATGGAAAAGGCATTAAATTTATACAATAAGATATTTTTGGAGAGAGGGAGAGACCACATTCACATAACTTTTGTCACAGTATATTGTTATAATTGTTCTACTGTATTATTGTTAATCTCTTACTGTGCCTAACTTATAAATTATAAACTTTATCATATATATATATATATATATATATATATGTGTGTGTGTGTGTGTGTGTGTGTGTGAAAAAACACATATATAGAGTTTGGTACTATCCCCAGTTTCAGGCATCCACTGGGGGTCTTGCACGTATCCCCTGCAGATAAAGGGGAACTGTTGTTGACAAAGCAAGCTGCAGAGCCGGTTCAGATGACCCTCTACAGAGGTTGTGGATTATCACAGAGCTTTGACTAATAGTGTATACGTAAATATAAAGCATTTAGCATTTCCACCAAATATATGAAGTAGTGCCTAAAAAGTATCTGAGATATACTTTCCTAAGAAAAAATTGTAAAAAGCTTTGAAATTTACTGGTTGTTCTAGATAGCTTATTCATCCAAGTTATCATCATCTTTGTTTGTCTCTGAACAGGCTATTTTACTACTCTGAACAGACAGAAGTTAAGTTATTGTAAACTGATACTGATGTAAATAATTCCTATCCATATAAATGCAAATTATGTCCAGTGAAATGCAATTGATTATGGCCCTATAGATATTCAAGAACTCTGCCAGTTTGCATCCATTTGTAAATTTGTTTCAGCTTTCCTTATCTGACTATTAATGTGGGGCTCTCTGAGTTATCTGTTGAACCACTGGTTTCCTCATTAACTAATAAGTCAAATAAATTCTTTGACATGTGTTCATTTTATATCTGTAGGAGAGTCATGATTTTATCCCTTTTAAAAGAAAATTATCCTTCAACAAGTGAATAAAGGAACCTTAAATCAGGGTATTTCTGTCTACTGATGTTACTTATATTTTAAGAGAGTGATTCAGAACCTGCATGGGCTTCGTATGCTGTTATTGATGGTGCTTTTCAGCATTTGCTCCTTCAGAAACTGAGAATGATGAGCTGAAGCCATGGATTCCAGAGAAGCATGCCCCAGCAAGAAGAAAAATGTGAAAAAAACACCACATGGTAAATATTTAGAAAGACAGTCCATGATTACTGGCAACATTTATCCTGACCAAAGTGACCAAGAAGTGCGTACACCCTGAAGGATGTGACGCATTCTTTTCCAATCCCTCTGCGAGGCTGTGCCCCATGTTCATAACTCACGGAGTCATTTAAGGTATCTCTGTTTGTTTTCAGAGCAATAACACTTTCTCAAATAAATTAAAAGTCTGGCTGATTAAACTAAATCCTTCTGTATCTTAAAAATAAACGCAATCTTAAAATGGAAAGAAATATGGGGTTTATGTGTTTCTTGGGTTAACTGAAATGCACTAATTTGCCAGCTTGTTCTGCAATATGGTTCAAAATAGTTATAGATATGTGTCAATACAGAGATATACGCAACAGGAATTTTAAAATGGAAGTTTCAGAATATACATTAACAAGCAATTTCCAAAGTGTCTAGATGTAACAAAGTACATGGATAAGAATGGATTAGAGGATTTTAAAACCTCATGTCACATCAAGAATATAATAAATAGAGTCAGGAGATCAGAGAGCAAAAGAAAGCAATGTTGGGGAAGATTCGTTGGAGAGAACTGTGCTGGGAGGCATACACTCCCAAGGAGGATGTACCAGTCGTACTATCTCCTAACTCCAAGTAAGCAAAGACAGGCACTAGGGATCCCACTTAGAATGCTTAATATGCATCACCACTGGGAAATATAATGGACTTAGCTGGGAGATTTATAGGCCAGATATGGGATTACTGGCCACTTTGATGGCAAAGCAAAACAAGCAGATTTCTCAATTTGCGACTATTCACACTCTGAAAATTTCTCCCCAAGTTTTGTGGAAAAAAGAATGTCATCACTCTTCCTGTGGGTGAGATGTGGGAGATTAGAGAATCAACATGAACTTATCTTGGGTTCTGTCCACAAGTGTCACCTGGAAGGTAGAACAGATCTCATAAGAGAGAAGTTAGAGCATAGGCATCTTCAAATAAAGATATATGTGATCCTGATAAACCTGCAAAAATTACCTGAGCTTAAGGGATAATAATGTTAGGGACAGAACACACGAAACCTAGGCAACTTTATAATCTTATTTTTTTAAATCTATCCATACACACACACACACACACACACACACACACACACACAATTCCAAGAGCTGGGTAATTCTAACATACCAAAAGACATGTTAAATTCTGGACAAATAAATAGCATAGTAAATGAAGGGTTTTATCTTAAAAATTAAGGTACCTCAATGTAAGGGTGCATAAGGAAGGGTTGAGCCTGCTAAGTTATGGAGAAAGGGGCAAAATGAACACAGAAGAGAGAATAATGCAATAAGTACTTTGTAGGCAGAGCATATGGCCAACGTAGGCCAAGAGGGAAAATGTGAGGTGATTGGTCATCACGTCCAGGAACGCACATTTCTGTAGCTTGCTGTGATTAATTTTTTAGTATATTTTGCATTCAACTGCAGGTACTGGTGGTCCAAACTATTAACATGCTAGAAAACAAAATTGCATATGACCCCTTGAGACTTCCGTGTTATATTGATATCATTCTGCTGTTTACCAGTCATGTATAACCTAATATATGTTACAGAACCATTCCTTTTAGCAAAACAGACCCTATCTACAGATGACTGTGGGAGGCATAAGCAACCAGCAGTAACAGAGAGTATTGGCCATTATCAATGCAACTACAGAGGAGGAATGTTCAGTAACAGTGGTGGGGCTGGTGTTTGGAGGGGAGTCCAAAGAACCCATAACAGCTCCCAAGAGCGTGTTTAAGCTTTCAGGCCTGGTGAGCTCAACACCAGCTCAAAAAAGGAGCAGCAACATAAGAACCTCTCTGCTCTTTTTTATTTTTTCTTCCTACTCTTGCTTCATCCTGGGGGCGGGGGAGAGTGCTATTTAGAATCTTTAGTTTATATGATGGAGAAAAAAAGAGTTAAATATTAAGGTGGAGAAAGAAGAAGCCATTCATGTATCCTTCACTGACTTTGAAGCCTCCTTGTCTATATCAAGTAAGCTGGAGGAGAGGAGGATGTTTTGACTATTACAGGGGTCTGGACATTTTAATTACTGACGGAATGGCTTTGTATGATGACAGAGTAAGCATAAAAATCATAGGATTGCCCGACCCAGAGACAAGGGACGATTTAGCCCTCTTAACTGATTTGAAGAGATAATGGATGACAAAAACAGAGGGTTTTTTTGTCACAGCCCATTAGCCCTGATGTATATATCTCAAAGATGATTTTTGATGCCAATCAACTTGTCACATTTTCTGGACAGTATTTTCATAATATACATAGTCTTAACAGACTCCTCATTCCTTAAATTTCTCTTTTAGAAAACTATCCTAGACTGTCCTATTTCCTCCTTCACAGATATGGGCAAAAATTATTTTGCAATATGCATTATTATGTTGTTTATTTTAGGAAAATGCTAAATGATTCCAATATTACAAATAGAAAAAGGTTGTTAAATTCCATATGATACATGTCTAAATGTATGAGTTAAAGCATTTTTTTTTTAAGACATGAAAACCTAATTCAAGAAAGGAAGTGACAGGGGATTCCACTGACTCACATAAGTCAGAAGTTCAAACACACTGGCTTTAGGCATTGATTGAATCAGAGAATCAGATGATATCATAAAAACTCTCACTGACTTTATACTATCTTTCAGCTATGTTATTTCCTGTGTGCACTTTATTCTCCGGCAAAAATGGCACCAGCAAACAGGCTTACGTCAGTCTTACAGCCACTAATTCAATAAAATTAGGGTACCTTTCTTTCAGTGTTTCCATCAAAAGCCCCAGAGAAATACTCATCCATCCCAGATGTCTTGGTTCTTTTTCTTTCCCCTAAACTACTGTGGAATGCAGTGTTCTGATTGGCCATGGCTTGGTCATGTGCCCAGACTTATGATAATGGCTATGGACTACCTGGAAACGGATTCTTCATAAGACAGTCTCTACTACCCAAAGAAGGAGAGAGAGGAAGTTAAAGGATGCTGACAGATAAATATTCTAGCCACCCCAATGCACTACAGTGGCTATTAAAATAATGTCTTCAAAGACATTTAACTGATATTGGGAAATTGGGATATATTCAAATTAATAAATAAGATACTGTACCATACATGTCTATATATAACATACTTATTTGTATTGATAGGAAAATAGATGTATAAATAGATATATATAGATAAATGTATAGAGTATGAGCCTGACTTTATAAAGAACTATATAGAGTCATACTATAAAGGTAGAATTCTCTAAAATATTAATAGCTGTTATATCTGGTGATCGAATTGTGAATAATTTATTTTTTGTTCCTTTTTTCTTCGTATTTAAGATAATGAGCATACATATTATATTTCTGTTATAATCAAAGAAGTCCTTAAAATAAGAAAGCAATAAATAAATCAGTGAAAATAATTTCTATGTCATGATGATTACCATCTCAGCAAAAATGGCATTTGCTCCAGTGAAATCTAGTAAGAGGGAAGGCTTGTTTATCAGGATCCCAGAATTCTTACAATAATCAAAGCTCCCCTCCCCTGCACTTTCACTGTTCTGGTTCTCCCTATCTCATAAATTGAAGGAAGTCAAGGCTGAAAGGGGCCTTGGAGGGGACCTAGTCCCAGACCTTTATTTTACAAATGAGGAAATTCTAGCCCAGAGAAATGCTGGGACTTGCTATCAGTCAACAGGAACTAAGTGGCCGAGTAATGACTAGGATCCACTCTACTTTGAAACAGGTAACCCAGTCATCATATCTTTTGCTTATTCATTATTTCAACACATATTAATTTCTATGGAGAAATTATATATATAATTATATATATTGTGGAATATATATTGTGGAATATATGAGGACAAATCGTGTCTAGTAGAGAAATTGATACAAGTTCACAAATAAATCTAATACCAGGTAAAAGAAAATGCTAAGGGTATTAAGAAGAGGTTACTGTGGAGAAGAAGAGGAGAAACTAGAGAACAATAAAGGCACAGAGGAAAAAACCTGTTGGAAAACCGTTTGAAAAACTAAACAAACTGAAAACATAGTAGACTCCATAAAGCATACATCTGAATGAAAAACAGACTGTATTCCTCTGGACATGAAGTATACACTATGTTCTTTAATGTGCATATATAATATATATTATAAACATGTATTATCCCTTTCCTAGCAAAACCTCAACTAGGGATCTCAGAGTCAATCTCCCAACCAGGATTTGTAGGACACCAACTATGCTTGATTATGTGGTGGGAGGTTATTTCCCTCTCTTGTAATTAGAGGCTATCTTTTAAGCCACTCTACCCCATCTCCATAGAAATTAAATCAATTAGGCTGAAAACACCACAAGGATGAATCTGGATCCCTTACAAACCACAGAATGTGACATATCCATGTCTATATTGTGAAACTCGAAAGGAAGATCTTGGTAACAAGAATATATAGTTGAGCTACAAAAAGCCATACAGAAAGATAACTAGAAACGCACTTCCAAAATACATATGCAGCTAAAAATTAACCTTGAGTTGCCAGAAACATTTGACTCCATAATTTTGCGGCTTCTTGCTAAAGAATTCCTTGTAAAATGCTACCTCATAAAAAATATCTCATGGTTCATTAACGTAAGAATGGTTATTGAATGGAGAAGCAGTAAAGAAATACTTTTAGTAATCCTCATACTTAGAGAAAGTTTATTAGGCCAGATTTAGACCAGGATTCTATGTTCCCTGAAATTCTATGATGGGTTCTCTTATATACTTTAATTCTGAGGTAGACTTATTTTAAGTCTAGAAATAAATTTATAACCTCTTTGTCTAAAAATTATTTATAATATTTAAATAGCTACTATTTCCAAGTAATAATTTTCATTTAATAGTATACTCGCTCAAATTTTAAAACATTTGTTTCTAGGATAGATATTCACTGTTTTAAAAGGGCTTCCACATTCCCCCTCCTCCCCTCAAACTACATTTTTTATACTTATTTGACTTATATTCACATTTGACACTCTGGCATTTACAGAAACATCTCTGTCACTGGTTCTGAAAATGTAATATTTTAAATGTGCGATGTTTGTCCACAGTTGGCTAGTTTATCATTTTGTGCTTATATGATTTCCTTTTAGCTAATGATTTTCTTTCCACTTACTTTGGCAAATAAAAGAAAACCAATTCAGGCACATCATTCAATAAAACCTAATATGTACAGCAGTCTTTTTTGCAATTTGAATCAGTGATGATTAATAGCTGTCTTTTATTGGTTTTCTTTCCTTGGTTTTATAATTAATTGTTGGATTTTAACTATTAAAATCTTAATACTTCAAATTAAAGAAAAGAATGCTAAGTTCTTTGGGGCCATTAATAAACGACAGCAAAAAAAAAAGAGAGAGAGAGAGAAAGAAAGGGGAGAAATAAGAAGAGGAGAGAGAGAAGAAAATTAGGGAAGAATGAGGAGCAGGATAAAAAGGGGGGGGAAGAGAAAGAATAAAAGAGAAGAAAACTAGTAATTCTAGAACCGAAAAGACTATAGGGAATCAACTATAATAATTCACATCCATTGTGCTTTTTGGGGAAGCTGACACTACACAAACTAGTTCAAAGACTAGGTTTACCAGATACTTCGCAGCACTCCTACACAAAAATTGCTTTTATAGTAAATGTTACAATCACCTATATTGAAAAACAAATATACTTATTTGCATCACTTGAGCAAAAGAGTATAATCAAGTCTCCCAAGTATTATCTTCAGCAAGTATTCTGATAGTAAATCAATTATGCTTGGTCATGATCAAGCCAAGACATTTTCTAAAACTGAAAAGCTGATTGGGTTATTAGGTTGCAATCTTAACGTTGATGATGAATGGCTGTGATTTTGAGCATGTTCCTCGATCTCATGGTGCCTCAGTATCCTCATCTGTAAAATGGCCATGTTTAGTAGTCTGTACCTGATAGGACTGTAAGACATAAAAGATTTAGGCCTTTCATACAGCAAATGCTCATCTACTGCATACAGCATTTTGTATGGCTTATTTTAAAACTTTGAGAAAGATGTCTTAGTTCGAGTTCCCCTGGAAGCAAACCCCCAAACTAGGATTATAGTGCGAGGAGTTTCATGGGCAATTCATTCCAAGAAGCACAGGTAGGCTGTGGAGAATTGAGACAGGGAAGAAATGGAAGCCAGACTAAATCTGTTAATGAGTGGGTTACCAATGTTGGCACCTGGGACTCAATCCAGTTGGGGACTAAATAACACTAGAGGTCCTCAGAGCCGTCTCACCTAGGCCATGAGACAGTGGGTATTTTTCCAACAACTGGTATCTGTTATCGCTCTGGAAGATCTTAACTCTCCAGTATACTCAGCTTGCTTTGCACAGGGCCAGGCATGTGGCAGGAGAAAGCCCTAAGGCAGAGAGCTGCAGGACTTTGTAATAGGAAGACAAAGGTGTACACAAGGTGGATGAGAGCCAAGAGGACATGGGCAGATCCCTGAAGGGGTCAATTACACATATGCAACTTGTTCAGAATTCTGCTTTGGAGAGTATTCTTTCCAAAAATAGTTAAGAAGCACTTACTCTTCTCAAATCATTAAACTATTAGGAATTAAAAGATGAATCAGGCATGGCTTTTTCATTCAATGAACTAACAGCCTAGTTAAAGAGGTGTTAGGTAGACAGTACGGCTTTAACTCTCAGACTTCTTTCTTTTCCTTCTTCCTCTCCATGATTCCCATTCTCCAAATATCAGAAGAAATAAATACTAAAAATTGGCCTCACTCTTAAAGAGTATTGTGAGGTCTTAGTCTTACTTTCCAGAGAGGCTGGAAATTTTCCAGTATTCCCTTGAGGGCAGCCATGTAGCCTCATTTACTTCATTTCTTCAAGCCTCAATTTTCTTTATCTGTAAAATGGGTATAAGAACATTTAAGTTATAGGGTGTTTGTGAGCATTAATTATGTCTTTAATGTGCCTGGCATTCTGCCTAGCATATAAAAAGGACTCAACAAATGGCCATTTCTTAGCAAGCTGAATTTTCAAACACTTGCACCACATTGCCATGCAGCATTAGGAGTTAGAACAGGATAGCAAGAGTTCACGAGTAGAGTAGAGTAGAGGAGAGATTACTTACTGGAGAGACAGACCCGGTGTTTGCCTCTTACCTTCTCCACTCTTATAGAATCACTTATTCAAAGTGTTTCAACTTCTCTGATACCCACTTACCTTATTTGTAAAACCAGGATAACAATACCTGTTTAACCAACCACAGGAGGAAAGTATGAGACTAGCTTAAGATAGAAATCATTCTTGGGGCTTCCCTGGTGGCGCAGTGGTTGAGAATCTGCCTGCTCATGCAGGGGACACGGGTTCGAGCCCTGGTCTGGGAAGATTCCACATGCCACGGAGCAACTAGGCCCGTGAGCCTGTGCGTCTGGAGCCTGTGCTCTACAACAAGAGAGGCAGTGATAGTGAGAGGCCCGGGCACTGCGATGAAGAGTGGCCCCTGCTTGCCACAACTAGAGAAAGCCCTAGCACAGAAATGAAGACCCAACACAGCCAAAAATAAATAAACAAACAAATGTGGGGTTTAAAAAAAAAAAAAAGAAACGTGGGTGAAATCCATAAAAAAAAAGAAATCGATGAGAACTATTTGAAAGGATACAATCTATACAAATAGGAAGAAAAAATGTTAGTATTAAATGATTTACAGAAAAAAAAGTCTTCTTTACATTAGCTGCCATGTTTCAATAGAGAAATCTAGACAAAGGCAACTTAATTTTACCAATATCTTGTAAATGACATCAGACCAAAGGTACATGCTGAGCTAGATTAGCCACTAAATATATCAATGAGTTTATACCAGCATAAAAAATATAATTTCGGTATTGAATTTCTTCAGTTTCTCCAAAGTTCTCTTATCTTAGAAGTGACCTTAGATTCTGAACTGAATTCTCAAATAATTTGATAGGGTGGAAACATTTTTTCAGAGTTTAAAACCAGTGGATCTCTTCCCTGGAGGCCCTCACCTAATGCTCACAATAACGTTGGTCCTTGTGTTTGACCTTTAATGACAGTAAACATCCCAGCATGGAATTCCCAGCTGCTGTTACTTGCGGTTTCATTCTTAATATTTCATCAAGATTACAACAGTTGCTCCAACAAGAGGGCTAGTCAAGGGGTCATATTTGGTGGGCAGCTATGGAGTACAGTAAGCCTTTTTCTGCAGAGAAACTCAAGCTCCCCACTTGTTTCTTCTTAGGACTCTCCTCAACTGAACATATACTATCAAAATAAACTATCATTGATAGTGACTCAGTTTCATTGGTCTGGAGGTTAAACACATGGCTGACTGTGTGCATACAAGTGATTCTGCTCATCTACAGTCTCCTGCAAGGCAGTTTATCGTAAAGAAGACCCTGTACTAAGAGTCAGGAGGGCTGGACTCTAAATGTGCTCACAGGCTATTAATTTGTTAGTTTTTTATCTTGTTAAATAGCAATAAAAATACCTGCTTTGACCACTGTGCTGCAAAGTCAGCAGAACTGAAAAAACTCTGTGTTCCAAGGAGGTACCATCTCTTCTCCTTTCTTCACTGTTTCTGTTATACCTAACACTTAGCTTGATATAGAGTCGGCACTTCATAAGTGTATGTTGACAACACTTTTAACACTGCACTACAATAGACAAAGGTAAGACGTAGAAACTACATCACCTTCCATCTGATCCTTTAATTGCCCTTTTTTTAAAAAAATATTTGTATTGGAATATAGTTGCTTTACCATGTTGTGTTAGTTTCTACTGCACAGCAAAGTGAATCAGCTATACGTATATATATATTCCCTCTTTCTTGGATTTCCTTCCCATTTAGGTCACCACAGAGCACTGAGTAGAGTTCCCTGTGCTACACAGTAGGTTCTCATTAGTTATGTATTTTATACATAATATCAATAGTGTATATATTTCAATCCCAATCTCCCAATTCAGCCTACCTCTCCCTTACCCCTTGGCTTTAATTGCCCTTGCATCTTCTCTTTCTTTACCTTTCTCTATTCTCAATTATCCTCTAAATTCATCTCAATTGCTATTTCATGAAAAGATGTCAGATCAGCTGCTAAAAATTACCTAGGAAATTTCAAAACACATAAATTACAATGAAATATTCACCTGTAGGGGAATGAATAAACAAATAAATTTTCTCTATTCCATACACTGGACAGTGGAGATTTTTTTGTGTGTACAAGCATGTGTGAGTGTGTGTGTGTTAAAACAGCTCAGCCTATACTTTAAACAATACAAACACAATAACTATATTTTCTTATAGGTATGTGTGTGTATATACATATATAGTCTCTCAGTGTCCCTTCTATCTTTCACCCCTTTAATAACAGCACCCCTAGAGATGGGCACATTTCCCAGTGCTCTGTGCAGTGGATGTTGCCACATGACTAATTTTGGCCTAAAAGGATGCAAAGAGAAGTGATGTATGTGACTTCCAGGTCATCTCCTTAAAAAGAAAGCACCCTGCACTGGAATTTCCTTTTCTCTTTCTCTCTAGCTCAGAAGTCATGTCGATGTGCACAGACACCTTCTAACCAGATGTAGAGGCAATATGATGAGATGAGCATCTCTGGATGTTCTCCTTCTACTGAGCCACCTGCCTTCCTGGAAATAAACATAAATCTTGTTTAAGCCACTGAATTTTTAGGTTTCTATTGGAACATTTTAGCCTACTCCCTAACAATACAGCATGATATCTATAATTTCTTATAAAATAAAAGAGAACATCATTAATTAGCACCTGCAAGAAATACCGCACCTTCAATAATAAACAACAATAAGCAATATGTGATGCACCTACCCTATGCCTGGCCCCAATGTAGATGGTGGAGCTGCTGTAGTGATGAAAAGGTAAGCGTGGGGCTTCCCTGGTGGCGCAGTGGTTGAGAGTCCGCCTGCTGATGCAGGGGACACGGGTTCGTGCCCCGGTCCGGGAAGATCCCACATGCCGCGGAGCGGCTGGGCCCGTGAGCCATGGCTGCTGAGCCGGCGCGTCCAGAGCCTGTGCTCTGCAACGGGAGAGGCCACAACAGTGAGAGGCCCGTGTACCGCAAAAAAACAAAACAAAGAAAAGATAAGCGTGATTCTTGCTCTCATGGAGCTTTAACTCTGCACTAAAATAGACATTTTTTAAATTCAAATAATTTAATAACTCTAAGGTCCATTGCTAGAAAAGGAAAGCACAAATTATCATGGAAGTAAACAATTAGGGAATAAATCTTAATCCTCTTTCACATTCTTCAAGTTTCTGCTAAATTGCCACTTTAGCAGAGGTTTGTATGTATCAGATCCCAGTTCCATTACTTCACTGGGCTTCATTATACTTCTTAACTCATCATTTGATAAAATATCCTTGTTTTCTTCCAATAAAATTCTCTTTTACATAAACTAATTTGAGTGAGTTTATTTTGGGAACCAAATGCTCCCTAAGTAAATGAGGAAGATTAACTTTGCAAACGCATATAAACATTGTATTTGATTCAAATAATAACCTTCATTTTTATATAGCATCTATTGCTTTACACAGCATACGAATTTACTTTTATTTTACAATGAGATTCTGGAATGCCATTTCAAGCTTGAACAATTCCAATGGAAAGAATCCAAAACGGCATTCCAGCACATTTCTTTACAAAAACACAATTGTTCAGCACATTGTGATTTCTTAAGCTTTCTCATATACTCTGGAGCAAAATGGAAAATTACATCATACTGTAGAAAATAGAACTCTTTCCCAGGTATTTATGCTCAAGAGTATAAACACAGTCACAGCTCATACATTTTCCAATTAATTGCTCAGGTGCTCACCTGGCCAATCACAGAAATCCAAAACTTTCCAGCTGCATTACAAAGCCCAAGATTTCATGTCCTGACCTGACATCTTTGGCCGTCACAGGGACCCAAAAGCCTAACTGTGAGTTCCACTGCTCTGACCAGACATGTCACCCACCCAGAAGGAAAGGCCAGTTCCTTTATCAAATGGACCAGCTGTACCCCATTTGATCCTCAACACAACAGCTTTGACTTTCCTGCCAGCCCCAGAATTTATTCAAATAAGTCAATTGCATCTTTCTGCAGGGACCAAGGGACACCTACCTCATCCTTTTGTTACTACAAAATCTGCCTCCCACTGCTGTTCTTTGTTCACTGTTCCTAAATGCAATCACTATTTGGCCCTGCAGGGCATGCAGTATCCTCCTCTCCTGGGTTGAGAGTATATGTGTCTATTAAACTGCTCTCTATCCCATCTATCCAGTGTCAGGTACTACGTGTTCAGTCTTCTTGTACGATTTAAGGTGCAGGATCCCTCCCTTATCAACAGGGTGAACAGGAGGTGATCGGATCACCAGCTGAGCCCTCCCCTCAAAAATAACTGGAAGCCTCAGGGACTGAGTCAAAAACTGAAGCAGAGAACACACTAAATGTGTTCAGCTCACTACCGCTCTTGTTTCTTCTTGCCACCCAATCCTATAGCCATTGAGGAACAGATGCAAATGCTTGGTATCTCGAATGAAGACTTCCTCCTCCATCTCCCTGCTGATATTGCAGTGGTCCCCACACTGGGGAGCAAAAACACAGCTGTTTACTCTTGTTCACTTCCTCATCCATTGTCTCCCAGGGCCTCTCAAAATTAGCCACATTTTAAGGCATCTTTAGCCTCAGCAATAGCCTGTGCCAAAAACAGTCTTACACAAGATGTTAGTTCTCTTCATGTGTTTAGTCTTCCCCATTCTTCAAGGTCATTTAATTTCAGGGCTTTATTCTCCCTACTATAGGCCATAATATTTACCATTTTGTTTTAACCCAAATAACTCTCTAATTTAGACTCCAATAGTTTTGAAGTTGGGATATTGTATCCTTTCTTCCCAAAATGTCCTGAGCTCTTTGTGCAAATTTATTAACTCTCTATCTAGTGGCTAACTTTGTGTCTCAATCAAGAAGCTTCTGCTAAACTATTACATTTTTAGACAAGCTCTAGCTCCAAGAGGGCCCAGTTACCTTCTATTTGCAGAGCTAAAAGTTTGCACCATCTCACTTCTACCAAGACACGGAAGCAACTTAAGTGTTCTCCAACAGACAAATGGTATATATATATATATATATATATATATATATATATATATACACACACACAATGGAATATTACTCAGCCATAAAAAGAATGAATCAATGCCATTTGCAGCAACATGGATGGACCTAGAGATTATTGTAGTAAGTGAAGTAAGTCAGACAGAGAAAGACAAATGTTATATGATATCACTGATATGTGTAATCTAAAAAATAGTACAAAAGAACATATTTACAAAAGAGAAACAGACTCAGACATAGAAAACAGACTTATGGTTACCAAAGGGGAGGGGGAGGAGATAAATAGGGAGTATGGGATTAACATATACACACTACCATATATAAAATAAACAGCAGGATTTACAGTATAGTACAGGGAACTATATTCAATATCTTGTAATAAACTATAATGGAAAAGAATTTTTAAAAAGAACATAGATATATACGAATATACATGAATATATATTTTGTTATATATAACGAAATCACTTTGCTATACACCTGAAACTAGCACAATGTTGTAAACAAACTATACTTCATTTTAAAAAAAAGAGTATCTGGAAGTTCATTTACTGGACTAAAACAACAACAGAAACAGATCTATCTTATTACACACAGATAGAAGGAGGGAGTCTTGCATGGTGATAGAGACATCAGTCTCTAGAGAATTTGTGGATGTTATTAATAAGTACAGAACCAAGGCCAGGACACCAGTATCATTTGTTTTTTCTTTTTTTCCATTAGTATATGCCTGCCAGAACCCCCTGATTTGCAGTTAGAAATGGAAAAGTTATAGACCACAGGGGTACTTTCCTATTGATGAATTAAACTTTTTCAACTAATTCGATTTTAATTAAAAACCTGATTAGGTCACTCTGATTTGTTTCCGTCTATTTTCCCGTCACCTCTTTGACTTTCTTGTGATGCCTCTCTTATCTATCATCCTGTATTCCCCTCCTCACTTGTTCTCTATAACTTAATTATGGGACTTTGGTCAAGTTACCTGATCTCTTTGAAACTCAATTCCCTCATGCAGATGGGGATTAGGAAATTTTCCTCTTAGGTTTTCTGTGACATCCAGTGATGCAGCACAGTAAAGTATCCATAATGTTCTGGCACTTAGTGAGGGGATTTAAATTTACATCTCTATCTCCAGCAGTATATTATTTCTTTCTTTTCCCTTCAAGCCCCTTAGCATATGATTATAATAAATGCTTACACAGAAACAAGAACAATTTTGAGTACAGTTATTTTACACTGTAATCATTGATTTTATTGTGTCTACTTATGCGTGCAAATGTAGACACAACAAAGTCAGACACACATGCAAACCCACAACTGAATAGTGTGTCGATATACCTTTTATGTGAGAAGTGAAGAGGCTACTGGAGATCATCAAATCAAGACCTCTACCTTCTTTTTCAGATGGGGATAGGATAATTCTAATGATGTTGCCCATTTCCAGGGCCACACTGTTATTACTGATATGGTTTAAAGCAGAAAACTGAACTTCTGATAGCCAGTCCATTTTTTATTTCATTTACTATCTGTTCCATGGCCTTGGGGAAGAAAGCTGTAAGAATCTTCCTCTTGGTTTTTGTACCAATTATTTGATATTAATTAGAGAGTTAGTAAACATTTATTTTGAGGGGAGTTAAAATTTCAGATATCATAGTAGACTAGAAAGGAAAGAAGTATAGAAAAAAAATAGAAAAGTTGAAAATTTTCCAGCTTAAAGAAGACATTTATTTCATGTTTATTAAGTATGCTTTTATAAATATTAATTGTAGATCTCAGGAATGGTTACTTCTCTTTTCTCCTGCTGGAAGCAAAAGGGGATTTTTTTTTTTTTTCTAATACTCAATGTGGGGACATGGTCGAGCTCCTGGAGGTAAATCTCACAATTAATTGTAGACTTGTATATTTTCAATATCTGAGAATGTCAGTAAAACAATTAAATACATGGTTATTTTGACATTGTATTCTAAATTATCCAATTGGCTATTAACATTTCCCTAGACATATCAGTTAAATATTTTATGAATTTCAGGAGAAACTATGAATAATTCAGAATAGATTACCATTAGAAATCAGAGTACAAACTACAATATTGTTTCATTATTCCAAATACTTTTGTTTAACTGAAAAAATTTTCTATATATACGGTCATGTAAATTAAAATGCCATTTCTTATCAAATATGAATAATTTCCTGAATGGAAATAAGTATATATAATGTCAAGTTTTCAGTTGATCAACTTCCATTTATGTAGAAATTCTAGAGTGAAAAAGTGCAATAATTAAAATAAAAAATCTATTACGGGGCTCAACAGTAGATTTGAGGTATCAAAAGAAAGAATCAGCAACATTTTAAAAATTAGAAAAACAGAAATAGACTCACAGACATAGAAAATAAACTTATGGTTACCAAAGGGGAAGGGGAGGGAGGGATAAATTAGGAGTTTGGGATTGATTGATACACATTATTGTATATAAAATATATAAACAACAAGGACTTACTGTATAGCACAGGGAACTATATTCCATAGCTTGTAACAACCTATAATGGAAAAGAATCTGAAAAAGAATATATATCTATAGATCTATCTATAGATATATTTAGATATAGGTATAAAACTGAATCACTTTGCTGTACACATGAAACTAACACAATATTTAAATCAAACTATATTTCAATTAAAAAAATCCACCCAGTTGCCCAAAACATTAAAAAAAAAAATAGAAAGAATCAGCAAACTTGAAGATAGACAGAGATGATGCAATCTGAAGAACAGTGAGTAAAAATAAAGATGAAAAATGAACAGAGCCTCAAAGAAATGTAGCACACTATTAAATGCATCACCATAAATATAATGGGATTGTCAGAAGGAGAGGAGAGAAAGGGGGAGAAAAATTATGTAAAGAATTAATGACTGAAAACTCCCCCAAACTGAAAAAAAAACACTAATCTACATATCCAAGACACTAATCTACATCTCCATATCCACATATCTACATACCCAATGAACTATAAGTAGAATAAATTCAAAGATATCCACACGCAGACATATCATAGCCAAAATGTTGAAAGCAAAAGATAAAGAGAAAACCTTAGAATCAGTTTTTTTTTTAAAAAAGCTGCTTCATCAATTATGAAACTCCCCCCTCAATAAGATATACAGCTGATTTTTCTTTAGATACAGCAGAGGACAGAAGCCAGTGTGATGCCTTGTTCCAAGTACTGAAAGCAAAATCTTGTTAACCAAGAAATATACATAGAGCCAAACTGTCTCTTAAGAATGAAAGTGAGGAAATTCCCTGGTGGTTCAGTGATTAGGACCCAGTGCTTTCACTGCCAGGGCTCAGGTTCAATCCCTGGTCAGGGAACTAAAAGCCCGCATGCCACATAGCATGGTCAAAAAAAAAAGAAAAGAAAAGAAAAGAAAGTGAAATAAAATAATTCCCAGATAAACCAAAGTTGAAAAGCTGAAAGACTATGTTGCTAGCAGACTTGCCTTCTGAGAAATACTAAAGGAAATTATCTCAACTGAAAGCAAATAACATTGAGCAGTAATTAGAATCCACATTAAAAAAAAGAAAGTGTCAGTAAAGATAATTGTATAGGTAATTATAAGAGACAGTACAATTACATATTTTTCTCTATTGTTCTCTTAATTGTTTTTCAAAGTAATTGAATAAAACAATATAAATATAATTGTATTTTTAGACTTATAAAATACAAAAATGAAATATATTTGATTAAATGCAGAAAGAGTTGGGTGGGAACAAAGCTGCAAAGAGTAAGAAAATAAAACAAGACAGTAACTATAATCCACAGAAAGAAATAAAGAGAACCAGAAACAGTAAATAAAAATGTTAATATAACAAATTCTATAAATACATACTTGTTCTCCTTTCTTGTCTCAGCTTCTTTATAAGACATAGGATTATATAAAGCAATAATAACAATTTATTGTTGGGTTTTTAAGGTAGCACACAATGTATAACAACAATAGTACCAAAGAGGGAAAAGGAATAGAGGTATACAAGAGAAAGTTTCTTTCATTAGAATAAAGGTATTTTAAATATGAAGTAGATTTTGAGAAATTGATGTGTATATTGTAAGCCCTAGAATAGCCACAAAAAAGTTCAAAAACATAATAAAAATTATTAAAGAAACTAATATATTATGCTAGAAAATATCTACTTAAGAATAAAGAAGACAACCACAGGAATATTAAAACAAAAAAGATATGAGACATATAGAATACAAAAAAAATGGCATATGTAAATCCAACCATGTCAATAATAATATTAAATGTGAATGAGTTAAAAAATCCAATCAAACGTCAGAGGTTATCAGATTTGATAAACAAACAAGATCCACCCATATGCTGTTAACAGGAGACCATTTTAGAGTCAAATAAATAAAAAGTTTGAAAGTAAAAGGATAGAAGATATACCATGCAAATAACAACAGTAATGGAATAGGAAAGTAAACTTTCCTATACAGAAAAGTAAACTTTAAAACAAAAAAAAGTGGCAAAAAGAAAAAGAATGGCATTTCATAATGAATAGAGGGTCAATTCACTAGGAATATATAAAAATTATAAACATATATGCATTTAACAAAGAGTATCTAAATATAAGAAGCAAAAACTGACAGAAGTAAAGGAAGAATAATTCAACAATAATAAAGACTTCAACACCCCACTTTAAATAATAGATAAATTATGTAGAAGATTAATAAGTAAATAGAAGACATGTACAACACTGTAAACTAAACTAACTATACTTAGCCAATATCTATATGATACTTCACCTCAAAAAAGCAAAATAAAGATTCTTCTCAAGTGCCCCTGGAACAGTCTCAGGATACACAATACACTAGGACATAAAACAAGCCTCAATAAATTTAACTGGATTGAAATATCATGCAGTGTATATTTTCCAACAAAATTGAATTAAATTATAAATCAATACCAAAAGGAAGTTTGGAAATTCATAAATGTATGGAAAATAAACAACACATTATTCCTAAATAACCACTGGGTCAAAGAAAAAATCATAAGTGAAATTCAAAAATACCTTTAGAAGAAGGAAAATGAAAACACAACATGTAAAACGTTATGGGATGTAGCTACACAGAGGGATATTTGTAGCTGTAAATGCCTATATTAAAAAAGAAGAAAGAACTCAATTCAATAACCTAAACTCATACTTTAAGAAACTTGGAAAAGAAGACCAAGTTAAATCTAAAGCATTTAGAGGAAAGGAAATAAATAAAATACGGAAGTGAAAATGAATAGAAAAAAAATCAAAGCAAAGTTTGTTCTTTGAAAAGATCAACAGAATGACAAACATTTAACTAGGCTGACCATAAAAAAAAAGAACACTCAAATCATTAAAATCAAGAATAAGATAGGAAACATCACTACCAGCCTTACAGAAATAAGAAGGGAATACTATGAAAAAAATGTATTCCAATAAATTAGATAACCTAGATAAAATGGAAAAATTCTTGTAAATACACACACTACCAAAACTGAGTCAATAAGAAACAGAAAAACCAGAATAGGCTATAACAAAGTAAAGATTGAGTTAGTAATTAACAACTTGCCACATGTTGTTAAGATGGCAATACCCTACAAATTAATTTATAGGCTCAACACAATCCCTATCAAATTACCAGCTGCCTTTTATCCAAAAACTGACAAAGTGGTACTAAAATTCATATTAAAATGTAAAAAACCTAGAATACCAAGAAAAAAAAAATCTTGAAAAAGAATAAAGTTGAAGGACTTACACTTTATAATCTTAAAACTTGCTACACAACTACAGTAATTAATACAGCATGGTACTTATATAAGAATAAAACTATAGATCAATAGAATAGAGCTGAGAGTCTAGATATAAACCCATACATTAATGGTACCAAGACAATTCAACAGGAAAAGAAGTGCTTTCAAAAAATGTTGCTGAATATCCACCTGCAATAGAGTTGAATTCCTGTCTCACACCATAAAAAATACTAAAATATTAACTCAAAATGAATCACAAACCTAATTGTAAGAGCTAAAACAATACAACTCTTATATAAAAACATGAGTGAATATTCATGAGGCTGGATTAGGCAATGGTGTCTTATATATGACATCAAAGCACAAGAAATAAAAAATAAATTTGACTAAATCAAAACTAAAAATATTGTGCTTCAAATGATACTATCAATAAAGTGAAAAGACAACCCACAGAATGAAATAAACTTATACAAATCGTATATGTGATAAGGGACTTGTATGTATACTACATGAAGAACTATTATGAATTAAAAATACAACCCAATTAGAAAATGAGCAAAGTATCTAAATGGAATTTCTCCAAAGAAGATATACAAATGACCTGTAAGCATGTTAGAGAGATGCAAATCAAAACCACAATGAGTTACCACTTCACATCCACTAGGGTGGCCATAATCAAAAAGAGACACAATAACAATTGTTGGTGAGTGTGTGAATAAAATGGAATCTTTATACATTGTTTATCAGAATGTAAAATTGTGCAGATACTTTGGAAAACAGTTTGGCAGTTCCTACAAAGCCTAAACATAGAGTTAGTATATGATCCAACAATTCTACTTTTACGTACATATGCAAGAGAAATAAAAACATTTTAATGCAAGAACACTTGTACACAAATGTTCAAAGCAGCATTATTCATAATGTCAAAAAGTAAAAGCAACTCAAATGTCCATCAACTGATGAATGGGTAAATTAAACATTATCTTCAATAGAAGGAATAATATATTGATATATGCTACAACATTGATGAAATTTGGAAACGCTCTGCTAAATGAAGCAAGCCAGTCACGCATTGTATGTTTGTAGTTATATCCTCAATAGGCAAATCCATGGGGACAGAATGTAAATTAATGTTTGTTTATGGCTGGAGAGGAAGGAAGGGGGAGAGAGTGACAACAGAGAGTGACAGCTAATGAGTATGGGGTTTCTTTTTTGAGTGATGAAAATGTTTTAAACTTAGATTGTGTTGATGATAGCACAACTCTGAATATACTAAAATCCATTAAACTGTACACTTTGGTGAATTTTATGGCATGTAAATTGTATCTCAATAAAGATGTTTTAAAAGTGAAATAAAATGTAGTATGAGGAGAAATAAAGCCTTAGGGTAAGCAATATTTTTATTTTCATAATTGAATTCTTTTTACACAAATGATTTAAGAAATAATCAGAAACAAAAACATATGTAATTTTTGGACTTCCCTGGTGGTGCAGTGGTTAAGAATCTGCCTGCCAATCCAGGGGACACGGGTTCAAGCCCTGGTCTGGAAGATCCCCCATGCCGCAGAGCAACCAAACCCGTGCGCCACAACTACTGAGCCTGCACTCTAGAGCCATGAGCCACAACTACTGAGCCCACATGCCACAACTACTGAAGCCCGTGCACCTAAAGCCCATGCTCCAAGACAAGAGAAGCCACTGCAATGAGAAGCCCGCACACCACAACGAAGAGTAGCCCCCACTCACTGCAGCTAGAGAAAGCCCCCGTGCAGCAAAGAAGACCCAACACAGCCAAAAATAAATAAATAAATTTATAAAAACAAAAAACATATGTATTTTTGGCAAAGGAAATAATGTATTGGTCTGACACCTTAGAAGAAATATTATGTGCTAGCCAAAGTGAAGTCCATTTTTAAAAAAATCTCTGTAGACTCTTCCAGGCTAACAGCAACTTTGAGGGATCAGTCTCATGAAAGGGGAAATATTCTGAAGAGATTGGATTTTAGAGTATAAAATTGAATCCAGAGAATCCTAAACCTTTGTGAAGCAGTTGAATCTGTGGAGACTTAACCCCAAAGCATAGCAGTCTTCTCATTACATTATGTGCAGGTATTAGAAATGGTCTATTTTTATAACCAAAAAAATGCCTTGCAAAATTCAAGGTGATCTTTTTCTTTCATCATGTGATGAACCGCCTTAGCTGCAGGTTATAATTATTTCTATGATGTTCCAGTGCCTAATTATTTATATAGTGCATTATTAGTACACATAGTCAGAAATAAGCCCTGTTAAAGCAGCATTTTTTGAGGAGCTTTCAAATCTATATGTCTATCTACATATTTGGATTACTTTGAGGAAAACCATAGTTCAGCAGAAGAGAACATCCCAACAGTTAAGAATTGCTGCTTTATAATACCATTTTATTCTTATATTTTTCCTGCAATTTTCAACTTTAATCCATCACAAGTCACAAAAATTCTGACCCATATTTTCCTCAGCCAAAACGAAACAAAAAAAACAACAACAAAACTCAGAGATGTGAATTAGATAAAATTAAGAACTAACCTCTAACAGCTTATGTTCTTAATTTTTCTTTAATCTAGAGAGCAAATCACAACTTTTTTCATTGACCCTAGTTATACTTTATTGTCAATTCCTGTGTGTCTTCACATACTTGTTGCAGTACTGGATAGGTTGGTGTCCCTACATCTCTGATATCTTGAGTACAATCTTCTTTTCAGTGCTATAATTAACCTCTGTGAACTCAAAATATTTAGGATAAGTCGGTTATACAAAACAGCCTTGGATGTGTGGTGCTTTGGGGGAGGATGGTATAAAGGTGTCTGTGCATTAAGCAATGCAGGGTGAAGAAAACTGCAGTCAAGGATGGCAAACTAAGAGTGAGGAATAAGAATGGAATCTATATCAGGAATTTAGAGCTTGAGGTGATAGTAAAGCATTCCCTATATATTTGAGGATCCTAGAAAATATGTGGAAATATTTGCTCTATTGTATATGAATATATAATGAATCATCCCAGAAGGCTGGATAACTTGGAGACATTTGGGCAGATTCATATCAAATTATTAACATTACTATATCTATGAAGTGGGAATTAGGTGGGGTTGGAGTGGGGATGGAGAACAGGAGGTAATATTTTTCTAAATGTATTTCTTTATGTTTTAACTTTTTACAACAAGTTTTATGGGTTTTGAATTCATCTCCTCTATCAAGTGTCCCCAGATTTTTCTACCACAGGCAGGATCAGTCACTTTCTTCTCCATGTTCTCCCCAAAGGCAGGGACCATGATTAGCAAACATTTGACACATTTAAGTCATGTAATACATGTTTGTTGAATGGCCATTTAGTTTAACACCATTATTTCATAGACGAAATAGATGAGGAAAAGAAATTAAGTGATTGATGCATGATGACTTTCTCAAAAGTGTTGGTCTCTGGACCAGCAGCAGCAATGTCTCCTGAGAAGCTGTTGGAAATGCAGTTCTTGAGCCCTACCCTAGACCCACAGATTCAGAAACTCTGGAGGCGGACCCCAGAGATCCATGTTTTAATAAGCCTTCTTGGTGATTCTGATGTGCACTCAATTTGAGAACCACTGCTCAAAGATAACATGGCTGGTATGAAACAGGCAAAAACAAATTCTCAAATGATCTAAGTAAGCTTATATTGGATTATAATATATGTAAAAAGACATCCAATGCTAGAATAAATCTTTCTAACTTATTTTTCTCTGTGGAACAAAACAAATCTGTTTTCATATTTGTCTTATTTAATTTTATCTCTCTGGATACATAAACTCTTTCTTTGTCACAATGCTAAAATATAAAAAGAAATTACCAACTTGGAAATACAGAGTTTACTCATTGCCAAATAAGACATCTCACTTCCATAAGCAAATCACTTTAAACTATACATTTATAATGAATCCAGTTATATTTTAATTATATTGGCATGAAAATAGATGTAATAATTCCATGGAAACCAATATTTTATTTTCTATGCTTTAAGTATTTTGGGCTACAAATGAAAATTTTGAATACTGGGGAGAGAGAGATTTTCTATAATTATTATGCCCACTGTAGAGAGAATATTAAGCCATAGTTTTTGTGGAGTCTTGTCAAACATAGTTCCTTCAGTATTTACAAACTGAAATGCTTGTTATATGGTTTCAAAAGTTTTTCTTAGCTCAAGGGAGAAGTCACTCTGTTAAGAAAAACAATCTAAAACAGCATCAGTAGGGAAGAAGTCATGGGTGACAGTGCTATGTGGGGAAAGTATATGAGAAATCATATCCCAGTGGTTGCTATGGCTGTAAACAGTTTTAAGAAAAACATCTGAGTCTCTATCAGCTACCTGCCGGAAACAAAGGAAAACTCAGGCTCATAAATTCAGCTTTAGAACATAAACAGTATATGATTAGGTTTCAGCCATATTACCCCACTCTTTACTCCTTGACTCACGTTTTTAAGGACTTATTTACTTCTTGTATTGTTTAATATAAAGAATTTAATTCGACATAAGTACTTACGAAACACCAGGAGAAAGGAAGAAATAGATTGGCATTAAAATATTCCTAATTCTAAGGCTTTCCATATCTAAAATAAAATTGAGATTTGATTAAAAATCCACCTGCAGTAGAGGAATAGAAAGAAGCCCAGGATGACCTGAACAAAGCTGAGTGAGTGTAAGGGGGAGGGCTCCACAATGAGGACTGAATGGAAGGTTAGTGGAAGGCACGCAGCAGGGTAGAAAACCTTGTAAACAACACGGGTTCTGTTGGAAGTTTTATTGGAAGTGCAGTGAGATGCCATTCCAGGGCTTTAGGCAAAAATGAGACGACCTAATTGTAATCAGTTTTATCTGTTTTGACAATAAAAGGTGCTTGAATCCTGCATTTCCTCTTTTTTTCTCCTGAAGCACCACTATTGTATCAGCTATTACAAGTATCCAAAGGTCTTCCAGATTTTCTCAAGGAGTTTCATTTCAGAACACTGAAGGAGCACATTAAATTGCTCTGGTAAGACCTGAAAAATTTCCTAGCTGTTCGTAATGGGTGCTTGCTTTCTCACGCTTGTGCATTCTAGAATACTTAAGTCGTCTAGGCAACTTAAATATTTTTCTTGGGATGAGTTTTCACAGTAAGTTGATTTTTATTGCAACTGTTGTGCTTGGCAAAATATTAGTGAAATCCCCATATAGCTTTAGAATTAGACAAAATTACAGTTTTGTTATTTTGTGGTAATATATGCTGAATATAAAGGCTATTGAAGACAGAGAAATTAAGATTTTGGTTGACAGAAGAGTACGTACTTAAAAGGTTGTAAGCAGACAAAATACATATTCCTTGAATTTAGATTAGCTATATTTTGCTCACTAGTATATAGTTTAATCAGAAAAAAATAGCGTAAAGCAAATAATTTCAGTAAATTGAATTTTATCATTATTATAAAAGATTTAATAACCAATTTTAATTAGTGAAAACTTTCTAGGAGAAGCTGTGTGGACAGGCAAGATCAGACAATATTTTTTTTAGAATCATGGCTAAACTAGTAAATAAATAAAGTGAAGGTATAGAAATCTTGTTACATTGCTTTAGTGCACAACCACCTGGCTTCTGGGAGAAGGAGAAAGCAATATCATACATCTTGCATAATATTCCCTCTCGGGTAACATTAGTTCATAACACAAGAGAATTTTCCCTGGCTTTACCTGACAGAAACTTGATTCATCTTCCAGCCAAGAGCAATTTTTCTACCATATTCAGCAATAGTTGCTTCTGAAGGGCTTTCTTATCTCATTTCTTATTCATTAATCTCCAAAAGACATGTTAGAAACCACAAAATGTAAATCTCTTTATAACTAAATTAATCCAATTCTTTTCATGAGAGACAGCCTCATTGTCAGCTGAGCATATGTAACAAATGCTTGTCGCTTCTGAGTGCGCAAAGAGCAAGATCTAAAAGATCATTTCTTTTGAGAAATGTACGTTAACACGAGAAACTACCTTTTTCTCTAATGATTAACTTGTCATGTATTTTTTTAGAAGTAATATCCGCCCATAATTTATTGAGGAAGACTATCATAGCCACTTTATATAATTACGGTTCTGATAAGGCACATCTTCTTGAGTTTTTTAATTTAGCATTTTGTCAAAATAGAAAAGAAGAAAACATAACTCTATACTCACTGGTTTTTCATAAAATATTCTTGTTATCATGCAAATTTTAACCTGAAGAAAACATAACTCTATACTCACTGGCTTTTCATAAAATATTCTTGTTATCATGCAAATTTTAACCTATCTCCTCTACTAACCTAAATCCTAAATCATGCACCACAAAATTTAATTGAAGAGACATACTTCATAAAAGAACAGTAATTTCTCTAACAAATTGTTTGTTTTACCCTATATATTTTTACCATATGGCATGTAGAATTTTTTTCCTAAGTAGTCATCTATAGAAGAATTTTCAGTGTATGGAAACGATTTCTATGCTTTGAAGAAATAAAGTTTTATGAAAGGAAAACCCAAACATCACTAATATGTAGGTTTTGTCCTTTCATTTTATTTCAAAGCAGTTTAAGATATTTCATATGAATAACTTTTTAACATCTATAAATATTTAACATTTGATAAACAAAAAAGTCAGCATCTTTCACTGTTTTTATAATAGCCTATAAATTAGAGTTGGATCTTTCCCCAACATACCTTAAACTTTCTCAGTTTGTCATTTAAATATTTCTGTTAATTATCAGTTTATGATTCACATACCATGATGTTTGAAGGATCTATGAAGATATAAAGAGGAATTACAATTTCCCCTATAAATGATACAGTTATTAATTACTAACCCACTTTGTTCCAAAAACAATTTCAGGTGGCTTTAAAAGAAATACACAGTACAGTTAAAGAGGATAAATTTAATAAAGTGAGAATAATTGGGCAAACACAAGACAAAGCAAAAGATAAAAATCAACCTACAGGGGCTTCCCTGGTGGCGCAGTGGTTGAGAGTCCGCCTGCCGAGGCAGCGGACACGGGTTCGTGACCCGGTCCGGGAGGATCCCACCTGCCGCGGAGCGGCTGGGCCCGTGAGCCATGGCCGCTGGGCCTGCGTGTCCGGAGCCTGTGCTCCGCAACGGGAGAGGCCACAGCAGTGAGAGGCCCGCGTACTGAAAAAAACAAAACAAAAACAAAAGAAAAAAATCTACCTACAGTAAAGAATGGACATATGGATACCGGGGTGGAGTGGGGGAGGGGAAAGGGAGGTGCGATGGCTTGGGAGATTGGGATGGACGTATATACACTACTATGTATAAAATAGATAACTAATGAGAACCTGCTGTATAGCACCGGGAACTCTACTCACTGCTCTGTGATGACCTAAATGGGAAGGAAATCCAAAAAAGAGGAAATCCAAAAAAGAGGGGCTATATGTATAGCTGATTCACTTTGCTATACAGCAGAAACTAACACAACATTGTAAAGCAACTATACTCCAATAAAAATTAATTTAAAAAATCAACCCACAAATAAGACTAATTAAAATTATATACTGTGAAGTTCTATACATTTGCCATGAGCTAACCACAATTTTGCCTCTAAGCTCTTAACAGACAACATAGGGAGAAAAATCTAGTAAATTATATGTTTCGATCTCTCTTTAAGATAAACATACCAAGCCAGCTGCACAGAAAAATCACAACTATTCCTGATATTAATCTCAGAAAACAATGTCTCTTAAGTTTCTCAAAATGAAGAGCCTGTGTAACGGAGTGAACAACATCTTCAGAACTTCAGGATCCTTTTTTCTCTCAGAGATTCTCTCAAAGTAGCACTGTGGCATTAAATGTAAGTGTAATTCCTACTAACATTCTTAATAAGGAACCATTTGATGCAGCAAGCTTCCAGGAAACACTTCCTTCCAATTGTTTCTCTTTTGTAATCTTTTGAGAGATAGGATGTGGCAGGGAGTTTGATTCTGTATTCACTCATGAGTTTCTACAATGTAGCTCTTCTCTGTTATTGGTTAAGTGCAAAGCCTTAACTGACAATGGAGACAACTGGATGACAATGGAGAATGGTAGGGACCTGAGCAGCCCACCGTGAATCTGTCCTGAGTAGAAGACTATTCTAAGTAGAAGACTATTCTATTCTATTCCTCTGAGAGTGAAACCAGGTTAATACCTCCTGTAGAGCTAGTGGTTTCTTACAAAATAATTTTGAACCTGCTCTAACAGAAAACTGAACTATTTAGAAGGAAGTTTGCAATCTCTTGATTTTAGGAACTAGTGTCCTTAATAATAATGATAATAATATATTAAATAATAATCATTTTCATTATAATATTTATAATGAGTATTTAGTGAGGGCTTAGTGAATGTTACCACTGTCTTAAAACACTTAAAGAGCACTGACTCATGGATTGATAGAATCATTATGTAATTTTACAGGTAAGAAGTGAGGTTAAGAAACTAGCCTAAGGTCACATGGTTAGCATAGAATGGAACCAACAATTGAAGCCAGGATTTCTGGCTCCAATGTCTAGACTCTTCACAGCACTGCTAACACATATATATGGAATCTGAAAAGAAAATGGTTCTGATGAACCTAGGGTCAGGACAGGAATAAAGATGCAGACGTAGAGAATGGACTTGAGGACACAGGGAGGGGGAAGGGTAAGCTGGGACTATGAGAGAGTAGCATTGACATATATACACTACCAAACATAAAACAGATAGCTAGTGGGAAGCAGCTGCATAGCACAGGGAGATCAGCTCGGTGCTTTGTGAACACCTAGACGGGTGGGATATGGAGGGTGGGAGGGAGACACAAGAAGGAGGGGATATACGTATGCATATAGCTGATTCACTTTGTTATACAGCAGAAACTAACACAGCATTGTAAAGCAATTATACTCCAGTAAAGATGTTAAAAAATAGGGAGTTGGAGTGGAATGCTCTTTGTAACAATTTGTATATTTTATAGCTTTTGTATAACTTTTTTAAAAGACTTCAAAAATATTTGACTTTGGAAGAGGAAATAATATGGAATTATTTTTAAATGTCTGAGAAAAGCTACTCTACAGAGTAGACTATTTTGGAAAATATATCAAACATCATCAGTAATCATGCTAAGCAAACAGAACCTATCTGCAAGCTCAGAAGAAAGTGACTTGTCTATTATGCATTTATGAAATAGACAAGAAAATATATTAACTAATTGTTTACATATGTATATAAAAATTTATCATTGAATTCAAATACTAACAGCTAGAATTTTTCAAAGAGAGGATGATGTAAAACTAAAATTGGCCTGTACCCATACAAATGTGAATGGAATATCTAAATGTAATAGAACAAAGTCAAAGTCCAGTGTATTTAGGTTGGTACCTGCAGTGGGTTGAATAGCAGCCCCGCCAAAAGATATGCCCACCTGGAACCTATGATTGTGACCCTTATTTAAGAAAAGGGTCTTTGCAGATGCAATTAAGTATCTTGAAATGAGATCATCTTGGATTATCCAGGTGTTTTTAATCCAATGACAAGTGCCCTTATAAGAAGAAAAGACAGACTGAGGGAGACAGAAGTGTACATTAGGTGGAGACAAAGAGTGGAGTTTTGTGGCCTCAAACCAAGGAATGGCTGGAGCCACGAAAAACTAGAAGAGACAAGGAAAGATTATCTCCAAGATTCTTCAAAGGGAGCAGTCTGGCTGACATTGATTTAGGGCTTCTGCCCTCTCAAACTATCAGAGAATAACTTTCTGTTGTTTTAAGCTACCAAGTTTGTGGCCTTTTGTTACAGCAGCCCTGTAACAATGTAAATATTAGTTTACCTGTCTGCATAGACATTTTAATATGCTGAGAAAAGGGTATTTTCAAAGGGCAGTTGAATCTCAATGAAATTAAATGACATCAATCATAAATATACTATGCTTTCTAAATAAGCAAAAACAGCAGTATTAAAATAATAAAAATAATAATTTGTGTTCACTTAAACACAGACTGATAGAAAATATCCATCACTTCACTTAATAGAAACTTTAACATTGAAAGTAATAAATAAAGATACCATAGAGTCCACTTGTAAGTTCACTTATAAGGAATCAAAAGTTTGAAAAGCACTATCTTAAAAGCTGTTAGATTCTTATCTGTCTGAGAACTCTAAATGCTGTTCTGATGGATGCAAACAGATACGTAAAGGAAATCCTTAGAGATGGAGAAGGTAATTCTGTACAGGAAATTTCCTCACCTTTGTTGAAATAAAATACAGAAGCTTCATTTTTTTTTTTTTTTGGATCATGGATGGACAGTTTCTAAATAGTGTAGGCTCTTTCACTCTACTTTCCCATCTTCCCTTTGAGATTTTTTTTTTTTCTTTTCTGTTAATTTTGCTGCCACCATCACATTTATACTCAATTTATACTGTTTTCAAGATTTCATTTTTCACCCTTTGGTCCAAAGTCAGACAGTAGCTTTGTCATTTGCAGGAGAAGCATTCATAGACTGAAATAAATATATATATATATATATATATATATATATATATATATATATATAAAGCTAAATATTCTATATTATACAGTATGTTAAATATTGTTACATATTTTATATTATGTATTATATGTAACAACTGAGATGGGTGAGCACTTTCAGAAAAATTATACATAATATTTAATATATACATATAATACACATATATAGAATCATAAAAAGGAAATAAAGAAAAAGGTAGACACAGAAAAAACAGCCTGCTCATTCTGTACAGTGGCCTAATCCTAACATTAATTGGCATGCTCTCCTGAGTGACCCTACCAATTCCACATAATAATTCAGGAGACATCAACTGCCCAGTTATATAGCATTTTATGGATTTGTTCAAGTGCTTTATTGCTCTGTCCCAGTCTTACCTGCATATGTGAAATGACACTCTGATTCATACTCAAACCCCAATCTCTGAGGCACTGGACACATTCGTCGGTATCAGAGACAAGAATTCTCAAGCCTGGATGCCATCCTAATGTCCCCTCATCTGATTCATGTGAGGTCTGAGGCTTTTTCCAAACTGAATGATATAATGAATGTTCTTACCTTTCAAACAGCCTCAGCCCTTTGCATAGACTCGTGGCCTTGCCCCTCAGCCTCTGAGAATGATCTAATTCTGGTCCCCAAATATTTCCCACATAGCATTTCCTGCCCCTCTTGTTCTGGGTGGAGACATTTGACAAGCTCTGCCAGGTAAATTGTGAGAAGTGTCTTGATCAGCACTGTCCAAGTGAGAGTGGCCCAAAGTGAAGACCACCCAGAATAGAGCCCCTAGCAAACCTCTGATGTGTATTGTGAATGAGAAATAAATCTTTGCATACACTACTGTATATAAAATAGATAAGTAATAGAACCTGCTGTATAGCACTGGGAACTCTACTCAATACTATGTTATGGTCTATATGGGAAAAGAATCTTAAAAAAGAAAAATAGAGTGGATACTGCAACTAACACAACATTGTAAATCAACTATACTCCAATAATTTTTTTTTTTTTTTTTTTTTTGCGGTACGCGGGCCTCTCACTGCTGTGGCCTCTCCCACTGCAGAGCACAGCCTCTGGATGCACAGGCCCAGCGGCCATGGCTCACGGGCCCGGCTGCTCCGCGGCATGTGGGATCCTCCCAGACCAGGGCACGAACCCGTGTCCCCTGCATCAGCAGGCGGACTCCCAACCACTGTGCCACCAGGGAAGCCCTAAAAATGTTTTTTAAAAAATAAATCTTTGTTCTTTTATGCCCCTGAGAGTTTGCATTTAGTTCCTCCTTTGGTGGATGCATTACTCATCTACCTTACAGACTCAGTTTCCATCAAATATCCTTCAAATCTTATAGGGAAATATCTGTACTTGTCTGTTCATTACGAATTGCACAAAAGTTTGGTAAAATACTTAGATCAATAATTTGTAAAATGTGTTCCATGAAAATAAAATTCTATATAGATTCAAATGTTCGTTAACACATTAGGGCTCTGTGAATTCCCAAACTCTTGCCATAAAATCTGGCCTACCCATTGAGTTTCCCAACCCTCTTTTACCATGGAACCCTTTTCCCACAGACACTTAGAAACACTACAGAGCACAATGATTAGCAGTATATCAGTCGCCTCTGGCAGTGAAGGAATGGAATGGGATTGGAGAGAACACATACAGAATCTTCAAATGCACCAGCATTTTCTTTCTTACACTGGGAATTGTGCATAAAGGTGTTTCTATCATTATTCTCTAAACCATAATTATAATTATATACATCCTTTTGAATGTGTGTATATTTCACAATTTTAAAATGTTAAGTAAACACATTAATGGAATTAGGGAAATCTCAAACACAAGAAAAAAATTTGAGAGCTACATTTCTCTCTTCACAGGAAAAGAGACACTATAGCAGGTTTAGAGTATTTCCTAAATAAACTAATAGGAGTGAAAGAATTTTTAAAGTTATAAATGATAGTAATAGATTATTACTTCACAATTTAAAGAAAAATGTGTTAAATGTGTCAATGATTCCAAAATATCTAAAGTATGGTGGAGTGATAATAAAGTAGCCTCTGAGTAAAATTTTCAAGTTATTTATTATTATTAAATTATTTACAAAGGAAGCTTAATTTATAATTTTTAGAATTAAAATTTCTATGATTCTCCAGAAAATGTCAACTGTGATATGTAGCTTGTTTAGAAAAGGCTGTGGTTTTCACCTGAAAGCTATTTTTGTAGATGTAAAATTTTGCAGAGGCAAGAAGTGTTAATCTCATGACCTCAGGACATTTCACTTTTGTCAGGTACAACTTAGGCCTTAGGTCACTAAAATACACTGACTTTAATAGAAAACATGCCATTTCTTCATTGCTAAACATGTTTTCTTAAGTATTCCATGCAGTCAGTTGTCTTCATTGACATCTTCATAATAATGATTTTTTTCATCTTTATTTGGTGTTGAGTGTGCCCTTATTTTATCAATATCTGTATAAGTGTGTCTGTCTTTTTAATATAAATGTTACAGACATATTTTCTGATTTGTCCTGCACATCATAATTCCAGCCTATATAATTTCATAAAATCTACAGCTGAAGCACATTGAATCCACATCATTTCTCATCCACCCATATTTTTCAAAATTCACAGCTCTTAAGAAATAAGAAGAACCATCTCAAAGGGTTGTGTAGTCCTTAACTGTATATACTAACATTTCCAAAGGGCATCCTTCTTCATGCTGTACATCTACTTCCTCTCTCAGTAAAAAGGAGATTCCAAGGCTGCAGGACAGGGTCCACACCAGGTAACTCATGTGCATACAGGTAGTCAGAACTCCCTTGAGAGTATGTTTCTTATTCCAACCTTAGCTCTTTCCTTTGGAGGACATGGAGAGTTTTCTCTAAAACTCGTGACTACCTACCAGAGTAAAATTATCATGAAACTTCGGCATTTACCAAACTTTATGCAAGTAATATGCATTAAAATGAATAAAAATAAAATAGAATTACAGTCCAAAGTTGTGAATGTAATGTCTTTCAAAGCAACAAAATTTAAGTTTGTACTTATAAAGACTTGAAACTAGTTATTACACATATAGTATGCTAGATATTAATGTATTTGTAGTTTAATGAAGCTTTATCCTTCACAAACATCTTTGTTCAATTGTCAGCATTAGGTTTTATGGGAGAGAAAAGCATTTTTCAGTAAACTGTCTCCCTGTAGGGTTCTTTTACTAATATTAAACTATTTTAAACACTGGACTTTTTGTAATATAAAATTTGCTCAAGATATTATCACTATAGAAAATAGGAATGCTAGCTTTCTGGCCGGAACTACCATATTCCAGTAATTTGTCAAAATGACCAACAAAAAAGGGAAAGAGGAGGGGCAGCCACTACATGTTCTCTAGGCCTTTTAGAAAATATGGAGTTGTTCCTTTGGCCACATACATGTGAATCTACAAGAAAGGTGATATTGTAGATATCAAAGGAATGGGCACTGTTCAAAAAGGAATGCCCCACAAATGTTACCATGACAAATCAGGGAAAGTCTACAATGTTACCCAGCATGCTGTTGGCATCATTGTAATCAAACAAGTTAAGGGCAAGATTCTTGCCAAGAGAATTAATGTGCGTATCGAGCATATTAAGCACTCTAAGAGCCGAGATATCTTCTTGAAACGGGTGAAGGAAAATGATCAGAAAAAGAAGGAAGCCAAAGAGAAAAGCACTTGGGTTCAACTGAAGCGTCAGCCTGCTCCACCCAGAGAAGCACACTTCATGAGAACCAATGGAAAGGAGCTGGAACTGTTGGAACCCATTCCCTATTAATTCATGGCATGATGCGTGTAAAGAAAATAAAAGACCTGGACTGTATAAATGTTTCTCTTAATTGAGAAGAGTGTGTGACCCCCTCCCCAAAACAAATATTTAAAACACATTTTAATTGTGTCTGAATTCAGTGGGTGACATCGTTTTACTTTTCAAATTCAGTGGTTTTTCTTCCTGAAAGATGTGAGGTGGTTTGTTGTGCAATATACTCCATTGGTTAATAAACTGCTAGATATTATTTATAAAAAAAAAAAGAACATAGGAATACTAGAGAATGCTAGTTCTCATTTATATATGTTTATATATGTTCTCATTTATATATCTTTTGCTTCAACAAGTATGTTGTAAAATTTATGTTTATCACAATTAAAGAGGAAACAGAAATATATATAAAATTCTCAAACAAATCATATTCAGATAAGTTACCTACTCAAAGCCAATTAGTAAACACCTAACCTTCTGTATGCAAAGAATTTTGGTTTAAGATCTCTGGTTTAAGATCTTTGGTTTAAGATCTCTGGTTAAGATCTTTGGTGTAAGTTTAAGATCTCTCCACTACAGTCAGGAGTAAGACAAGCATGCCCACTTTTTTCACTGCCATTTAGCATTGTGTTGGAGTTATTAATCAAATGGAATTAGACAAGGAAATCAAGGCATGAGAATTAAGTAAAATTGGGAGCGAGTCAAGATGGTGGTGTGGGAAGATGTGGAGTTAGCATCTCCCCACAACTAGGGCCACTGGTGGGGGACTCTGATGCCCAAGAAGACAAGAGGAACCCCAGAGTGAACCGGTAGGATGTAGGGGGACTGAGGGGGGAGGAGAAGTGGAGGCCAGACAGGATTGGTGACCCTGAAGCCAGGGAGATCAGGAGAGGCAGGTAGAAGGGGCCATCCAGGAGGAGCAGGAGAAAAGCAGAGGGCAATTGCCCTGCCCACTCGAGCCCAGAAAGCCTGCTGAGTCCCAGGTGAGGTCCCCTGTCCTCTGAGACCAGGGGTTGGGGACACCCCTGGGCCCTTTCTGTTCCTTCAGCCTAATCTTCACCCACCAAAGCCCCCAGAGCCTTTTCCAGCCCTTTGAGTCCTGAGCATTGGCCCCACCCACTGCCCAAACCTCACCCTTGCTTAGGCCCTGCCCTCCACAGCCAAGGCCTTTCCCCCACCCTCCTTTTTTTTTTTCTTTTCCCTCCTCCTCTTTTTTACTATTGTGGTACTGATGTACCTTCCGGTTGGTGATTCATCTATATTTTTATTTTTACATTCTTTCTAACATATCTGTTAGTTTCCTAGTCTAATTTTATTTTTTAATTTTTTTTTTGTTTTTTGCCACCCCATGCAGCTTGTGGGATCTCGGTTCGCAAGCCCAGGGTTGGGTGGAAGCTCCTGCAGTGGGAGCACTGAGTCTGAACCACTGGACTAACAGAGAACCTCAGACCCCAGAGAATATTCATTGGATTGAGATCTCACAGAGGTCGTCAGCTCAGTACCAAGACCCAGCTCTACCCAATAGCCTATAAACTCCAGTCTTGGAAGCCTCAGGGCAAACAACCAGTAAGGTAGGAATACAATCCCACTCAAAAAAAAAAAAAGAGACAACAAAAAAATATGTTACAGATGAAGGAGCAAGGTAAAAACCTACAAGACCAAATAAATGAAGAGGAAATAGGCAATCTACCTGAAAAAGAATTCAGAGTAATGATAGTAAAGATGATCCAGAATCTCAGAAATAAAATGGAAGCACGGATTGAGAAAATACAAGAAATGTTTAACAAAGATCTAGAAGAACTAAAGAACAGAGATGAACAATGCAATAACTGAAATGAAAAATACACTAGAAGGAATGAATAGCAGAATAACTGAGGCAGAAGAATGAATAAGTGAGCTAGAAGACAAAATGGTGGAAATAACTGCCGAGGAGCAGAATAAAGAAAAAAGAATGAAGAGAATTGAAGATAATCTCAGAGGTCTCTGGGACAACACTAAATGAACCAATGTTCAAATTATAGAGACCCCAGAAGAAGAAGAGAAAAAGAAAGGGTCTGAGAAAATATTTGAAGAGATTACAGTGGAAAACTTCCCTAACATGGGAAAGGAAATAGTCACCCAAGTCCAGGAAGCACAGAGAGTCCCATACAGGGTAAACCCTAGGAGAAACACACCAAGACACATTTTAATCAATCTAACAAAAACTAAATTCAAAGAAAAAATATTAAAAGCAACAAGGGAAAAACAAAAAATAACATACAAAGGAATCCCCATAAGGTTATCCACTGATTTTTCAGCACAAACTCTGCAGGGCAGAAGGGAGTGGCAGGGTATATTTAAAGTGATGAAAGAGAAAAACATACAACCAAGATTACTATACCCAGCAAGGATCTCATTCAGATTTGATGGAAAAATCAAAAGCTTTTCAGATAACCAAAAGCTAAGAGAATTCAGCACCACCAAACCAGCTTAACAACAAATGTTAAAGGAACTTCTCTAAGCAGGAAACACAACAGAAGAGAAAGATCCGTAAAACAAACCCAAAACAATTAAGAAAAACGTAATAGGAACATATATATTGATAATAACTTTGAATGTAAATGGATTAAATGCCCCAACCAAACAACAGAGACTGGCTGAATGGATACAAAAACAAGAGCCATATATATGCTATCTACAAGAAACCCACTTCAGACCTACAGACACATACAGCCTGAAGGTGAAGGGATTGAAAAAGATATTCCATGCAAGTGGAAATCAAAAGAAAGCTGGAGTAGCAATACTTGTATCAGATAAAATAGACTTTAAAATAAAGATTGTTACCAGAGATAAGGAAGGACACTACATAATGATCAAAGGATCAACCCAAGAAGAAGATATAACAAATATAAATGTTTATGCACCCAACATAGGAGCACCTCAATATATAAGGCAAATGCTAACAATGATGAAAGGAGAAAACGACAGTAACAGAATAATAGTAGGGGACTTTAACACCCCACTTGCACGAATGAACAGATCATCCAAACAGAAAATAAATAAGGAAACACAAGCTTTAAATGACACAATAGGCCAGATAGATCTAATTGATATTTATAGAACATTCCACCCAAAAGTGGCAGAAAACACTTTCCACTAAAGTGCACATGGAACATTCTCCAGGATAGATCACACCTTGGGTCACATATCAAGCCTCAGAAAATTTAAGAAATAAAATTGTATCAAGCATCTTTTCTGACCACAATGCTATTAGATTGGAAATCAATTTATAGGAAAAAAACTGTAAAAACACAAATACACGGAGGCTAAAGTGCACTACTAATTAACCAAGAGATCACAGAAGAAATCAAAGAAGAAATAAAAAAGTACATAGAAATAAATGACAACGAAAACATGACAACCCAAAACCTATGGGATGCAGCAAAAGCAGTTCTAACAGGGAAGTTTATGGCAATTCAATCTCACTACAAGAAACAAGAAAAATCTCAAATAAACAGACTAATGCTACACTTAAAACAACTAGAGAAAGAAGAACAAAGAAAACCCAAAGTCAGTAGAAGGAATAAATCATAAAGATCAGAGCAGATATAAATGAAATAGAAACAAAGAAAACAATAGCAAAGATCAACAAAACTAAAAGTTGGTTCTTTGAGAAGATCAACAAAATTGATAAACTGTAGCCAGACTCATCAAGAAAAAAAGGGAGAGGATGTAAATCAATAAAGTTAGTAATGAAAAAGGAGAAATCACAACTGACACTGCAGAAGAACAAAAGATTATAAGAGAATACTACAAACAACTATATGCCAATAAAATGGACAACCATGGAGAAACAGACAAATTCTTGGAAAGGTACAATTTTCCAAGACTGAACCAGGAAAAATGAGAAAATATAAACAGACCTATTACAAGTAATGAAATTGAAACTGTAATTAAAAATCTTCCAACTAACAAAAGTCCAGGACCAGACAGCTTCACAGGCGAAATCTACCAAACATTTAGAGAAGAGCTAACACAAATCCTTCCCAAACTCTTCCAAAAAATTGCAGAGGAAGAAACACTCCCAAATTCATTCTATGAAGCCACCATCACCCTGATACCAAAACCAGAAAAAGATATCACAAAAAAAGAAAATTATAGACCAATATTACTGATGAACATAGATGCAAAAATCCTGAACAAAATACTATCAAACAGAATCCAACAGCACATTAAAAGGATCATACACCATGATCAAGTGGGATTTAGTCCAGGGTTGAAAGGATTCTTCAATATATGCAAATCAATCAATGTGATACACCACATTAACAAACCAAGGAATAAAAACCGTATGATCATCTCAATAGATGCAGAAAAAGCTTTTGACAAATTCAACACCCATTTATGATAAAAAAAACTCTCCAGAAAATGGGCATAGAGGGAACCTACCTCAACATAATAAAGGCCATATATGACAAACCCACAGCAAACATCATACTCAATGGGGAAAAACTGAAAGCATTTCCTCTAAGATCAGGAACAAGACAAGGATGTCCACTCTTGCCACTCTTATTGAACATAGTTTTGGAAGTCCTAGCCACAGCAATCAGAGAAGAAAAAGAAATACAAATTGGAAAAGAAGAAGTAAAGCTGCCACTGTCTGCTGATGACATGAAACTATACATAGAAAATCCTAAAGAATGCCAACAGAAAACTACTAGAACTAATAAATGGATTTGGTAAGGTTGCCAGATACCAAAGTAATGCCCACAAATCTCTGGCATTCGTATACACCAACAATGAAAAATCAGAAAAAGAAATCAAGGAAACACTCCCATTTACCATTGCAACAAAAAGAATAAAATACCTAGGTATAAACCTGCCTAAGGAGGCAAAAGACTTGTACTCAGAAAATTATAAAATACTGATGAAAGAAATCAAAGATGACATAAACAGATGGAGAAATATACCATGTTCTTGGATTGGAAGAATCAATATTGTGAAAATGACTATACCACTCAAAACAATCTAGAGATTCAATGCAATCCTTAACAAACTACCAATATCATTCTTCACACAATTAGAACAAAAAATCTTACAAGTTGTATGGAAACACAAAAGACTCTGAATAGCCAAAGCAATCTTGAGAAAGAAAAACAGAGTTGGAAGAATCAGGCTCCCTGACTTCATACTATACCACAAAGCTACAATAATCAAAACAGTATGGTACTGGCACACAAAAAAAATATAGACCAATGGAACAGCATAGAATGCCCAGAGATAAACCCACATACATATTGGCACTGAATTTACGACAGAGGCAAGAACATACAATGGAGAAAAGACAGTCTCTTCAATAAGTGGTGCTGGGAAAACTGGACAGCTACACATAAAAGAATGAAATTAGAACACTACCTAACACCATACACAAAAATAAACTCCAAATGGATTAAAGACTTCAATGTAAGACCAGACACTATAAAACTTTAGAGGAAAACATAGGAAAACCACTCTTTGACATAAACCACAGCAAGATCTTTTTTGACCCACCTCCTAAAGTAACAGAAATAGAAACAAAAATAAGCAAATGGGATTTAATTAAACTTAAAACCTTTTGCAGAGTAAAGGAAACAATAAGCAAGACAAAAAGACAACCCTCAGAATGGGAGAAAATATTTGCAAATGAAGCAACAGACAAAGGATTAATCTCCAAAATATACAAATAGCTCATGGAGCTCAATATGAAAAAAACAAACAACCCAGTTAAAAAATGGCTAGAAGATCTAAATAAACATTTCACCAAGGGAGACATACAGCTGTCCAGGAGGCACATGAAAAGATGCTCAACATCACTAATAATTAGAGAAATGTAAATCAAAACTACAATGAGGTATCATCTCATGCCAGTCAGAATTGCCATTATCAAAAACTCTAGAAATAATAAATGCTGGAATGGGTGTGGTGAAAAGGAAACCCTCCTGCACTGTTGGTGGGAATGTAAATTGATACGACCACTATGGAGAACAGTATGGAGCTTCCTTAAGAAACTAAAAATAGAACTACCATATGACCCAATAATCCCACTATAGGGCCTATCCCCTGAGGAAACCATAATTCAAAAAGAGACATATGCCACAATGTTCAGTGCAGCACTATTTACAATAGCCAGGACGTGGAACCAACCTAAATGTCCATCGACAGATGAATGGATAAAGAAGATGTGGCACATATATATAATGGAATATTACTCAGCCATAAAAACTAATGAAATTGAGTTATTTGTAGTGAGGTGGATGGACCTAGAGTGTGTCATACAGATTGAAGTAAGTCAGAAAGAGAAAAATACCGTATGCTAACACATATATGTAGAATCTAAAAAAAAAAAAAAAAAGTACTGATGAACCTAGTTGCAAGTTGCAGGGTATGAATAAAGAGGTAGACAGAGAATGGACTTGATGACATGCTGTGGGAGGGCTAAGCTGGGGCGAAGTGAGAGTAGAATCGACATATATACACTACCAAATGTAAAATAGTTGTCTGATGGGAAGCAGCAGCATAGCACAGGGAGATCGGCTCAGTGCTTTGTGATGTCCTAGAGGGGTGGGAAAGGGGGGGTGGGAAAGGGAGGATGGCAGGGAGGTGCAAGAGGGAGGTGATATGGAGATATATATATACACATAGCTGATTCACTTTGTTCTGCAACAGAAATTAACACAGTATTGTGAAGCAATTATACTCCAATAAAAATCTATTAAAAAATAAAGAATTAAGTAAAATTATCTCTATTAGCTAATGATTTGACATTAATTCTTACAAAAATCAATGCTAACAAAAAAAGTGAAGTAGCAGATATAAAATTAATACTCAAAAATCAATAGCCTTTATTTTTTGAAGTAATATTTTGAAATATATGAGAAAATTATATATATAATATCATAACAAAGATAAAATATCTACATATAAAATTTAATAAGAACTACTTAATACACATGTCAGGCAATTTTTAAAAACTCCTGAAAGACACTAACGTGGACTCGAACAAATGAAAACTATCTCTTTTTCTTGCACATAATAACACAGGTTTATAACGATGTTATAAACCTAGATAATACATAGATTTAGTGTGAACCTAAAACAAATACTAAATACCAACAAGTATTTGTTGGTATTTTTGAGCTAGAAACATTTATTGTAAAGTTAATATGGAAAAAAATAAATATGCAAAGTGTATAGGAAAACACTGGGGAATAAAATCAATGAGGAGAACTGTCAGATACAAAACATACTACAAAGTCTCTTTTTCATAAGTGTGATACTAGTCCATGACCAGTGTTACAGAATAGAAAGACCAGACAAATACTCCAAAATTCATTAGAACTTAGAATTTTATAAAGGGAAATTCTAGATCATTTAAGAAATAATTACTTTTAACTGAATACTGTGGGACCATTTCTGGAGTGGGCTCAAGGAAGAAGTATAAGAAATTGTTCCAGCTAGGACAGAAATCTCTTCCCAGTAATTTTTTACTAAAAAGGGTGGTAGAGTGTGAGAAATTAGTCGAATGTTGATTTGGTTTCAAGATTTTTTAGCATGCTTCAATGCTGATTGGAATAATAGAGAGGAAGAAAACTACAAGTAAGGAAAGAGAAGAGAGAATTACAAGAATGGGATGTTTGAGTAGGTGAGAAGCATGTAAGTCTAGATTTTGAAAGTTATATTATAGGAGGGAAGGTAGCATATAAGGATTTAGATGAAGGTAGGTTAGTATCTTTTGGTGGTGGAATTTTTTTTTAAAGAAACTATTGCAGATCTTATCAGGAAATATTCCAACGTGAGGGAGTGTTAGCAGACATCAAAAATAAAAGGAGAATTATCCTAACACAAGATTTAATATAATTATCTTAAGACAATAACTGGTAAACACCACCAATTCTCATGACAAAAAGTTATAGGAAAAAATAGACATGAAAGAAGAACCCACACCTGTTGAAGCTGTAAATTATTCCACTTGTGCAGTCATAGATAGGAAAAAAAAAAATGAGAATGAGAGCAGTTATGTTAAAACATTAAATAAGGTAAAGCAGATTTCTTATCAGAAGGAAAATCAATCTGTTGAGTAAAAAAAAGTATCAAGTATCAACCACTGACACCACTGACAACCACTGACACCACTTCAGCATTTCACTAGTGGTCCTAATTGGTACAAAAAAACAAGGAAAGAAATCAGGGATGATAAAAAGAAGAATCACAGATGTCCTTTCTCATCGTTTATGTGATTATTTATACACACACCCCAAAAAAAACCCATGAAATTTTATAAACTATTAGAGCAAATAAACAAATTGAATAGGATTGTTATTGCAATATCAGAATCAGAAATTCAATAGTATTTCTATACAACTGCAAGAACCAAGAAATGTTTTTTTAAATAAAATATCCCACTACTATAATAGCAAAATTTATTTTCCCTTATGTAGGAAAAGATGTCTAAATAAATATGTCTGAGAACTTTATGAAGAAAATTATGTAAATGTTTTACAAATTATGGCTGACAGTATTCCTTGTTTAACTAAAAAGTGATTCTGTACCTATTCCTATTTAACAAAACAATAATCTTTTTCATACTTTTCTTGTTCTGAAGGAAAGTGGACTATTACCTGGTCTAGAGTGATTATTTTGATCAATAGATGTAAAGGGAAATCTGCTGGGGAGTTTCTTTGAAAAACATTGCTATTATAATTAGGAAGGCCATGATGCATAAGGAAAAGTGCTCTATCCCATGCCACTCCTGGCGTCTTTCCTTCCAGTGCATGCAGATGTGCTATGTGAAACTGTTAGACTAAACTTTTGACTATGAAGAGAAAGTTAAGAGAATCACAGAGATGCTAAACTAGAGACATGCCATTGAGTTACAAAACAAGTGTCAGCAATGGCCTGCCTCCAGATTTCTTGTTATGTAAGAGAAATTATTTACTCTTGTGTAAGTCATGACTACTTGGATACTCTATTGATTGTATTCTATTGATTGATATCTGAAATCATTCTTCTGATTTGAAGGGTACTAAAGGATGCTTAAATAAATGATGAATACCATGTTCATAGAAAGATTCCAATCAGGTTAGCAAAATTAAATGTCTGATAACGTCAAGGGTATTGAGTAATCTGTACCTGTATAACAAACCATCCCCAAACTCAGTGGCTTAAAACAACAATCATTAGTTACCCATAATACTGGATGAGCAATTTGGGCTAGGATCAGCTGGACAGTCCTTCTACTGGTCTTCCTTCCATCTGATGGCTTCAAGGGGCTGGATTCAAGGTTGCCTCACTCAGATGGCTGTTGGCTATGGTATCTCTTTTCTTCTTCACATGTTCTATCTTTCTCCAATAAGGTAGACGAGGATTCTTCACATAATATTATATATTCTCTAAAGAAGGGAAGGCAGAATCTGCAAGGTCTCTTGAGGTCTAGGCTTTGGATTTCACCTAACGTAATTTCCACCATATTTTCTTGGTCATAACCTATTACAGGGCAAGCCAAAATTCAGTGGGTAGGAAACACTCTACTTCTTGAAGGGAGAAACTATAAATTGTTGTGGTCATGTTTTCAATCTCTATCCAAATCATGGCAAGAATATGTGTAAATATGTAGAGTACTGGTGGTGGTGTAAAAAGTTTGCTAGATTGCAAGAAGAGTTTGTCAATATTGATCAGAATTAAATCTGCATATATCTTCCAAACTAGCAATTTCACTTCTATAGATATACTCTACAGAAAATCTTGCATATGTGTATAGGAAAGCAAGTATAAGGATGCAAATGACAGAATTGTCTGTAAATCGAAAAATTGGAAACCAATTTAATGTCCATCAACTGAACACATAAATTAGAGTACATTCATAAATGGGGAACTGTAGTTACTTAAAGTGAATGAACTAGAGTTACATGTATTAATAAGTATTAATTTTGAAATTATAATGTCAAATTAAAAAACAAGTTACAAAAGGATACTATAGTATGGTAGGACTTACATAAATTTAAGAAGTAATATGATAGTATATATTGTTACGGAGGTATATGTAAGTACGAGTATGAGAAAAATTATTAGGAAAGATGCAGATCAACCTCAGGGTAGTGCTTATCTCTGGGACTGGGAGGGTAAGAATGGTTTCAATTGTATCTGTAATATGTTGTTTTTTAACATCTGTCTAAAGCTATTTGGACAAATATTAATAGTCATAAAATCTGTTTTGTGTGTACATTGGTGACTGTTCTATTATCTTTTACAGTTCTTGCCTGCTTGAAATCTTTCAGAGCTAAGAGAATTTTAAATAAAATAGAATCCATGTTGTGTTTTCATAGAATATTTTTAGAAATTTATAAACCTAATTAGTACCAGTGGGTATCTTTGAGAAAGGGAATCAGAGAGCTAAGGGGTACACAGGGTAAAGAAGACCTGGAGCTTTATACCTTTGATACTCTATAAATTTTTATAACATGATCATGTGCTACCTTTAAAAATATATTATTTCTCCATAATGATCATGTGATGCTTGAAAATGTGAGATAAATCATACAACCTCTTGGCCATTCTTCAGTTTAAGTTGGATGATCCTCATTACATATTCTTTAAGAGACCTCTGTCTATCACCCTCATTCGATGAAAAAGTTTCAGCTGGTTCCCCATTCCATTTAAGGAACACTTTTAGACCTTCCCTGAAGCTGCTGGAAATTTTCTATTCTCATAAGAGTCTGACAAGGCCACATTTATTCTGCCCTTTTGCTCTTATTGTCATTTAAAGGTCAGGTTGTGTCAAATCTATGCTCATTTGTTCTACCATATGTTATTTGAAATCACACAAGCCTGAAAAGCCTGAAGCCCAGAACATAAAGTAACAGTTAAAAACTTGAATAAAAAAATTATAATTTTTATGAAACTCATTTTTGAATATATATTCAATTCAGCATCAAATTAAAAATGAAAAATTGATATGCTTCTTATCAAATCATTAATTTTGGTGCATTTCAAATGAGATAGACTCATTCATTTGTGCCTTTAGCAAATACTGTAAAGAGTCTCCTGTATGCCAAGCATTGTTCTAGGTGCTAGGGATAGATATAGTAGTGGATGAAACTAATTTCTTTCCCACATGCATCTTACACTGTTGGGGAGAGACAGACAACAGGCAAACCACTATACATGTCAGACTGTGATAGAAATATGGAGTAAAACAAACCAGGATGAGGAGGATAAGAGGAGCAGGGAGGTGGGAGGCGCTACTCTTTAATAGAAATTGGTTGTCACAGAATGTCTACTTTATATACCAATATTTAAACAGAGACCTAGGAAAGTGATAAGAGCTTTCTATGGAGTGTTCCAAGGCAGAAGGAACAGCATGTGCAAAGGGCTTGGGAAGAAATATGCTTGGTGTACCCAAGGAATCACATGACTGCTATGTAGAGAGTGAAGGAAAAACGTAGGGGAAAGGTCAAAAAGTAGTGAGAGTTCACACTGGGAACTTGTAAGACATTTTAAAAAGGCCATTGTCAATACTTTAGCTATTATGTTGAATGAGGATTTCCGGGCAGAGGAATAGAGTGTAGAGACGAAAGGGTGGAAGCAGGAACACCAGTGAAGAGGCAACTGATGATTGATTGATGATGTGAAGAAAGAGAGAATTCAGATGTTTGAGAAACTGGATGAATGCTAGTGTCATCCAGTTAGATAAGGAAAACAGGAATAGTTTGCGAAGAAAGATGATGTGTTCCCTTGGACACTGAGTTACAGGTGCCTGTGAACCATGATGTGGTGCTACTCAGAAAGCAGCTCGATGTTCACTTTTTTTTAATGTTTTTTATCACTTTTTTCAGCAACATTCAGCACCTAGGTGCACATGAGGAGCAGCCAATCAGGTAAATGCAACCATGTTTGGTGTTTTCAAGTGAAACAGTTTAATAGGGCAAGAGTGTTGAAGGCACTGAAAAACAAAGGGTCCAAATGAATAAACAGGATATATGATCTATTGAAAAGGAAACCAAGACTGGTGATTGCAAGTAGATAAGGAGAAACAAGAGACCTTTGTGTAAACACATCAATGAGCCTGATGAGTTGATGTTGGAAATAGTTCAGAGGGAGAGTATGAAGGAGACTAAACTATTATCTGAAACTAGGTTTATAATTCCACCTAAATGCATGTTTAAGGATTATAGTCCTACATGTAGGTGGCCATCGTAAGGTGGAAGATAAAATCATTTGACATGAGATTAAAAATAAGAGACTAGGATGTTGGATAAATCTTATCCAGGATGACGTTGGAACTTGCCAGGAAAAGGAGGACTGTAAGCCAGATATGTATACTTTTTTTCTTTAAAACAAATGTATTTTTAAAAAATAAATAAATAAATTTATTTATTTATTTTTGACTGCATTAGGTCTTTGTTGCTGCACGTGGGCTTTCTCTAGTTGCGGCGAGCCAGGATTACTCTTCGTTGCGGTGTGCAGGCTTCTCGTTGCAGTGGCTTCTCTTGTCACCGAGCACGGGCTCTAGGCACGCAGGCCTCAGTAGTTGTGGCATGCAGACTCAGTAGTTGTGGCACACGGACTTAGCTGCTCCGTGGCATGTGGGAATCTTCCCAGACCAGAGTTCGAACCTGTGTCCCCTGCATTGGCAGGGGGATTCTTAACCACTGCACCACCAGTGAGGTCCCCAGATACACAGACTTTCAATGAGTGGGGAGTGAGCAGCCAATCAATTGATGGCAGCTTAGAGAGGGGTTAAGGCTGATGCCAAAAAAAGCAGATATACTTACTTGAAAGTGAGGAAGTAATGATTTCGATTAACAATGGAGAGCTACAAGGACACCAACTGCATCTCAAGATGGTTTCCAGAAGAATAATCTTGTCTCAAGAAAGTCGCAGGAAGCATTATCTTAAGAGGAGAGTCAAGTTCCAGAGGGTGCAACAGAAAGGTGGTACTAAAGAGGAGCAATGAAAGGTTAAGAAAAAATATTATTTTCGGATAAAAGGGGACAGGAGAAAGAGTAGACAGCCCAAGACAATCTATTTTGATTGTTGAGCAAGGTTAACAGAGATTTGGCATGTTGTATTAAACTTACTTCAAGGTTGTAAGAGAAAAAAACTCAGAACTTCTTGTAGGATTGATGTCGTTAGGCAAAATCAGAGAATATATTGAGGAGAAAAAACAAGAAACTATACAAAATTCCCTGAGGCAAGCCTCCTTTCTCTATGATTTTCTTAGGTTTGTGTTTTTCCTAGAGCCCTGTGCAGACTGGCATCAGTCTCTTCCCCTCTCCAGTCCATCCAGGACACAGGGAATCCTCCATTATTGTTTATATCTTGTCCTTAACTAGCTCAAAAACAGTCACTGTCTCCCCATAGACCACAATAGTGGACCTTTAAATATTCTAGTTAGGCTGTTCACTATTAAGCCAAAGAGCTTTCCAGCTGCCATGAATTGGGGAAAACCAAGGACATGGAAAAGTAAAATGTCACTTGGGTATCCTCTGAGCAGAATGCAATAGATGAGCTGAATCATTTAGTTGTATAGCAGCAGTAATTACAGACATTTGTAACTGTGTGTAACAATGAGGTTTTCCATCATGTCACATCAACAATCAGCTCTTGAAAAGAGAGCAAATTATTGCATGATCGTTGGCATCTTGTTGATATGCAGCAGGGGGTTAATGCTCAGACTTCCCTTCCTATGTTGAGAACATCTGTAGAAAAGGCAGCTGGCAGTATGGCAGACCACAGAGGAGTGCAATCAAATTTTAGTTTCAACCCAAGCGGAATTAGAGATGTCAACCAAATGTTTGCTATTAATCTATTTTGCCTGGTTTGCATCTTACTATACCACATATCAGTGTTTCTCCCGATTGGCATTGCCTGATCATGACAATGTGATATCTACGGTACATCAGCAGTGAACTCAGCAACATGCAGAAGATAACGATGGAGACATTTCATGGACAGAGACTTTAGAGAGGGCTGAAAGGTAAGCAGAAAAGTGGGGACAAATGTTGATACAAAACATTTAATTAGAAAGGATTTCATTTTATTGTTCTGCAATAAATTTTGAAGAACTAATATTAAAATACAGAAAAGAAATGGTTTAAAGAAGAATTTAAACACTAAAAAAAAAAAAAAAAAAGAAAGAAAAAAAGATGAGGTTCTCATTCTGTCCAGAGGGAAGACATGTTGTCCTGGAGCAACCACAAAGGACCACAGTATTGGGCATGACTGTGATTCTGCTTATCAAGCACATGCAAGTTAAAATATAGATACATTTAAAGAATTGACTTGGATAACTATATGAGAACTCTTCCTCTTCATGCAAGCTGGAAACTTCAGAAGGATGAGGAATAAATATTACATCAAAATGTCCATTCAAATCAGCCTCATTATCTTCAGTAACCATGGGGGGAGTGGCATAAAAATCAGATGACCTTCATGTTCCAAAAAGTAACCGAGTCTCAAAGATTGGTGAATAAATGATATATTTATTCAAAATGACATTGGAACCTACGTAAATCACTCCTCACTGGTATCATGTCATAAAATCATGAAATGGACCCCAAAATTGATTTTCCCAGATTACTGAAATGCATTACATGTATTTAGAAATAAGTATAAGAAACATATTTATGGAGTGGGTAATACATTCTAGAAACAATGCTGTGTACTTTGTAGGGTTCACTATAATCTAGCAGGTTGAATTTTATGATTCTTACATCATAGAAGAAAAAAGACAGCCAAAGTTAAGGTACATTAGGTTAGTAAAAGGGAGAGGAAAAAAATTTGAATTCAGTCTGCTAGCACCAAAATGCATACACTTTCTATTATACCACCACCCCCTACTGAAAATATTAAAGGTAAAAAGCAAAATGTTTTTTTGAAATATTTGGTCTACTCAGCACAGCTTTGTCAATACTGGAGTTGAGAGCACTGTCAAATGTGTATAATTAACTACAGAGTTTCATGGCATGTACAGTGTGTAGGTAGACTGGTTTATTACCACATAACATTTTTTAAACTTTATCTCTAAGTAAAGTAGAAATATAATTACAAAACCATGGCAAATTTGGGTTTCCTCTAATGACAGGCAATATTAACTTCCTGCTAATCATTAAATGGAATCTGTGTGCAAAGACAATTTTTCTGTCCTCTGTAAAGTACCGATATTTTCACCAGTGTCACTGTATTTAAAAGAAATCGAGTCAGGGAATTTACTAATCCCTTCAATAATGAGTCCAATTGTAAGATTCACTTATCAGTTATATATTCCACCCATGAGGTGTGGGTGTTGGAGATAATTTCATGCTCAAAAATAATTATTAAACGGCAAGCAGCTTTTTTTTTTTGTTATTCCATTCGGGGAGTCTTTGGGGGTTTTACATTTACGTGAGGTACACTTTAAAAAGTAAGTGACAAAAAAAAAGTAAGTGACATGGGAATATTTTTAAACATATTAGTGATAAAGAAGGAAAAGTGCTGTTGACTAGAGAGGCTAAGCACCCACCATATGGATTTTAACATTTTAATTATTCTGTTCTTTTTCCTTTTAAAGCAACTCTTAGTGGTAATAATTTTTCAACTAATTAAAGACCAGATGCTACTTAACAAGCTAGACACCCAATTAGGAATCTGAAACCAGCTAAACAACCTTTACTGCCAGCCAGCTAGCTGAACCACCTCCTGTCACTGGCATGAAATTGATTATTTTTTGTTTTGTTAAATGCATGTTGTTGTCACTGGATCTCCAGCATGTTTTTCTTTCAGAAGGGTTGAACAATCTGACAGCCCATTCAATCTCATTTTTTGGACAAGGTTGAGACCTGTAACAAGGTCCTTCATCTGTCTTTGCAAATATAATTATGGCATGGCTGTGGGGAATTATATTTTTCAGAAAAAAGAAAACTTGAAATACAGAATGTAACCACAAACAACAGCTCAATATTACTTAGTGATTGACAATGAGATAATGGTACTATGTAAAATGGTTTTTATATACCCAGGAAAAATATCATTCCCCCAAAATAGTTATATTTCTACATATAACAAAGAAGCTTAATTTTAATGTTAATGACTATTGTGCTTAAGAATATCTTAAATAATGAAATGGGTGGTGCCAAGATACGTCATAGAGAAATAAACTTTCAAAATGCAGTTTTCTTGTATTCACCATGTTTTTCCCTCTATGTATCTTACAAAACAATAAAATCTCCCAAACTGCTGGAGGAAATAACATATTTAGTATTGATGCTATCAAAAGTTTGTAAATGAAATATAATACTCAAAATGTATTTTTTAAATATTTTAAACAGTTGTTGCTGCTCAAAACTGAGTAAATAAATCAAATTGAAATCCAGAGATTATTAATCATGCATGACAAACTGACATTTTTTCTTTGATTCATAAAGAGAATTCAGAATATTCTCTCAGAATTTCCCAATGCCTGGCAAATCCCTACCTGTCAGACACCTTAGAAATTGATGGAGGGGAAGACTACATATCACCATTTCAGCTGAACTGAATAATTCTTAATAGCGTGGAAGAGCTTATGCTATTGACAGAGGTGTCAGACACTACTGCATCAGGGGTACAACCATCTCCCACTACTTTCTTTGCTGTGGCGGTTTTCTGTGGCCATATTCCTGTGCTCTAAGCACAGTGGGTGCTCAATAAACATTGTTTATTGGCTGCCATTACATCTGCTGTGAACGATGGTGAGTGTACCCAAGGATCCTGTGGCAGCTCTAGCAAATGGTGAGGATAATGTACTGGGTAACATGGGACTGAAGTGTTCAAGCCCTCAGCAGGGGACTGGCTCTGACTCCACAAGCATGGAATTGGGTTGGAAAAGATATCATGAGGGGTGGCAATCTAGAACATATTCTGACTCTTTCTTGGGTGCAGGATGTAAGCAGTGTTTAGGATGTGAATTATGGCTGAGTCTTCACCAGGGTGCCTCCCAGGACAGATGTTGTAGCCGGAAGGCACTTTCTTGAGCTGAAAATTTATCTGCTCAATGCTGACTATTGCTTACACTAGAAAGTGAAATTGTCTTTGTCAGGTGTGCCAGTAGGGAAAGAAACAGTAACTGGAAGTCAACTTTTATTCCACAATTCTTCATTTCTCTATAATGCTGTCACAGCAATTTTCTAGAAGGCAGGTCACATCCTGTCACAATTCTGCTTAAACACTTTAATGACTTTCCACTGCCTGAGAAATCACATTCAGGGTCCTTAGCATGACAGACAAATCCTCTGTGAACTGTCTGGCCTCCTCCTTTTAAATTTCTTGTCTGACTCAGATTTCCTTGGATAACAATAAATCACCCATTCGGCATTTACAGTTTGCTAAGTGCTCTTTTATGTACTTCACATACATAAACTCTCAATTCTCAAATAACCCTATGAGATAGGTACTATTTCAACTTTTTACAGATGGAGAAACTAAGGCACAGAGAAGGGAGGTGATTTACCCAACGTTAGAAGTGAGATTCTAACACAAATCCACCCAGATCCATGCTACCACTGTAGATGCCCAAGAAAACCTCTTTACCTGTGTATTTGCTATTTCCTCCATCTTGAATGCCTTTCTCCTTTATAGCTGACTGAGCTCCACCTTTCATGACTCAGCTAAGGAATTTCTTTCCCTATGAAGCTATCTCTGCTATTTCAAATGGAGTTACCTACTCTCTCTCTCTCTTTTTTATATTGATACTAGACCTTGGTAAAAACTATCAACAACCACAGCTACAATCACCAGCTCCATAACAGCAGCAATAATAATTACCATGTATCTATCACTTACTATGGCACTTACTATGTGCTTGGCATTGTCATATACCAACTTCAGTCTCCACCATAGCACTGAACAATAGCATGACACAGAGAAGTTAAGTGGCTTGCCCAAGGTCAGGCAGATAATGAGTTACAGAGCTTGGATCCAAATCCAGATCAGCCTGTACCAAATGTGGGACCACTTGTGAAAAAATTAAGAATTTAAGATGGCTACAGCAGAGTGTTAACCCAAGTGTGGGCTCTTTTAAACATGAGTACCTGTGTGACTGCACTGAATGCATAGCCATTAAGCCATCCCTGGCAGGAACCAGTGGGAATGCCACTAAATATTTACTCATTAAATTACTGGGTATGTTACCGACTTTAGGATTGAGGTACACAAATGGATATGCTAATGTTGAACTATTCTTGAATTTCCAGAATAAATCTCACTGGTCTGTGATGTATTTATTTTTATGGTGGTACAGGATTTTACTTGCTAATGTTTTATTTATAATTTTACATTTATATTTCTTCATGCTATTATTACCAATGTAAATATTAAAGTTATATATGCTTCATTAAAAGCATTCAAAAATTATTTTTCCCTTCTGGAAATATTTGTGTATCATTATGATTATGATTATCTAGTCTCTGCAATGCATTAAGAACTTCTCCATGAAAGCACCTACATATGGGGCTATTTTGAGTAGTGTGTCTTTAAAAACATTATTTCCTTCATGAAAATAACTTGGTTTTAACCATTCTATCTCTACACTAATAAAATTTGGTAAATTTTATTTCCACTGTATACTTTCTCTTCACCTAGGTTTCCAAATATAATTTGTATGGATTTATATAGGGTAACCTCGTAATTTTTCTAATATTTTTCTGTTTCAATGGTTCTTTCCCTTTATCATTTTTAACTTATAAATTTGCACTTTTTCCTTTTCTGTTTTTATTAGGTTACTTAGTGCTTGTCTATTTTTTTTCGGAGAATCAGTCTTTTATTTACTAATTCTAATTTTGTCCTGTTTTCTCTCTCTAATCCTGTATGAACATTTTTTTCTTAAATCTATGATTTTACTTTTATTTTATTTTTCTCTTACTTTCTTTTAAATTTGGACTTACTTAGTGTTTTATCTCCTTAATTCTTTTCATTTTTATTTTTTAGACATTTAAAATTTTTTATGTCTATTTTACCTTTTCTCCTGCAATTGTATGACAGATTTCCTACCAGATGAAAGTGTGGGGGTTTTTTTTTTTTTTTTTTTTTCTCTTTGCCATACGCAGGCCTCTCACTGCTGTGGCCTCTCCCGCTGCGGAGCACAGGCTCTGGACGTGCAGGCTCAGTGGCCATGGCTCACTGGCCCAGCCGCTCCACGGCACGTGGGATTCTCCCGGACCGGGGCACGAACCCGTGTCCCCTGCATCAGCAGGTGGACTCTCAACCACTGCGCCACCAGGGAAGCCCGAAAGTGTTAATTTTTTTCTTATTATTAATTCTACTTTTATTGTGTAGTGATCAAAGAATATTGTTTATGTTATTTCTACTTTAAGGATTTTAATGAAGCATTCATTGATACTTAATATAAAATCAATTTTTGTGAAAACTAAATGAATGCCTGAGAATAAGATATATTCTGTGCTATAAGCATATAAAGTTTCATGGATAAATACATAACAAAACATATCAATAAAACTTACCTTATTAATTACATTATTTAGATCTCCTATATCCTTATTTATTTGTTTGTGTAGCCTTTCTTGGACTAAGCATAGTGTATTAAAGGTGTTAAAGGTTAAAGTATTTTATTATTTATGTGTTTCTGTTTATTTCTCCTTGTATTACCTGCAGCTTCTGTTTTAAGTAATTGTTGTGGAATTTGCTGCATATTCATAATTATTTCTATCAACATTGTACACTTTGTTCTGTAATATTTCGAGTTGTTCAACACTATCATGCTTAATGGTTTTGGGCCTGAATTCCACCTCATCTGTATTCAGATTAGAACTCTTGGTTTCTAGTTAGTTTCATTTTGTGATGTAAGGATTTCCCATATATATTTGCCTACCCTTCTATTTTTAGTCTTATTGAATAATTTTATTTTAGTGTGTCTCTTATCTAAAACAGAGTTGATTCTTGGTCAGTAAGGCAATTTGAAATGTTCTTTATGTTAATAGATAAGTTAAGCACACTTGTGCTTATCGATATGATTGATATATTTCTTCTTAACTGAGTATAATATTTTATATATACTTTTCCTTTCTGAATGTATTCTATTTTCTCCTTTTCTGTTTCTTTTGTTATTTATAAAGGTTTGGGGTTTTCTTCCAGAGATTACCGTTTTAATAACACCTTTAATAATGTGCTTGGTCCACTTTACCTTACTTAGATTTCTACTACAGTTATTCCCTGCTTTTTAAAATTTGCTTTATGCTATCTCCCTTTTGCGAAAGACCTACATTAGTGCCTGTTTTCACTAACCAAATGAAATCTGAAGAGGACTTGCATTTTCAGGAAAAAAGGTGAAAAGTGAAAATAGCATTCAGCATTTGCTTTGCAGCTACAGTTATAGAGGCAGCACACACCCAGAGCAGTGAGAAAGGTACAGCAAGCTCCTTCCCTGGGAACTGCACTCAGCAAATCAGCATCAAGCCACCATAGCTTTGAACTGTGTCCATGAGCATCTGTGCTTGATCTCAGTTTATTTTGTGCATCTGTTAGCAAGATGTGTCCTGAGGTAATTGTTTCTTGCTTTATGCCATCTCAGCCTATGAAAGGTTTCATAGGAATGTTCTACTTCCAGATACTGGTGAAACCTGTATTTGATTTGTCAGTTTACAGTGATACACACTGACTCCACCTATTTTTTAAATGACCATTGCTGAGCTTATTCTAATTCCTTCTTCACCTTCTCTTTCTCCTTTTTATAGTGTTATTACTTCTTAATGTCAAGGCAGATAACAATTATATTCTATTCTTCTACCCTTGACTCTCTTAAGTATACAATTAAATATATTCAGTGGTCACTCTAAATTATTTTGCCAAAAATATCATAGTCAATTCTTGGTTGTATGATGCTCAATATTTTTGTATATTACTCAGAAAGAGCTTTTGGATACAGTATTCCCTGAGTTTTGGCATGTTTAAATCTGTTTCTATTACCATGATAATTGAAGGACAGTTTGGTTGGATATAAAATCCTTGGCCCACATATGCCTATCCTTTAGCGTTTTTGTTTTTTTTTTTTAATGTTACTATAAGGTTGTCTTTATTTGTCTGTTCTTGTCAAAAAATCTGATGTCAAATGATTTTTCTATGTAAGTGACTTGGTTTTTGTTTTGTTTTATATTTTATTGATTTTCCAGGGGAATTTGTTATCTTTAAAATCAAATACTTTTACTATGTGTTTTGAGATGACAAACCTTAATCAATCTTTCCAGATACACCAGGTATCCTTTTAATATGTAAGTTTTTTATTTCCATAGAGTTGTCTTGGAAAATCACTTTAAGTATTAATTCTGTTGCATTGTTTGGTTTTTCTGCATAGAATTCAAGTAGGCATATGTTTGATGTATTTTTTACTTCTTTAAAAATTACTACTCCCTGTAATCCTTTCTAGCTATTTTTAAGGTTTTGTTCTCTTTTGTTCTCATACATATATTCGTAACTTGCCTAAAATCCATTTATTATGTTTTCAGTTGATCAACTTCTAATTTAGTATTAATTGCTAAGATTATTCTGTCTTATTCTTCAATACTTTTTTATGTCCAGTAACTCTTGTTTGACATCTCCCTGTTTTTTTAACTATTTCTTTTTTTCTTTGCCCTCCCCCAGATGGGAAGTTGGAATCCTGAGCCCTCCATGCAATTCCATGCCCGGTTCCTACCTTTCTCCCAGCAAACCCCACCCCAGAAGCAGTCATCAAATTCCCCTGTCTCTGATCCAAATCCCAAACTTAAAATTTGAACCTGGACCCAAATTCCACTTGAGCAATAGGGAAATTGATGAGTCCTTCTCTTCCTCAATCCCAATGGAATGAAAAGTAAATGTGAGATTGGACTGGAGGAGCCTCTAGTTCTGCCATGTATCCAGGGCTTGGATGGGACTCAAAAATGCAAATAGGCCAAAGGGCAGGGAGGGAGCCCAGCTTCCTGGTGACACGGGATTTGTCATCCCTCTCACTCTCTTCTCTCCAATTTTCTTGCTGCATGGAGGGTCATTAACCATCAGAGACCACTTGTGGCTAAGGGAATCAATGGGTTGGAATGCTACTGTCAGCATTCTCTGGCTGTGTGAGTGAGCAGAGTCCTAATATTTAATGTTCCTGGACCTCAGTTCACTCTCTGTGAAGCTGCAGCTGATGCTTCTTACTTCAGCACTCACTTGTGGATAATGTGCATACATGGCATATAAATGTAAACTGTTTTAAGTATATAATTATATTGTGTCTTAAACTTGTTTCTCCACATTTCATGGATCAAGTTTATAAACATTATTTTACCTCTCTTTTGTGGAGATTCCAATTTCATAAATCTCTTCTCTTGAACAACTTTTACCGTCATTTACACACACACACACACCCTTATTTTTTCACTTTTCTAACAATGACTAAAATAAGGCAAAATAGCTACTATTGTGGTCCCTTGCATAATATTGCTTACCCATAGAGAATACAAGTTTTGTGAGAACTCAGTTGGCTGATGGGTCACTGGAGGACCCCCATTATCTCGCCCATGGGATGGAAATGAACATTTGCAGCTGGGGGCAGGGTTGGTTTAGAACCACTACCTGTGTTTTAAATCTCAGGCAGAGGGTTACAGCTAGGACCCACAGGTGTGGGAAATCCAGCCCAACCTTCACCAACAGGCATGGGTCAGGCACTGGACTGGAGCACCACCACCATAGGCTCAGAGGCCCTTCCCCTACCCGCCCCCCCGCCACGGCAATGTCCTCTTCCAGTAAACCCCTGTAAGGAGATTTGGTCCGAACACCAAGGACAATACAAGCAGGGTTGCCCCTGAGGATGCTATTGCTATTGTCCATGGGAAAGACCTTTAGTGCCCAAACTGATTTGATCCCAGAGTGAAGAAAACCCAGCTAATTCCACAGTTTTATAGAGGCTGGGGTTTCAGCACTTCCTGTTTGACTGGAAGCTCTCAGTGAAGTTTAAAAAAATAATTCAGAAGTCAGGAGAGTGCATTTGTAGAGATGAGACAGTCTCTTATTTTGTAGTTGTGGGTGTAGGGCCCAGAATCCTTTAGAATCACTGCCCTATAGCTGAAGTCAGGCAGACCCTCTCCCAGTTATCCAATCAAATGCAGTTTAGGTACAGCTGAAGGGATTTGGCAGATGCAATCAAAGTCCTAGTCCTTAAGTTAATAAAAAGGGATGAGGCCCAGGATTAGCCTGACTCAACTACATGTAAGATTTAAGTCACCCACCCCACCCCCCGCCTACCTTTTCAGTGGAAGATACCAGGAATCAAAGAGAACAAAGGATGTGTCTATGAGATCTCAGAACAAATGGAACTCAGTACTTCCCTTGAAAATCAGGGCCTTGATGCCCAGTGTCCACTGTGGGTGGTAGTCAGTTCCTGGGTACTGGAGCCAGTTACTGCCCCGAGGGCCTCCAGGACCCCCTGTACCATGATATTCACTGCCAGGAAGTGTGTCAATGACCCCTCTGTTCTCTGTCTTATCCTCTCCATCAGCTCTCCTTTCACAGTTTGGGTAAGAGTGTCAAACTCCCTTTCCAAATGACATTCTCTCTCTCGGGTCCAAATTCATGTTTCCTGACAACATGATGTCCACCTTAAAATGTTTCTTTTGGTAGTAAAGAGCCTGCAAGGGCTCCCTATTATCTATAGATACAAGTCTTCTAATGCCAGGGCTCAGCAGAAACTCCCCTTGTATCCCGCTCACACCCATGATTTCTGACTTCTCCTCAAACCTCTTTTCATGTTTGACAACTATTTCCACACAGAAACACTGATATCACTCCATACCCACTGAAACCTCAATCACTGTTACCCACGTCCCTCTCTGTTCCTCCACATTCACTTTACTCCCAAAATTCACTGTGTGAACTTTTTCCTAAGCTGTATTTCATGTTGGTATTCGAAATTTTTTAAATTGGTGATTTTTCTATTAGCTTGCAAGTTTCCTCTCATAGCCTTGAGGATACAAGTAGCTCTAAATCATGGCGAAATGCACTTCCCTTTACAAGACTCATATTGACCCTTAAGGAGAAAAATCATGGGCCAGGGTGGGAAGCTTTGCTCCTTGTTTACAGAGAGGCCTCTCTGGCAATATCTGGTGTGCTCCCCACCGCCCTTTCTCTTGCTCACTGATTGCCTTCAGCCTGGGAGGGCTTGGCTTCTCTGCACCACAACAATCAGTGTATGTTTTTGTCTCTATGACCATATGTCTTTTCTGGCGGCTTTCTCACTACTTCAGCTTCTCACAACATGAATTAAAGAGAAATTGCTATCGACTGTAACACTTCTCATTTGCTCAATCTCCCTTAGTTCATGATACTTGATCCCTTTTAAAATTTCCTTTTGTCACTCAGAAATCTGAAAAGACCCTGTTTTATCTTGGAAAATAAAATATTTCCTAGTCACTTCATTGGCACATGAGAAACTACTGGTGCCTGGAGCAGTCAGCCCTGTTTTTTGACCTCTTGAAGACCTTCCTTCACACAGGAACACCCAGGATCATCTTCTACTTTCATCAACTTCAACAACTTTTCCTTCCAAAATTCTCTCTTGTTGCCCTTCTCACTTCAAAAATTCATCCAAGAAATATCATAAATTAATGTTTTACAGTAACGTATTTAAATGGTTTCCCCTAAATTAGAAAAATTTCCCTATGGTTTAAAACTCAATACCCATATTTTCTCATCCTGAGAAAGACAAGCAGCCCTAAAATTGAATGAAATCACTTTCTTTAAATCCACATGCCCCTGTTAAAATCTCACATCTCACAGGAAGTCTTTCCTAGATCAGGCCCTCGACTTCTACCCCAGGCACCAGAGATTCTCTGAAAGACACCATCTTTTTGTCAGGAGGTAAAACAAAGCCCTCCACCCATCAGACCCTATTAAGAGAAGCTTCGCCACATTCATCACGCATTAGAACCACCTGAGATATTCAAGAACTCCCGTGCTTGGCCTTCAGATTTTATCATTATGTGAGAATCTCTGGAAAGGGACCCTCACTGGGATAGTTAAACCATCTCCAGGTAGTTGTAATCTGCAGCCTGGGTGCAACTCACAGTTACTGAAGTCCCTGCCTCCCTAGAGCACAATGAAGTGGGAATGGACCCAGGAGGCCCCTACAATCAGGTGCAGCTCATGGCAAAGTGCATGATGTTTCTCGAAAACAGCAGATTTCATCCCACCGCTGCATATGAGAATCGCCAAGGGGGCTTTTCACAAACACAAATGCCTGGGACCCAGCCCAAAATAATTAAGTCTGAATCACGGGGGTTGGCCTTCGAAGTGCCTTCCAGCTGATTTCATTGTAGAATGAGGGCTGGGAAGATGTTTTACAGCTGAATTCACTTGCAGACAGGCTCTACAATTTCCCTGAGTTTACAGACTGCTGGGAGAGCTACACTTGACCTGGAAGTTATGTTGAATTGTACAAAGTGTTAGTCAAGGTCGAGGGCAGAATAACAGGGAAATACCTCTGAGGCATATCGTTGTCTGGAAAGACCTGTATGCACTGCGTGACAACCTTAGAAGTGCCTGAGGACTATGAGCCGGCTTGACGTATAGCGTTACTGGGTGATGGGAGAGGACCACCCAGGACCTTTAATAGTGGGCGGACCTCCCACGGGCTTCAGAGAATGCGGGAAGCGGTGAGGAGCGGACACTTTTCTACACTCCGGGAGCTCCTGACTCTCTTGAACTGCAGCAGGGCAGAGGAAATACCAGCTCTCTCCAGGCCCTGGATTAGGCCCACTCTCTGCAGAAAATACTGAAGAATAAAAGCGAAGGTAAGCTGAGAGGAAACCAGTTTCCTGTGTGTTTGTGGGAGGATAGACGGGTTGTCTTTCATTTTATTTCATAAATATTTTTGGAGCCTTTAAAATTTGTGCCCTGCACACTTCTCTTTTCTTTACAAATAGTAAATATTGGGCTTCCCTGGTGGCGCAGTGGTTGAGAGTCCGCCTGCCGATGCAGGGGACATGGGTTTGTGCCCCGGTCCGGGAAGATCCCACATGCCGCGGAGCAGCTAGGCCCGTGAGCCGTGGCCGCTGAGCCTGCGCGTCCGGAGCCTGTGCCCCGCAACGGGAGAGGCCGCGGCGGTGAGAGGCCCGCGTACCGCAAAAAACAAACAAACAGAAAAATAGTAAATATTTTAATACACAAAGCAAGCCTGTTGGAAGGTGTTATTACTATGCTCACTTTACAGAGAAGGAAACTTAGGCACAGCATGGTAATTACCTTAAACAGGGATCCACAGTTGTAACTTAAGAGCTGGGAATGAGAACCTGGTACTGTGGCTCCTGAGTCCATGACCTTAAAGCTGTTCTCTGCTGCCTCTCAGCTGCTTGATGGCGTATCCCTTCTCAGATTCCTGATTTTAACGGGATTGTGTGTCTGCTTTGATATTTTGTGTTAGTTACTGCATTTTTAGTCTCTAGTAGTTCCATTTAGTTTGTTTGTATCTTCCTAGCACTTATGTTTCTGCTTCCCCTCCATGCTTGACCATAGGGAGTCCAATTCTCATGCCTGTTTTTAAGTCTTTCTGTACCAGTTCTACCATCTGTGTCATTTCTGGGTCTACTGATTGATTTATCTACTAGTGATGAATTGTATTTCTCTGTATCATTGCACACCTGGTAACTCTAGGTAGGAGACCAGGAATTTGCATTTTACATTGTGGGGTACTGGATATTTTTGTTTCTATAAATAATGTTGAGCTTTGTTCTGGGTTGCCATTAAGTTATTTGGAATCATAGTGATGCTTTGAAGGATTGTTTTAAATCTTTGGTAGCTGGGACCTTCAGCTGATGGATATTTTGGCCCCTCTACTGAGGCAATACCCTTCTGAGCACTGTATTTGAATCCCTTTGGGTAGGGTTTCTTTACACTCTGGCTTCTAGGGACACAGATTCTTTCTGGCCATGAGTGACCCCAGAGGACTATTTATATTCTGTGTGTTTGAATATCTGGTTCAAGGTGTTTTCATCTGCATGATGGTTGATTTTGAAGATGAATTTTCACCCAAAATAAATTAATCTCAATTTATAAATTTTTCTTATGTTTCCCTTGTATGGATATTGTCTGCCATTTTCTGTTTATTTTAAAATATTCTATTTTTCTTATATACAACCCTTCCCCCAATAAATACGTTACCACAGATAAATAAAACTTCACTTCATTTATAGCAATAGAAGGGCTTCTTGTACTAAAAAGCCTAGTAATCAACCCAAACCCCTCACTCCTCTTATAACTGGACTGGGGAAATAGGATATTTTCTTATTTCAAATGAAAGTCATTAAAGGTTTGAAAACTTGTCCAAGGTCATATAGTTAACATAGCTAGTACCTGTATCAGGTTTCTTCACTGATGTGCTGAATCAGCTCTCACACTTGGTAAATGGAAAGGAATCTGACATACATTAAAAAAAAAAAAAAACTTTCTCTAGCCTGTTCTCATAATTAGATATAAAATCAAATTTTTATACTGATAATTAGTATTTTTCCTAAAATTTAAAAAAAATTATTCTGTCATTTGTTAAAACAGTACAGAAGATTTGATCCAAGACTAGTTCAAAAGGGTAAAGAGATTTAACTTAACTCCGAATACAACAAGGAAAAGTGAATGATAAGGACATTAAGGGGGGAGGATGAGGAACTTGATCATATATCAAGGGTGGGTAATTCTCACTAAACTGGACTCAGCAGGATTCTTGCTAAAGGCAGGCCAATTTCAAGGCATAGTCAAGAGAGCTCAGAAGAACTTAACTAAAGTTTGGTCATGGAGACAAACAAATGGAAAGATATCCCATGTTTATGAATTGGAAGAGTTAATATTTTTAAAATGTCCATTACACCCAAAGCCATCTGTAGACTCAGCACAATCCCTATCAAAATTCCAATGGCATATTTTACAGAAATAGAAAAAGCAATCCTAAAACTTGTAAGGAACCACAAAAGACCCATTGCCAAAGCAATATTGAGAGTGAAGAACAAAGCTGGAGACATCACACTTCCTGATCTCAAACTATGCTATAAAGCTATCATAATCAAAACAGTGTGGTAGAGGTATAAAAATGGACACATAAAGCAATGGAGCAGAATAAAGAACCTAAAAATAAACCCTCACATATTTGGCAACTAATGTTTTACAAGGGAGCCAAGAATACTTAATGAGACAAGGGTAGTCTCTTCAATAAATGATGTTGGGAAAACTGGATAATCACATACAGAACAATGAAAAGGACTCCTGTCTTAACTACTCACAAAAATTAATTCAATGAATTAAAGACCTAAAAATGAGAACTAGAACTATAAAACTACTAGAAGAAAGCATAGGGAAAAAATCTCCTTGACATTAGTCTTGGTAATGATTTTTTGGATCTGACAGCAAAGGCAAAAATTAATAAATGGAATTGTCAAACTAAAAAGCTTCTGCAGAGCAAATGAAATCATCAACAAAATGAAAAGGCAACCTACATAATGGGAGAAAATATTTATAAGTCATATATCTGATAAAGGTTAATAACCAAAATATGTCAATATAAAGAACTCATATAACTCAATAAGAAAAACAAAACGATCATACACATACAATCTAATTTTAAAAATGGACAGAGAAACTCAATTTTTCCAAAGAATACATACAGATGACCAACAGGTACACAAAAAAGATACACCATCACTAATCATGGAAATGTAAATCAAAACCACAATGTTACCTCACATTTGTTAGAATTGTTTCATCAAAAAGACAAGAGATAACAAATGTTGGTGAGGATGTGGAGAAAAAGGAACTTTTGTGCACTGTTGGTGGGAATGTAAGTTGGTACAGCCACTATGGAAAATGGTATGGAGATTCCTTAAAAAATCAGAAATAGAACTACCATATGATCCAGCAATCCTAATTCTGGGTATATAGCTGAAGGAAATGAAAACAGGATCTCCAAGAGATGTCTGCCCTCCCGTGTTCATTGAAGCATTATTGACAATAATCAAAATATGGAAACAACCTAAATGTCCATCAACAAATGAATTGATAAAGAAGATGTTGTGTACATATATATACACACAATGGAATTATTCAGCCACGAGAAAAAAGGAAACCCTGCCATTTGCAAAAACATGAGTGAAATTTGAGGGTATTGTGTCAAGTGAAATAAGTCAGAGAAAGACAAATACTGATGATATCACTTATATGTGGAATATAGGAAAGCCAAACTCAGAAACAGACTTGCATGGTGGTTACCATAGGCTGGGGAGTCGGGGAAATTGGGAGATGTTAATCAAATTGTACAAACTTCCAGTTATAAATGGAGTAAGTTCTGGGGATCTAATGTATGACATGGTGATTATAGTTAATAATATCATATTATATATTTGAAAGTTGCTAAGAGAGTAGATCTTAAATATTCTCACCCCCAAAAAAGAAATGATAATCATTTGATGTGATGGAGGTGTTAGCTAGTGCTATGATGGTAGTCATTTTGCAGTATATGGGTATAAAATAAACATGCTGTACACCTTAAACTTACACAATTTTATATGTCAATTATATCTCAAAGCTGAAAAAAATAAAGCTTGGTCAAAGAGGGAGTCTAGTCAAAACCATCAGAAAACTTTAATTTCTACTCCTTGAGACAATGTCACTTTTTCATTATTCCTAGAAGATGACCAAAGAAATTGTGTGCAGAAACAAGATGTCATAGGCAAATAAGATCTTAATGGATACATATTACAAGCAAAAATAGAACAGAGTTATAATCAACAAGATGAAAAATTGAAGTCATCTAAAGGGTTTAAATAGTACAAGAATCAATTTATTATTAAATGAGTTTAATTTCTCTTAAAATTATCATGAAATTATAACATTAGCATTGTTATTTGTTGACATTCTCTTAGGTCAGATTTTCATTTTTCTATGAAAAGTTAATTTTGTTAGAAGAGCCAGTGCACACAACTACATTTACTATTTAAAATCTAGCTCTTTAAATAGGAATTTTTTTAAAGCTGTAGCAAAAACTCAGTTTTACCAAGAAACATTGTCCATATACATGGTTAACTAAGGGTATAAGACTGTTTCAACTATTAAAAGCTATAGTTTTGTATTTACTCAGTAAGAAGGAGAATACAGGTGTAAAGTATGTCATATAACTTAAAAAAGTTTTAATATGCTACCTTTTTTCATGAGTTTGTACATTTCATTGAAGTTCACTAAAATGTTGCCAAATAGTTGTGCACTTATTTTTTAAATTCCTTTTTCTCTCTTATGTTCACTTTAAAAATTGTTATTATAAAACATTTTTTAGACTTAATCTTCCTTATTATATATTTTCTGTCATTAGTTAACACTCCTACTTTTGTTATATCTTTTAATGTCTTTGGATATATTTTGTTATTTTTCAAGCTTCAGATAGACACAACACATTAGTTTTCATGCTTTTCTCTGTTTCCAAAAAAAGTTTTATTAAATAATTTTCTCTAGTTGATCAATATAATTAAATGTCTGAAAAATGCAAATTAAAATGAATAAAATACTACCTCTAACCCATTAGGATTGCTGTAATTAAAAGTCAGACAGTGACAATTGTTGGCAAGGATGTGGAGAAACTGGAAACCTCATTCATTGATGAATGGATAATGAAAATGTTTTATACAAATGAATACTATTCAGCAACAAAAAGAAGGAACTACTACATGAAACATTTATAAATCTCCTTATGCTAAGTGAAAGACACCAAACTGAAAAAAGGACTACATATTGTACAATTCCGTTTATATTAAGTGTCTAGAAGAGGCAAATCTATAGTGACAGAAAGCAGATTATTTTTTGTCTGCCTTTGTGGGTGGTACAGGGATTGAGTAACTACAAACAGTCAGTAGGGATCATTTTGGGTGATGAAAATGTTCTAAAAGTGGGTTGTGAGGGTCACTGTATTTAAAATTGGTGAATGCTATATTGCATAAATTTTACCTTAATAAAACTGCCTTCTAAAAACAACAACAAAAATAAATAAAAATTTTCTTTATAACTTTTTAAAATACCTAAGGATATAAATTTCCACTGAAGCCCTACTTTGGCTGAAATCCACATGTCCTGATATTTAGGTTTTTCATTACTCATTAGTTTTAAATGTTTTTAAATTTTTATTACGATTTTTTCTTCTTGAATTATTTAACAAAGTGTTTGATTTTCTAAACATTTATAGGGTTTTTAGCTATTTTAAAAAATGAACTTATTTTTTAATTGCACTGTCAGAAAACATAGTATGCGATTATCTTCACTTTCTAATATGTTGAGCATTTGATTAATTTTTAACTGACCCATGTATACATGTGAAAAATATGTATTTGCTAACTTTGATGTGCAGAATTCGATATGCTTATACTAAGTAAAACGTGCTAATTGTTCAGCTCATATATTCTTTCTGGCTTTTTATTATACTTGTGCTATCACTAATTTAAAGAGGTTTATTGAATTCTCCCCTTATAATGGAAAATGTATCAATTTCTCCATATAATTCTATTAATTTGGCTTCTCAAAAGCTGAGGCTAGTTTACTAGAGGCATGCATATTTAGAATTGCTATAGCTTTTCATAAATAGAATATATAAATAGAATGTTCTTTTACTATATACTTATGCTCCCCCAATAATGCTTCTTTTTTAAAAGTCTATTTTGGTATGATATCAACATAGATATGCAGTCTTCATCCTTGGTTATTATTTGCTTGATATATCCTTTAACACTAGTTAACTTTCAACCTCTGCATATGTGTTTACTTTATCTAATTTTATTATAAACAATATATATCTGAAATTTAAATATTTTTACAAGTGATAATTCCTATATTGACAATTTTAGTCCACTTACATTTTTTAAATAATCAAGAAAAAGTTCTTTAAAAATCTAAATAAATCTATAACTACTAAAGAAAATAAATAGATAGTTTAAAATCATCACCCACCCACCCCCACCCACCCCCCAAAAACAGAACTTACCTAAATGATTGTACAAGGGAGTTTGTTACCTAACCAAATTTGGGTCCGCTAGCCTGTGCACAGTAAAGCCAATTTACTGACAACAGGTTGTGATGAAGGAAAATGCAGAGTTTATTGCAGGTGCCAAGCAAGGAATGTGGGCAGCTAATGCTCAAAAAACAAAACAAAACAAAACAAAAACCAACAACAAGAAAAAAACCTGAACTAGATTCTCTACTTCAATCAATGCACTGAAATTGTGGCATCACCAGAGAAACTGGCAGGGAGGAAGAGGCTTTCCAAACTGACATTCACCTTTATCATTCCTTAGCTTTGCCTGCCTGGTGACTTTGGCAGCAGTAGGGACCTATACTTCAGGGATGTAATCACACTACAAGAGAAGATTGGACGTACATGTAGTCTAGCTGGCCTTCTCTCCCTGAAGGAAAACTGTCTCCTCCAAAATAAAATTATAGTCCTAATGTTGATTGGTGAACATAAAATCAGGGCAAAGGGAATTAGTTCAGCATTTCAGTATTTAATTGCATCAGGATTTTAATTATTACATCTCTCATCAGAATCAAGAGGTACCTGCTACCAAAACCAAGCATAGTGAATCTTTTATCAATGTGCTGTCTCCCCAGGACAAGCTAGGAGGAGGAAATGCTGCCATTGATTGCCTAATGGTCTTGCTTTTCTATATTTTATGCTAATTAATCCCTGTTTCTAATAAATAATTCTTTTTTAGATTCATTAATATCTTCTTTCATCTTGTTCTGTCCAGGAGGCTAACTTGTCTCTTCAAGATGACTTTGAATCTCTCATCATTTTGGGTGGATTTTATAATTGTTAGAGAACAATTTTCTTTCCCTGTTTTCCCAATTCTGAGAGAGCTCCTCACTATTACCCATATGAATACATATGCCCAAATAACTAATAAAAATTTAGTCACACACATATATAAGAACTTTTCTGTTCTTTTTCTGCCTTCTCCCTTTGTGCCATTTGGTGGGAGTTCTAGCAGATTCTGGACAGTTTGACTAAGAGAGTTAAGCAATTAAAATTATCCCTTTGTGGGCTTCCCTGGTGGCACAGTGGTTGAGTCCACCTGCCGATGCAGGGGACATGGGTTCGTGCCCCGGTCCGGGAAGATCCCACATGCCGCGGAGCGGCTGGGCCCATGAGCCATGGCCACTGAGCCTGCGTGTCCGGAGCCTGTGCTCCACAACAGGAGAGGCCACAACAGTGAGAGGCCTGTGTACCACAAA